>NC_079290.1:50666542-50981147 GCF_023638135.1 Falco biarmicus
TAGAGAAGGTGAGGTAACCTGGCAGATATTTGGGGGTCATAATGTGAAACTTCAGGCCCAGAATGCAGTCACTTCACTTTATTGAGATATATTCCTTTTATTGCCTTAGTGTAAAAGCTATTGAAGCAGCTGCTGAGTACAAAACTGAGCTGATGTACCAGACAAGCCTTAGTGTCAGAGTCGGCTGGAAGAAACTTTCTTTTAATATGGGTCACGTTTGCATTACATCAACAGTAGTCACTCATGAAATCCCAGCTAATATGATTTGGGAACATGTCAGAGCTACTATAATACAAACATTTAGGCTGCATTGGGAATACACTAAACACACAATAAACTATACAGAGTACAAAAACAATGTGGGCAGTTTTCTGGCTGAATCAAAACTAACAAGAAAATAAGGAATTGAACCAAAAGAAAAAAAAAAAAAAAAGGGCAACAAGTCTGGTTTAACAGCTGCACAGCAAATACATTAATAATGTAAAATCCTTGGGTACATCAGCCCATTCACTCCTTTCTTAATGTCTTCCCGCCACATAATGGTTAATTCTCACAAAAGTACTAGTCATCTACAAAACTCTGTTACAAAGCCATTCCCACTGAAGAGAACAAATACAGCCAGACTTGCAAACAGCAAGGGAAGCTAATAATAGGGTACTAGAGAAAGTGCAAAAAGCTCTCATCTCTTATGAGTTGCTTTTTATTCAAATTATATTTCATATATATGTGGCAGGAAGAACGTAGGTGGTTTCTTTGACCCTGACTGATCTGAGGACCCAGGTGTTTCTGATAACAGCAGAATCCTTTTGTCCTCATAACATTTCATGTCTCTTGCTTCAATATCTGGTTTCTTGCTAAACATTTGCCTTGAAACCTGTCCCAGCGGTGCAGAGCAGTATGATCCTTCACCACATCAGCTATAAGGTAGCATGCTGGAGGTTAGCTCTATTACCACAGGGTACAACTTCCCCAAACTCGGCTATCCTCCATCCTCTTAAAGAAAAGTCAAAGCCTACTGGTTTCTCAAGTGGCTCTCCATTAGCCTTCCTTGCTGCATTATGCCACAGGGAGGTAAAAACAAGTTTCTCACTGCAGTGACAACAGGAATCAGAACAGCAGTGCTCTCTTTGGGGACACAGCTTGTTTATAACACAAAATTATCTCAAAGACTTTTAAAAGGTGAAGAGAGAGAACAAAGATTGGACTGCTTTACTACACTGGTTCCCAAGATGAAGCTACTAGTAGTTGTAATATTAGAACAGAAAGGAGAGAAGAAAAAGGTTGGTTATATTTTTAAAAAAGGAAATGTGATAAAAGGCACACCCACAAAAGGCTGAAAAACAAAAAACCTGCAAGTACTCAGTTCTTTCAGTGAACAAACACTTAGTCAAAGATAACCATGGTCCTTGGACTGACTCTTCCCTGCACACTGCCTTTGTTATCTCCTCTTGGTTTTGCAAAAGTTTTTCTCTTCCTTTTCTCAGCAGCTGTTGCTACAGGCAAAATCAGTGTCTTCTTCACCATTCGCAGGAAATTACGGTGCTAGACATCACTCCATTCACAAATCGTGGCTCCACAATGAGTACAATGATGTGAAGCCTGAGTAGCCCAACTGGTTTTAATTTACATCAGGTAACTGGATTTGCAGCTGTGCCAATGGGAACAGTACCTGGCCCAGAGAGCCAAGCCATAAACAGGTGGGAAGAAGTTTGGAGAGAGTTCATCACCAGGGATATGAGAAATGTGCGCGTGAAAACAGTTTAGTCAGCAATCAGTCACCTCTAATTTTATTATTTTTTTTAACCACAATGGGTTTATCCAAGAGCTCTGTAGACTTTAATCTGGGTACATTATGCAACCCTGTCTACTACAGCATTAAAAGGCAGGTGTATTCAGAGACATGCATGCAGAGATCATTCGCCATCTCTGAATCACAGAGATGTTTCTGCTGGCTTTTTGTTCTGCCACCTGTACACTCATCATTAAGTCAGAGAACAGACCCGCTGGCTGATCGTACAAGTTCAGAAAATCAAAGCCAGGCAGACGATGGCGTGGGAGGCTGAGCATGAATTGTTGCAGGGCTCTGACTAACACTCCAGCAGGGAAGCACGCAGGAAGCTGTGCAGAGCCAGGAAGGACACTGCCCCGGTGCTTCCTTTCTGCCACTTCAAAAATATCGACTAACAGACCTCTTTAAAAAAAAAAAAAGTGCTTTGGACAGATCCTGACGTTAGCTCTTGGCCTTTGCCTCATATTATCTTACCAAAAAATAGAAGGAAAGTACTGCAAGTAGTTAATAGCTTCTCTTAAACAGGATGCTGAGGATAGTGATTACAAGGCACTCTGTAGAAAAGACTTTGAAACATGCAAGCTGTGTATTCAGTCTGGGCATGAACGCAGTTTGTACAAGTCCTTGTTACTGTTTTGTGAATAAAGAACACCGTGCTTTCTTTTACTTGCACCCTTCCTAGTCCCTCTCCATGTACTCTTTCTCCACGTATTGTTTTAAAAAAGACCGTCAAACAACAAAAAATAGCCTTTATACTGGTTATACTGTACGCAGTCATTTGTGTTGTCTTTAGTTTTGGAGTTCACAGAGGCTGTGTTATCCCAAAGTCAGAGCCACATTGAAATCTCGGTTTGAGATAAAGCCACTGAACCAGTCTCTGACCTTGAGCAAGGTACTTGATCTCCCTGTGCTTGGATTAGTCATGTTATAAAACTGGGTAAAAAGCAGCACCCCAATGAAATGCAGATGCTTCATCAGAGATGAAGCTATCTTCCGTAAATAACACACAGAGGCACACACACAAGAGGGTCTCATTCTTTCTTGCCTCATTTTGGTAGCTGCTTTGCTAAAATTCTGCACAGCTCCACATCTGTCCTCGTAGTATCAGCATATTGAACTTATGTACAAAGGCATATCTGATTCACAGCTGAAAAGTAGCCCTGATAAAACTCAGCTTTATGCAACGTGCCATCATAAGCCTTACTGAGCACTTAGTGTAAGCCATTGCAAGCAGGACTTAAAGTAGCAGGAAGCTTGAACTTAAGAAATGGCAGCTCTGTAATTGTTCCTTGTTTTAAAATTGATAGGTTTGACCTTTTACATTTATCTTCTGTGGTCATTAATTAGTTCTGAGGTGAAAGCTGAAGTTGCAACATGGTAATCCCTTTCACTATACATTTTTAGTTAAAATTCTAATCTTGCACTTTGTTTAATATTCCTCACAGGGAGTGGGGTGAAATGGTCCCCAGGAGCTTGACAATCCATGCATAGCAAACCAAGGGCCAGGCATTCACTGTTAAATTAATTAACAGAAGTGCACACCAAATTATACTCTTTTAAGGCTGTAAAGGGATTTCACTCCTACCTACCAGCTACCTCCAGAAAAAGCTTTAGGATTTAAAAGCACTATTCCAGCTACTGTATTCCCTGCAAAATTTCAGACAGAAAACCTCCAAATCCTTCTTCATAAATTCGTGAATCACAGACTCTTCCATCAACATCAACTGTACCATTCAAGGATTTTTGTAAATCCTGAGTGCCTTGGGAAATGCAATGTACATGTAGCAAAAAGGCTACCTAATGGCCATATGGAATGTAGGTTATTCTTGCCCACTTGCAAGTAACATAGAAATGCCTGTATGAAATGTCTCTGGGGGCCTGGCGTGAGACAGATGAAAATTCAGGAAATGGGTAGAGAGGGGAACGGAGTAGTAGCTTTGAATGTTGAACTACCATTCACATCAGCAGGACTTTGAGTCAAAAATGAGGACAGAAATGGATTATCACCTTTTATAAAGAGCAAAGTCTACGACATGATTTAAAGCTTGCATCATAGGTATAATCAGACTTCAATGTATGCATGCTACACTATGCAGGGCTGCACACAGAGAAGATCTAAGCAGACTTTAGGAACCCGAGTAATCTACAAAGCTTCAATGCATGACCTTCATATATTTTTTTTCAACCAAAAGCTATCTAAAAGAATGAGCGTTAAAAAAGTTTGATGTTGATTAACCGGGTCTGACTGTAATTAAGTTTATGAATAGAGAGAAAAATGCAAAATTTTATTAACTGTGGAAGGAATGTTGGGTCCTTAACTGCCCAGCAAGTTTGTGAAGACAAAGAAGATCAGTTTACAAGGGTTAAGTAAACATAATATTTTATATTACAGTTCAAATGAATCCAATTTCAACAAGACTGTGTAAGAGTCTAAAAATTGGTTTACCAGATTGAACATTTTTATGAACATTAAACCCCATTACATTGCTCTGAAGTACAGCTACTGAACAGCCAGAGCCACATAAAGAAACCATTTGTTTCTTAGCCCTATGGCTGAATTGCTTCTAGCCTCCTTGCTATTCATGTCTGGTGGGTTCCCTGTATTTATTTTTACACGCCTACATGTTGTGCATTTTGTATTCCTTTCAGTTTCTGAGGCCATGTCAAAACAAAATGCATTCCTGAGTGGGTCAGCATAGGAATAGCCACACCAGACATTAACGTAATAACTTGATGCTTACTGCAAATCTGAGAAAAGTAACCAGCTGTTGTGAAACACAGATTTCTGGTAAGGGAAGGAGGTAGTACATGAACACAGTGCTCTGAAATTGCTGGTTAAGCAGTAATTGACCTTAAGGTCCTTTATTTACCTATAGAATAGATATACATTTGTAGCCTCCTCATTCTGTTTAGCTAATCACTGGCTCTGATGAGACTGAAAACAAAGCTGTTAATTAGCACTAATTATGATAGCAATATTTCATTCAGATTGATGAGTCTGAACCACTGAACTCCCTTGGAGAGGAAAACTCCTTTTAAGCACTTTTCAGAAGATTTCCAGCACCCCAAAGAACTGGACCACAGATACTGTAAGCGTGTATCCAACACTGATAGCTCACCATTTGAGGGAAAATAAGCATTAGATAATGGAGATACTGTTATACAGCATGACGCAAACAGCATGGATCCTGTGTGCCTCCTGTAGCATGCAGAACGGTTCCCCCATCAAACCACAACTACCTCTGCATAACACACAGCCCGTTAGGAGCCGTAAAATTCAAACAGTCTGCATCCTGCAGCTGATCATTCCTTTTCTGCACAGCTGCTGGTATTACAAGCATTATCAGTTGTCTTGCTTTACTGGGGCCATGCCTGTGTCATGGCCAGCACAAAATAGCTGAGGCGAGCCACTCCGCTGAGAGCCAATGGGCCAAAGGCTGCCCTGACACACGCACCAGAGGCAAGTCTGTTGAAGCCTATGTCAAGGAAAAAAACTGACCTTGAGCATTCTGAGCTATAGTTTTTCACAGTCAAATTACAGGGCAGATAAGCCTTTAATGTACCTCGTGAGCAAAGTGCACTAGTCCAGGACTAAGGTTGATGGATGAAGAAAATGAAAGAAATGAAAAGGTGTAGGTTGTACTGCAGGCTTAGCCACAGCGGTTCAGGTCCCAGTGCCCCAGCAGCAGCTCTCCATGTGGCCGTCCAGGGCTACACCTGGTCCAGCACAGGGATCTGTTTGGAAGCACTCTAAGAGAAAATCAATGTCACCCCCAGCAGCTGCTCACGTCAGGAAGCAGCCATGTTTTACTGCACCTGAAACACAACACTTGGCTTCTCAGGACGTGTAAGTAACAGATTTGTCAGGTGAGCCAAAAGGGATCCTCCCCTTAGGCAGGCCAGCAGAAATGAGTATCAGGCTTGTCTCGTCCAGGACTGACTCTTGCTGCCATTACACTGAAAGGACACATTGTGAGAAGTGAATTAATACACTGACATCTGTATTAGCAACGTTAAAACCACCCAGAGCATGGACAGGATTGCCCATACCATGTATACAGTAAGGGGAAATGCATGGTTTTGTTTCATGATGAGCTGTGGCTCTTCCTTACTCTCCTCAAGGCTCCACAGGAGCAGGTTGGTGATGGGCAGACTGCCTACCTGCATGGCAGGAGCAGGGCTGGGAAAGGGTCCAAAATCCAAAGTGGAGCTAGGGAGTAACCCAGTGACTGAAGGTCTGGTTTGACCAGGAAAAGTTCAGCCTTCCCAGTAAAGAAGATGATGAGTTGCAATACGAGTGGGTGGGTAGGGTGGGGCGAGAGAAAGCTTGAGAGAACTGAGCCCAGATGACTCCCACACTCCAGAGAGCTGGAGACTGGGAGACATCCTTTCTGGAAAGCAGTGTGCTGGGGTGTGCGAGTAGCAGAGAAAGACATTACTTCTAGTAGAGATGGGTGGGAGCTGCAATATTTGGACTCCAGTTTTCAATACCACCAAGTACAGAACGTGTATGGGTCTGAGCGTGTGGACCTAACAGACCCATCTTAATTTCCTAAGAGTTGTAAAGGCAAAGTTTTAGCAACACAAAACATAAAATATAAAACGCAGGAAAACCTGCATTGCTGGGGGAGGCAAAGAGGCATGCCTTAGCTTTCAGGGGAAAAAAGCTGTTTTGGCAAGGGCAATAATTAATGAGCCAGCGTCATTTAAAGGGGGCATAAATATTTGCATCCCAGAAACATTTGCCACCTTCTCCACGCTCCCCTTCCCTCTGTTTTTTCCCTTCTCTGCAGTCTCCTCTCTCACGCGCTCTTTTGCTCTCCCCTCCCCTCCCTGCCTGCCTATCATCTTGCTCTAATTGTTTCCAGATTTGTGTGGGAGGTCAGGGCCCGGGAGTGCTGCTTCATGCCAAGTTTATAAACAGAGCAGTGTTTCCAGATGGCCACTGGCTCCAGCCTGGCTAGCAGGTTGATTGGGACCAGAATAACAACAGGTGGAGAACAGACAATGAATTCCTTGACACTTATTTTACTCCCTCTGCTTTTTCCCCCATTCCCTCCTCCCTGCATCCACCACAGCTACCACCAGCAGACCTTCAAGCTCTTGAATCAGGGCAGGGAGTCAGGACACGAGGGAGGGAGAAAGGAGGAGAAATAATGAAAGAAAGTGCAAGTGACTTCCCTGACTGAAGAAATGGCAGGGCAGGAAAGGAGACACGCTGCTACTTCCCTGCCAGCCATTACCGCTGCTGTTAATGAAAGTGTCCTTCAAGCCCTCATGGAAGAGACCCTCAGAGATTAAATAATAATGGAGAATAAACAAGATAACTTGGACAAATAGAGAAAATTATAAGATTGATTTAACAATGCTCCTTAGGCAATTGTGTGCTCTCAGTTATTGGCAAGGCAGTCTGGGCCACCAAGCCCACTGGCAGCGATGACACATCTGCAGCCACAGGGAGCTCTGTACTCTATTTTTCCAGACAGAGCTAGTCCCCCCCCCGGCTCCGGTTTGCTACCCCCGCTCCCAGTCTCCTGCCTTTCCCAGTCTCCCTCGCCTCCGAGCTGATGTTTTCTTCCCACTCTCCACACCAAATTCCCACTTTCCTCATCAAAAGTTGTTTATAGAAATGATGGGGCCAAGGAAAAGAGGTTCTGCAAGGCAGTAGCAGAGGTGCTTTTCTTTCTGTTTCCTTGCTCATCCCAGTGAATTTGTGGGCGTTGTTTGGCACAACTGCATTGCTCCAGTGACTTGGATTAGAGCAGATCAAAAGATGGCCACAGATGACCCAAAACTGCAGTAGGTTCAGGTTCGGGAGAAGCCTCACTCCAGCTGAAGGAAAGAGAGGCATAAATTAAAGCAGACAATGGCCTTGATTTTGGGCCTACAGTAACATGAATGCACACTTTATGTGCATACACGGAGTATGGTCAACCCCTGCTACAATATCACTCCTGGAAATCCCAAAAGAAGGCAGATCCTGGGAGCAAATGGGAGAGAAAGAGACAAGGTAAAGAAACAGACAAGGTCAGAGGAGTAAAGCTAAACTTTCAGAGCCCAGGCTGCTTCAATCTGTGGCAAAACTTTTAGGAACCCATCAGGATGAATTTGCAACAACATGTTTTGGTTCTGGTGGCTGTGATTGCCACCTCCTCTGTCCCCCAAGAGACCACCAGGATGCATGAGCTGGATGCAGTTCCAGCTGTACACTGGAATGCTGGGACTCCAGCTCCTCCCCCTCACTGAATGTCCCAGGGATCCATATGACTGGGAGTTCAACTTCAGGAGATGGTGAAAAGGGAGTGAAAGAGGTACTAGTGAGGGGAAATAAGGAGAAACAGTCTTCCAGGTTAATTCATTTTATATTCCCAAACTGCAAATGTTCCTATTTCCCTGCTGGCCCAGTTCTGCAGTCCTTAGTGTAAGATAGCAGAACCATTAAGTAGCAAAATTGTGAATTATCAAAAAACATTATAATCTCAACTGAGTTAATTAGTAATGAGACTAAATTATCAAAACTGCTGGATAGGCTCAACAAATTTGTTATACACAAGAGAAAGAAAAAAGGGTAAAAATTTCTGTCCATTTCCCACTTGTGCTTGCATTCTCCAGATGATTAAATTTACACTAGAATGAATATCCTAGAAATAAACCCATAGAGAAGTTTTAGGATTGCAAAATTCAAAGTTGCTGACTTAAAAATATTATTCCTTAAAAATTCAATGGCTGCCTTAAACTGAATGTTATCCAAAGTTTGTAATTAAACCAAGACTCCAAAATGAATTGTTTATTTTCTATTTGCTGCACTCCTTACACGTAGAGAAATTGAAAAGGCAGTGAAATGGCATACACAGTCTCCTCTGTTCAAATAAAGTGATTAGTAAACTGACTGAATTACTCACATGGGTGAAGCAGACAGGACTTACCCTGTTCAATATTAATAGTCTATTTTCTTATTTGTAACCTTATATTCAGATCCTTAATGGTTGACGTACTCTTGGGTTGTCTGTAAAATACCCCCAAAAAACATTTTTGGCATAAGTGTCAGCGTGAAGGTGAACTGAAATTTAATAAGACTACAGTTTGCTGCTACTCGGAAAGCTTTTATACAAATGGTGTGTGAAAAGCAAGCGTGATTTAAAAAGCATTTGCTAATATTTGCAATGCAAAAGACTTCAAATTCTTGCATATGAATACCTGGAAGCAGATTTGGAAGCATTTAGGGGTTTTCATGAATGTCAGCAAATTGTTAACAGGTTTTTATTTTCCTGGAGAAATTTCATGACTAGTCTTAACTGTCAAATTTTATGCTGTGTAAGTTCTACATCTACAAATAAACACAAAAACATATTAAGCCAGTTAAAAAATCTTTGCAGTTTCAAAGCCTCTTATATCTCAGGATCTCAAAATACTTTAAACAAACACTGTGCCTAATCCTAAAGATTGGTTTAAATGAGGTCACTCAGCACCTCTTAAGTAGATGTTTAGGATATTTTGCCAGATGAGCTTTTAAGATAGATCATTTTATGGCAATAGGGTAAGCTACAACAGTGTGGAGATTCTCCCGGTTTCGGACTGTAAATTCTTTGGGGCAGAGAATGGCTTTGACCATGTGCTTAGGCATTAGAGTCTTGATTTTACTGACAATTCTGGACATAACAGATGCAAGTAGAATAACAAAGAAAAAGAATAGGAAGTACTGAAGACAAAATGCTCACCAAGGCAGGATTTGGTTCTGATAAAAAATTGTAATTCTTATGTTCATACGACTTCCAAAATTCTACTTGTGCACAAAGTTTCCAATTATTCGTGGAGTATTATTGGGACTGTAGACTGATCATTTTTCATGTGCCACTAACACCACTGTTTTTGGCACAGCATTATGTTTTGTATAACTCAGAAACCCCAGGCCATGCCTTTCCTGTCGTTGCTCCTGTGTTCTACAGAAATCTGTGTACTAAGTTTTTCAAAAAGCAGTGCAGTTCAATGTTTGGTTCATGGAGGTTTTGTAATATCTGCGTTTCTGCTGAATGGAATTATCCAACTCTGACATACCAAATCCAGGATAAGGAAACTTGAGATTTGACTGTGTACCAAACTCTACATTTCTATAGTGAAGGTATTGATCTGATGCTAAACTATGGATACTTATCTGCAATCCTGGTTTCTCTTTCAGCAGCTCAGCATTGACTGTGACGACCAGAGTCACTTGTGGACACCTCTGTGGAAACAAGGCAAATGACATTTGCATTTTAAACCAACAAAGAACAACTTTCAATAGGTGGAAAGCTGAAGATAGGCAGAATTACTAGCATAAAGTGATTCTTTTAAGGAGAAGAGTTTGTCTGCATAATGCTAATTTGCAGTGTTGATGTCCACATGAGCACAGTATGATAAGCAGGTGTTTTTGTTCTGGATGTGACTGCTTGCTCCTTTTCACACCCAGGCAGCACAGTGGGAAATGCCAGGGAGTCTAGCTTCAGTCACTGGCTCAGATATCAAGTTAAGATTGAAAGGTCAGGTTCTGGGAATCCACACTGCAGAAGCTTTATATGTAAATGTAAGCAGAACGATTCGTCTCACCTAACTGCTTAAGTCTAAAACATCTACTGAAAGATGCTTAGATTACAGATGCTGCTTCTATAACCAGCAGAGACAGACATCTCCACAGGCATCTTCAGTGGAAGGATCTCTCACTTGCACACAGTTGACTTGTTGTGGTTTAACCACAACAGATGTTAAGGACAGAAGGACTTCAGAAAACTGAGATAGCTAGATACATAAGTTCTTTTAGATGCTAAAATAAATTCCGCTCCAAGCATGGCAACAGCTTTTTGGACTTTGCCAATGATTAATCTTTTCACACAGACATAGCTATTGAGACATGCTGGTGCAACAGCATTTTCAAATGTTGAATGTCTCTGAAAATTCCTGCTATGGAAAGATTACATAAATGCTTCCTGAAATATAGCTTATTTAGAAATGAGGTGCATACCTGACCTAATGTTCCTGAAAAAAAACCAGCTAAGCTTCTCCTCACACAAGTTTTGAAACACCTCAAACCAGAATGAAGTTATTTTTCCCTTCAAGAAGCTGGCAGGGTAGTGAAAAGTCTTGTGTGGAGGAGGTGAGAAATACCGTTTCTAAATGCTGAGAAAACCAACTGTCCACAATGACAACCCATATACAGTGACTAGATTATTTATTATGCTAGTTTGAACTGCTACTCTAAACCAATGATATAGGAAAAACTGTGACTGAAGGCAGGAGAACATGCAGATATTGTTCATAAATTTTCCTCTAAATTTTTAAATTAAATTGGAACTCATGTTTGTGCATTCAGAGTCCACTCACAAATATTCAAGTAGTTGGGTGCACTCTCCAGAGCGTTCAGAGACTGCAAAGTATGGCCCTGTAAGAGGACCACTGTAAAGCCTCTGAACAGTTCAACATATACAGAGCTCTCATAAAAGCTTTTTTCAGGAAGCACCTTACAAATTCAAATAAACACACAGAGGATGAGATAACTGGGCCAAGTGAGTAAGTTAGCTTCATGTGACAGTGCCCATTCGCTGTTACTCTGAAGAGCAGGCTTCAACTTTGGGCCCTAAACTACTGGATTTCTGGACCTCTGTCAGCCAGAGTCCAGATTCTCTGGGCAGAGAGGCACAACATTGTCTCAGTGGGACACCACAGTCCATCCCAGGTGGTCTGAGAGTTACTCAGTATGTGCAGCAGGTCCTGGACATAACTATGGCACCTATCCCAGTTTGTGTGTTTTGAAAGGTGCATAAATGCTACCAGCAATTTCATTGCGAGGAGTCCTGCTAACAAATATAGGATTAATTAATAACAGACATTCTTCTGGTATGTTTTCTATGTAGGAGCTAATCAAGCCAACTCAGGCTGGTTTTGTGTTCTGTTGATTGTCACCCTAAAGACAGGAGAGCAAATACATCAAATATGCTTGACCAAAACAGAGAGCATCTTAAATGAAAAGCATGTAATGGTAGGGGCTGCTCCATCTCAGCAAAAAAGCAGATTAAAGAAATACAGGGAGAAAGATTATAACTATGATCACTGAACATCAGACGTAGCAAGTACACTTAGTAAAAAAGGTGACAGTGAACTGTGGATTGCAGGGAACCTAACTGGTGAAATTGCTCCAGCGAAATTTATTGATCATGAGGTCTAAGCAAAAGGAATTGCCTGGGAGATTTTTCCTGCATGTTTAATGAGATATTAACTGCAAAGCTTAGTTAAAAGTATGTGAAGAAAAGAAAAAATGGTGCTTTGTTCACTCTAGATTGTAATACCTATATAAATATTAACGTGATAGAATAATCTGCTCCAACATTTTCATCTGTATCAGCGTAATTGTTGCATCGGAATGCTCGTTTGCTTAAGAACGCCATAGTACATCTATTTGCATATCTCCTACTGCTATACCTTATAGTGACACAAGACTCCAGCTCAAGGAATAAGTTTGTGGCAACATTCTGCAGTATACAGTTTCATAAAGGTATATTGATATGAATGCAATTTTTAAAAAAAATATTACAATGAACCTCAAATGTTAGTCGTAATCCCCTACTTGTTTTCTGATTTAACTGCGAGTATAGTGGTCTGGAAACTACTGACAACTATTGACTGTATATTAACTAACACTATGCTGTTCTTGTACCTTTTGCATAGAACAAATTGACACTAGCGGACTTCTACCTAAGAGCTGCTGTGATATCAGGGACTGCACAGTGAAGCCCTAAGGTGAGCCACTAATGTCTGTAAACCATTATAATAATAATACTTTGCCTAATTGATAGAGACTAAAAGGTCTAATAGATCAACACATTCATCTGTCTGCCAGAGGGCTGCCCATGTTCTGAAACTTCACAACAATCCAAAGGAGAGCAAATAATTGTAATTAAGAAGAAAAGAACAATGTAGTTGTTGCACTGGAGTTGATCTCTGAAACAAAGCAGAATTTAGCAGCTAAATGAAGTGGAAGCTATTAACTGCATCTTTATTACTATGCAAAGGCAAGTAGCAACTGTGTAATTTAAATAGGTCCATTATGTAACTTTTTTTCTAATTCATTCCTGATCTGCTAAACTAATCTCTATTTTTTAGGGGGTTTGAAAATGAATTAAATGGAAGAAAAATGCAGCTGAAAGCCAGGATTATTTAAGGAATGAAGAACAATAGGAAAGCATGACAAGGAAAGATCAGCCATTTGACAATGAAGCAACATCCTGAGCCTGAAGCACATTATTATTGAGTAAGCATCTGAGAAAATGTTTTATTTCTTCACCCAGGATGCATTTTCTTTCCTCTTTCTCCTCCCCTCGTAGCAGTGGAGTTTGACTTGGTGTTAACCTAGAGAAGTTTAACTTGGGGTTTCCTAGATGGGACTAAGAACTCCATTTGTGATGTAGCTCTGTAATTCCATGTCCTATATTTATAGCGTATACTGCAAGTCACATTTTTGTCAAATATGGGCACTGAATGGAGGCAGCTACCTGTGGGCTGTAGGACCCCTAAATGCCCTTTACAAGTCAATGGAGAGAAAGAGAGACACTCCAACAGCTGACAATTCAAAGAACCAAAATATGGCTGACCTTCTGGAGATCTCTCTTCCTCGTTGATTGTAAAGGAAACCTGAAATAGGTACACTTCTAACACAGGTGGCAAAAGTTAGGCGGGATGATTCCCATCCAACTTTGCATGTTCTCATGCTTTTACAACTCCTCCTTCACACCAGAAGTAAAGGTTCAAAAGGTTTTTCTCTCCACAATGTTTTTTATGTGGGTTTCAAAAGCTATTCCTACCACAATTTTGCAGGCAGCATGAGCAAGGATATTTATCTGGTTACAATGCTAGGTTCCTCCAAATAATGTCTTGTCATGTAATTATTAGAAAAGAAATGTTTGTCTATTGAATAATCATGCTGCAATCATGCAGGCCCTAAGATAAAAAGACAACCCTAAGACACCATGGTGCTTATCAGGATATAAGGACTTTTCACAGTATTTTTTGATCATGTGCACTAAGCCTTTGCAAGAGTGGTGCAGCACTGTCAGTTAATTTAGTGCAGCATTTCAATAATGGAAGTCAGGGACTTTTGAAGATTTGGAAAATATATTGAAAGGCTATATATTTAAAACTAACACCTTTTCATTTAGGCATGTAAAACTAGTGTTACCCTTTTATCTAATTTCCTGCCCCTTTTACTAGCGATTCTGTTACAGCTCTTTTCTGTTAGGAACTGGTGGTTCAGTAGTTCAGTGCACCAGAAAGTAATGTAATATTTTGCAAGTTTTGTTGGAAAAGTAATATGGTAGTGCTATTACTAATGAGGAACATACTCATACTACAACTGGACTTTACTTAAAAAAAATAATGAAAAATAACAAGTACAGCTCTGCCCACTGTTAGACTTGTATATTCCTTTGCAATTAACCTAAAGATACAACTGAGTCCTGTGGCTGCACTGAACCTACTAAAAAGCACCAAGTTTGAACAAACTCACTTACAGAAATAATTTAGACTCACACATTTCATTCATGCCCTGCATAAGAAATCCATCATATTTTCTTAGTTGGTGGACAACAGTATTAGAGATTGGTCTAGCTTGCAGCCCCAGCCAAAATGCATTTTATAGAGGTCCAAAACACAAACCTGATCCCAAACTAATTAGATTCTCCCTCACAAAAACACAGTTTCCAATACTTATTTCTTCCTCCAGAAAATCTGAGCAGGGGATAATTCTTTAGAAAATTGCAATTCTTATTTGTATAACTCAATTTAAAATTCATAGAGAAAAAAGTCTGGCTTGACGCAATTATTAAATCATCGTTTGATGATCACTGAAATTTGTTGGAATCTTTCTTTAATCTTGGACATTTAAAAGCCCTTGAGTTTTATGTGTTGTGCTTCAGGACACCTGAATTGACTGCAATGACTGTGATTGGAATTTCATCTGCCTGATAATAATAAATTGTACTTTTGCAACAATTTTGTGGATAGGTTCCTTTCCCTCTCCCTTAACTTCATCTTTAAGCTCTTTTTTCACATTGACTATATTACTTAATGTCTGAATTTTTATTCTTGTTGCTTTATTTCTACTTTTTTCCTCTTTTTCCCTCTACTTCATTTTTTTTCTGTTCTTCGTTTTTGCTTAGTCTAACATTTATTGTGGTTTATTTTTTAGGATACATATATATGTGGTGTGGAATTATAATCTGGACATTTATATACTGAATATATGTTTTTGTTGGAGAAATACATAATTGATGATTGTTCTTATTCTTCTGAGAAATGCCAATTCAAACGGTAGGCCCCAGTTCAATGGATCCTCTACTGCTTTAACAGAACAAAACACCAAAAGCAGGCAAAGGAAGTACAACAGTTTATCTTGGGGTAAGAAATACTGCAAATGTTGGTGCTTGACTGTTTTGCATCTGTCATAATCTCATGCTGAAATACCATTCAAGTGTTAATAATATATTTTGTAAAAAACATGGAACAGATATACCGTAAATAATCACATTGAGAGGAAATAACACACTTGAAACTGGAAATTCCTTTTCTACTTCTAGGCAGATTTCTCAGTTTATTTAGATGTTAAAGAGATCTATTGCCCTTTAAAGTACAGTATTAATAGCTAGGTTAGTTTAACTGCCCTTTTCCCACACATGTTTTTGCAGACTAACACCTACTGATACAGTTTTCAAACAGTGAAATCTCCTCTGATTCTTTAAATGTTCTTCTGTCTTCATTTCTGGATGGCGGTCACAGAGAACAAAGCCTACTGGAATAAACAGTTTGTGAATGCAACTTCCACAGGTTTTGCTGCTGTTTGAGCACATATGTAGGTCCCAAAGTTGCATTTGCTTAAAAAACCCACACTGAGCTAAGGACTCTTTAAAAATTGGTTATTATTTGTCATGGCCAATTCTCTTTTAAATCTAATACATCTGGATAGGATTCAAAAGAAGCGTTACAGAGTGAGTAACTGAGTAAGGATAGACAGGGGCACATACTTAAAGTGAGGCACCCACATGAGCCAAAGGGACATACCAATACACAGTCAGGCACTGTAACCTTATTGGCACCACTCAGCTCTAGTAAATTTTTGACTTTTACTTTTGCTACATTAATCCACAATGCTTATTTTTTCACAACTGGTCTTTGTTGTTAGGTGCAGAAGATCTACTGTGAAGTAGTAGTTTCCAAAAGAGAGGACTGGGGAAGGGGGAGGTTGTTGAGTTTTTGAAGGGGGTTGTTTGTGTGTTTGTTTTCTGACAACTGGCAAAAAGCCCAGCAGCTATTCTCCAGAAATTTCACAAGAAGCATTCATATGGGCAGGAAATCTACTGGCAAGAAATGGCAGATGAAAGAGTTATGTACTGCTGAATTAGAGTTTTGCACCTGCACATTGCTTAAGTTGGAGAACATGTTATTAATATAATCAAAATAGTATAACTAGTAGGATGCGTAGTCATCTACCAAGGAGATTTCATTTTGAGAATTCGTGGACACTTCTTGCATTAGTGCAAAATAAGGAGTTGAATCAATTTCAAATGTGCGCTAAATTAAAAGGGGAACAAACAGTCAATTATTATCAGGATACCACATTTAAAATTAAGATGGGAACTGTGTAAGTGAGCCCAGACCAGTCTACTGGAGGTCCAGGGACACAAGTGGGATTACAGGCAGATATGCCCAGTAAGTAAGGTCAGAGAAATCCTGCTTCAGGCTCACTCATTGGATTCTGTCTTATTTCTATTTTATTTATGGAGAAACCTTTTTTTTTCCCCTCAGGGTCATTAAACTTAGACTGGAATAAGGCTGTTCAAAAAACTCCTATGGAACATTTTTGGGGGTCAGGATTTGGTAATTCATTGAAATCAAAATATTTCCAATGCATATCAAAACATATCAACAAAATTTCAAAATGTGTTGTCCCAGTTTTGAAACCTGGAAGCCCTGAGGTCTCTAGTTCAAAGGTAGACTACTTGGTGGGCCATTCTGCAATGACAGGCCACCAATCCTCTATCCTGGCAGTCAGAGGACTGAGCAATGTTCTGCCAGCTAGGCAAGACTCCTCCAGAGCCCTGCAGGCTTCCAGAAGAACTTAGCCAAAATCCAACTGTCCCTGCAAAAAGTTTAGATTTCAGTCAACTGCCAAGGTCTCTCTGAAGTTTGCCAAACAGCTTTACTTTTGAGACTGGTTCCATCAGCTTTCTGTGTACAAATGTTGGGGGTTTGCAAATAAATAATTTCACCCCAAACAAACCATTTTATCTACCTCAGTAATCACTTAGATCATGCAAAATTATGCACCATCCCTGGATTTGTACCTGGACGCATGATGCTGCTTTAGGCTTCAGGCACAGAAAGGTTATTACAGACCTTGGAGATGTGCAGTTCAGTCTTTCCAAGTTGACCAACACCTCTGCCACGCAGTCAGTACCCTCCTTATTGTATTTCACCTCAAGTGGTTTTTAAACAGCCATAGGGAGGCAATGCCCAGTGCTTCCCTGGGTTAGAAGGCTGAGACCTGGCCAAGGTGGTTCATGAGGAATTTTGACTCTTTCCTACTGGGATCTGAAATACCAGGAAACTAAGAGAAAACATTAAAATCAGCTAAATCAGTATCCATGAAAAACAGTAATACAGAAGTATGCTAGCTATATTGCCATCTCTTGTACAAGAATTATGGCATATCAACACAGAATATGCAACAGCAATTGTAAGAACCCCATGGGGGAGGCACTGCTGAAACTTTGCACTCTCACAGTGCAAGAGCTGCTGCCCAGCCACACTTGCAGCCCAGGCCAAATTTTCCTATGTGATAGGCCAGCCTCCATCAAGAGTCATGGAAGCAACCTACCCATCTGGAAAGTCACAATTGATCCACCAAAAGGCTAAAATACTGAGCATGGTTTGTGAACTGAAGGGAGACAATGAACGAACGCCCCTAGAAAACTGTATGGTGATCAAAGATTTTCTAATCCTATAAACAAAAATGTTTGGGGGGCTGACCCAAAGCAGTTTATTCGTAGATTTACTGAGCAAGATTGTTTAACAGTCTCCATACTGGGTAAACCACTGTTTTCATCAGAATGAGAATTTTACTACAGTCTTTAAAGCCAGCTAAATTAACACAGCCTGCATCAGTACGTTATCAGCAGCAATGTGTTCTGAGGTTTGTTTTCTCTCCTTTATTCACTGCAAAACCTATTGAGTTGCAAGGAATACTGAGTGGGAAAAGCCATTTTAAACTGCATGTTTATCATTTTAATGTCATTTGAATAACTAACCCATAAACTTTATCATTTTGCTATTAGAAAGAAGAAATAAAAATATATAAAACCTGTAAAGAATAACAGAGTACTCATCCAGATTGCTGACAGTCAGTAAATGCCTCAAAAATCTCTCCCACTTCTTTACAGAGGCTAAAATTCAGCAGTCCAGCAAACTGGACTATAAAATCAGCAGATCTGCCCCAAAATTAACACACTTTTTCTTTGCAGTAACAGAGCTAAAATGCATTTGTGGGACAGCAGGCTGGCACTGGGTCATGAAAGGTATTTGTCATTTTGTAAAACAAAGCAGCCATCCATAACCTTTTTCGTCTCCAGATAATAAAAGGGAAAGTCTCATTTTGCGACTATAAAAAAAGTTACAGCAGTACAGCTGTAAGCAGAAATCCAGTCCACTTGTGGTTTAGAGAGCTCCATGCCTACCGTACATAAAATAATATGCTGTTATCATTAACATAGACAACAGCTTGTTTTCAATTTGGCTGCAGATAATGAAATTATCCCCCAAATTGCCATAAAGTGGAACAAATAAACACAAAAGCAAACTCTTTCCCGCCCCCCCTCCCTTCAGCAGAGCTGGCTTTCAGCTATTTAGAATAAAAGCAAAGCTTCTGTTTTTCCAGAGCTCCAGTTTTGACCTCAAGCAGATAAAGAACATGAAATGACAAACACGCAGCAAAGAGTTACTGTGTCCTTCCCCCCGGCCTCTGTTTACATTAGGAAATGTACCCAGGGAGGAGGGAAGGGGAGGCAGGAGGGCTGCCTTTCAGCGCCGTGCTCAGCTCCGCTGGCTCCGGCTGGAGCTGGCCCCTGTTTCTGAGTAAGCTTACTCCACTCCAGATGTGCCTCGGCTCCAGCGTGGCTGCCATGTACAGTAAATCGGCATCTGAGGGCTCGTCAATCTGTGGGGTAGAGCAATTGCGGTCTCGCCAGGCCGCCCCACTGGCACAAATAGAAATTTGCGCTGCTGAACTGGAAAAGGAGGAGGAGGAGGGAAAGGGGCGACAGGGAAGGAAGGAGGCAAATAACGGGAGAGCACTGTGTGAAAGGTGAGGGGCTGGAAGGTGTCCGCTCCCGGGAGGAGAAGGGGAAGAAATAAACACTAACAGCCAGCAGGGGAAATGTTCTTAATGCATTTGTAAATTTACTTGTAAATGTTTTACACTTAGAGAGAAAGGGGAATGCTGCATATCATTTGGCAATGTTGGCTGTCTATAGGTCCCCGTGGATATACTGATTTAGTACGACTTGTAACCAGGGCAAGAGAAACATAAAATAGCCGGGGAAAGACAGCCAATTAGTCATTACATGTAGATTGTAAAAACAAGAGACAGAGACGGAGAAATAAATACCCTTAGCAAATTGAGTGCCTCTTGTTTATGTCCCTGCAACATGAGTATGAAAAAGCAGAGGCAAGGATGCCTTCTAATCAAAGTGTAACTTGCAAACCCGTCAGTGCTCCCATTCAAAATCCTCCAGGGTTTCCTGACGCTCACAAGATTTACCTATTTGCTGTCATTGTAAAATACAAATTGTTTCACTAATCAGGCAGTTTGCTTTGGATCTAACCCCAGTTGTACAAACTCCAATTTGGACGTTCATTTCTGATCTCCTCCCGCCTACACAGCCGTTGCTAACTGAGTTTTAATAGGATGAGAAAACGATCTTTTCTTTTATAGTGGGTTCAAATGAGCTACCCAGCTTCAAGCTGACTATAGCTCTGTTTTCCTAATCACCATTTTTTTATAGCAATTCTGAGGATGAAAATGCCTGCTCCCCCTCCCTTTGCTTCCAACAGTGCCAAGTCTAAGAATGTAAATAAGTGTTAAATGGAATCACAGAAGAAAAATGGGTCAGATTTAGTGTAATTGAGTCATAGTTAAATTTAGGCTGCTTTTATTTGCAAATGTGCACTTTAACAGCAGCTCTATACAGCATCTCTGGGTAGAATGAGATGCCTCATTTATTTATTATTTTTATTGTGGTTGTGCCTGAAATTCTCTGCAAAGGCTCCCAGTCCCATTGTGCTGTGCACTGTAAAAGATGAGCTGTGCATTTTTAAGACTCTCCTTTGCCAGAGAGGCTACCCTCTGAGTACCATCTGGGTTAAATGGCAGCACCTTAAATGGACAGAAGTATTGTCAGCTGTTCCAAATTTTCAAAAGTTGTGAATCAAAGCTGAAAAAAATCATGGGGCTGCAGGAAAAGTCATAAGACTTTCCAAAGGGTATACACAACATCCTTGCTTGTCTTCTACTCTGTGAGTTTCCAAAGCTTCCCAACACACTGTGTGGCTATGAAAGCTACTTTCTAAAAAGGAATACTTAGATTCTTGCAGTATCCATTCATTTAAGGAATAAAGGCTTAAAAACATCAAATATAATTAAATTTGAAATAAAACCATAAGACTTGGCAGTACAACAAACAGTTGTATATAGTACTCGATTTTCCTTAACACCCCATTGACAGAATGAGGTAGTAAGCTCTCTTCCCTCTAGGTTAAATCAATCCTGCAAGGTACGAGGTGCTCTGACTGACTACAAAGAACATATGTAATCATATACAATTAAACAATTAAATTAAATGTGATTATTCTTACGCATAAATTTCTTACTGGGTTTTCAAGCACTGGAGGCACTGAGATCATTACCTTAGATGCAGGGCAATACAGAAGCTCAACAGGCCCCCAGCAAGCAAGCAGGCATGCATCTGCCAAAGAGGACAAGTCCATGCACAAAGAGTATGTGTCACATTACCAGCTCTTCTGGTGGACCCAAAGGAGGCGTGCTGCCTCCCACTTCTTCCTCTCATCTCAGTGTCCAGCCCATACCCCAGCTAGCCCCTGAAGAGGGTTCTCACCATTGCTTCATGCTTTGTGCAGTCATTTACAGCAGGACAAAATGGACACAAAACAAATGTATCAAATCAGGATGGCAAGATTAGGATCAAAATTACCTCTAAACCTGACTGTTTAAAACTAGGCCAAAGCACTGACAAATGTACAGCAGGGACTTCCCTTACACTGACAGAAATATGAACTGGGTGATGGAACAGGTGTTTCCAGCGGCCAGCATTTCCATGCAGAAAGGCAACACAGGCGGGTCTCATTAGGCAGTAGCAGAGTTTAACAAGGAATGTGACTTTTCCCACCCCATGTTGAATGAGTGGCCCAGGGGAAATGTGATACTTCGAGGACACCAAGAGCAGCACAGTTCTTAGCTCATCCACCACAATGGCACTAATTTGAGAATAAGTGAGCGTAAAGCTGATAATAGTTGTCTGTAAAGAACCATGTAGGATGGTAAGATGATATCAGACAATACTAAGTGACCATGGAGGAATGTATCTAGAAGCCAGGACACAAAGTGAGTGAAGCATGAAGAGGGTGTTGAAAATGAATCAGTGAGAGAGGTAGGAACAGCAGAGCAAATAGTGCAGTCCCTCTTCAGAGAAGCCCCGTTCAGTGTTTTGCTCCTAACTCACAGCAACAATGCTCTTCCACTGTAGTTTTAGCCATGTTTTCACAATGTAAAATCAAGTCCTTGCTTACATCTGTATCATACGTGCAGCCACTTAACCTCAGGTTTATTGTGCATATGGTCAGAAAGGACAATTTCCCTGACAGAAGTTAAAGAAAAGGCAAAATCAACTGAAAATCTCACTAAAATATGATACCTTCTTTGATGTCTCAACTAACACAATGTGCCCTCTTGCAGGACAGCAGGTACTAAAGCCTCAAGAAAAATTGCCTGGAAAAAAAAAAAAAAAAAGATGGTTCATATTTCCAATGATAACTTCCTTTTAATTGCACATTAAAGTCTTGGATCTACTATTTTCTTCTATACACATTCCAATGCACCTGACAACTGAAGGAAGGACAGTACTGTCCAGCCATTGTGTGGGCAATGTTGTGAAAAATACCACAAAAGATTCTGCCAAGCCTCCCTCTCACACAGACCTCTGACACCTGCATTATTTGGAACGACTACTTTCTGTATCAGTGAATTCCCCCCAGGGACTGAAACAAGATGAGCAACCAAGAACCTGGCTGCAGAGCAATGCTGCGGAGAGGATAGGGATGCAATTATCCTTTCCTACTTAAGGAAGATGCAGCAGCCCCATGTTCTAAGGAAGACAAAGATCGCTTCACACATCTTCTAAAAAAGTGGACATTAAGAAAAGTTTGTTAACTATCCTGTCTACAGTAATCTAAAAATAAAATCTAAAAGGACTGCAGGAATAGGCTGTGTTGTAATTGAAATTGTTCATAACACAAACTGCAAACTTGGCATTTTTGTTCATAAAAGAACTATCAATAAGTTCACCAGGCTTATATATGTCAAATGTTCAACATCCTAGTAGCATGTTCTTTATGATGCCTTTGACACCTGCAGAGAAATTACATCAAATCTGTAACAGCAGTATTAGGTAATGCACCAGAGTTCAATGTTCAAAACATCCTGTTCTTTACATAGCCTCTTGTCTTACACAAAAGCAGTTAAAAATAATAGAGCTTGTTCAAGTGCCAGATTTACAAGCTTGTGTTCATTGACTTTGTAAGATTCATCTTGCAAAATTGTTTTGTTATACCTGTGGGCTGTGAAAGGGGTGGCAGGAGAAGGCACAAGAGGGAGGAAAGCTTTGTGAATCGGTGGTTTCAAGCTTTCAGGAAAAAATAAAATAACTTCAACCACTCTGCTTTTATGACAATTAATTTACTTTTCTGAAAAGTAAAATTAGTAAGAAGTGAATTTTTTAAGAAGTGAGTAACTGAATAAGTAACCTGTAGCTGGACTGGAGATAGATTAAAGTCATGGAATATTTATATTTGCAGTTTGAGATCTGGAGGCTTGTATCAGCTAATTAGTAAGACAGATGCCATTTGCAAAACGTGGATGTTGATCCTGATGCAGATTTTGAGCTCATCAATCTTTTAGAATGTTTAGAGGAGAGGAAGCTTGGCTCTGCTCTCAAATTTCACACTAGAAGGCTCTAGCTGGCTTCAGTGATGAAAGAAAAAATAAAAAAAAATAAAAAAAAAAAAAGAAAAAATGGCTCTGTGTAGGCTTCTACAGCCTTGCTATGTAACGTGCACATTGTAACAACCTCAGTGTTGCTGTTACAAAACTGTGTGAGCAATAGGCCCCCTCCTTATTGGGATCTGGGGTTCCTATTGTTGTTGAGAGAAATCTGAGCAGAACAACGCAATCCACCAGTGCCCTTCTGTTCTTGTCACATTCATGAGTCCTACGACTAATCTCTTTGCAATCAAGACCCAAAGCTGTAATTGATCACTTTATTCTTATTTTCATAAACTGTTGAGAGCTTTTCTGTTATTAATTCTGTTTATGAAATGCTCATTTTTACTGGGAAGCAGCATATTGATGGTGTGTTAGACTGGGAAAAAAGGGACCTGGCTCAGCACATCAGTGACGTCTGCTACCAGCTTCTAGCTGTTGAAGCATTTCTTAAGCATGGATTGTATTTACAGTTATCAAGTCTAAAAATTATAAAGTCCTTCATCATTGCTTAATAGGGTGCTTTGAGATTACAGATGAAAAGCACCAGGAAAAAATAATTTGTACAAAAAAATAACCAGTGCTGCAGAATGAAGCACCAGATCAGAAACAAGATGAATTTCACACTTCCATTGAAGAGTCTCCAGTTCATACCAGATCAGATTTGAGCCCAGCTATTTTTTCCGAATACCTACATACAGTCTATTTGTAACATATCCCTCATAAAGCTCTTCCTCTTACTTCCTGTGAATAGGAATATTGCAAAACTGCACAGAGGAAGTGGAAGTTTAAAAGCTTTGCTGAGACCAGATGGAAAATGTGATAGGAAACTGAAAAACAAACATTTTGTGTTTTCATATATATTAATTACACTTAACAAAGGTTAACTTCCACTCATATCTTTCCCTCAATTTTTTTACCCAGAACTCTTCATTCTTGCACTAACAGTTATAGACTGCAAGGGCTTCTACCAACAACAATAATAAGAGTCTGGTAAATGTTTTATTACCAAAGGCAGCAAAAAGTCTTATTTTATGTAGAAGAAATAAGCCAGAATCAATAAAGATATAACTTGTTGCCTTTATCAATAATCACTAGAACAAGACCTCTATTATTTTTTACCAAAATGCAGTTCCCTTTCCTAGGATTCTCTGGGTGACTTTTACCAAGGTTTTCACTGCAGGAAATAGTGGACAAACTCCAGATCTCTGAAAGAATGACAAAACAATATGAAATACAGGGGCTCCCAAAAGAATGCTAGGGACTTCATCTCTCATGGACCTGGGAAAGACCAAACAAAATTTACACACGGCCTGAACCCAGGCTGGGGTCTGGCATTTGAATAATCCTGGAGTATATTCAATACATCTCATTCTATCTTAGTAATTGCTTTATTGTTTAAAGTGCATTAAGCTCAAAAGATCTTACTTAGGCCACTGTTGTATCAGCTGATTTTTAAATTCTTAGCATCCACCAGCAGACCTGAAAATGAGAACACTCATTTTGTGTTGTAAAGTGTGAAACAGAAGTTTGAACATTGAAGTCTGTAAATTCAAATTAATCTGAATATTTAGTCTTTTGTAGTTATGGGCCACTAAAGATTCATGCTGCCCTGTAACTCCTTGCTGATGAGCACATTCCTCTGGGTGCCTAATTTGTGAGAGATTTACACTGTGTAAACATTATTTACAGAGGGCACTTGATTCTCTCTAAGTCAATTAGATATGCCTTTTCAGGCACATTTTCTGTTGGAAGCTGCCAGGAGAGGGTTTTCTTTTTTACCTGTAATGGGGATTCCAAAATGACATCACTTCTGAGAAGCCACAGGGTGTCTGGGAAATAAAACGGTCCTGCCAGTGCAGCCTCCTGTATAACTGAAATGCAGTTTAAGGGCTCTTCAGAGGAATTTCTTCAACTCTGGAGGAGGCCGATCAGCAATCTGACCTCCAATAAAGACAGGAGAAGGAAGCTCTCTTTGGAAGATGGAGGAAACTTTTCTTCTTTGAAAAGCATTCTTACATGCCATCTGCTGATACAGTACAGACTCACCTCCTGAGGTCCAGACAAGTCTGTGTTAGCGATTATGCCAATATGTCTCATGCAGTTCTCACTGCCCTTAGCTAAAAATGAGAAAAGTCAAGGAAAGCAAGTGAAAAACAAAACAGAATCCTACCTAACAGAGAGGTTTATCATTAGAAGTGTTCTAAATGCACAGAGAGATGTCTCCCTGCATATATATGAAGTTTAGGATTTTTACTGTTTTATTGCTCTCTGGAAACAATGAGGCTGTCAACAAAAAACTAGCAAAATGTGTCTATAAACATGGTGGATACATATACAAGCAGGTAATTGCATATGCAATTATGCATTGTGTGTGCAAAATGAGCATCTACACCTAAAGTTATGCATAAGTTCACGATGTTCAACACAGGCAAATACTAACTCCTGCATCTGGAACAGTCTAGAGGCCAACATATTAGAAAGCAGCTTTGCAAAAAGGACCTGGGGCTCCTGGAGGACAAACTGAGCATGAATCAGCAGTGCATCTTTGCAGTGTTAAAAGCCAACCTCATACTGGGCTGTTTTATTAAGAAAATAACCAAGTCAAGGAAGTGATTATTCCCCTCTGTTCAGCACTTGTGAGACCACATCTGGAGTAATGCATCCGATTCTGAGACACTGACAAACTGGAGCAAGTAAAGCTGAGGGCCACCAAGGCGGACAAAGGGCTGGAGTATGTGACTTGAAGAACAGCTGAGCAAGCTGGGTTGGTTTGGCCTGGAAAAGGGAGAGCTGAAGGAGAAGGCCTCACCACCATTGTCACAACCTAAATTATTCAATGAGTTTATATTAGTACACAGAAGTTCATGTGTTATCATAGCTAACCTTCCATCTCACACCAGAAACCAAGTGCATGATCTGTGAGTTAACAATTTGTGGGACAAAGTGACCCACTGCTGGGACAGAGTAAGACTAAAGAAGACCTGGAGTCAAGCCAACCAGCATTCCTCAAGGAAGCCAGAGCAGTGCAATAAACTAACCAAATCCATCCAACCTACAGCAAAAATTCTCATGACTCAACCGCCTCTGTAGCCTGTCAGCTCTACCTCCCACCTCTACAGCCCGATCTAACACTAGAGCTCAAGCTGCCAGATACTTCAATCCAGACACTGTGGTGATACAGCCCCCCTCCAAGACTAAGGCCCAGATCCATGAATCCTGCTTTAATCCACTCCTGAGAATGTGTGTATTTTTTGGGCTGAATTTCGGTAGCCTATATTTGGAAAGTCTCACCCACAGTCTTTAGCTAACTGAAGGAAGCCAAAGAAAATGCAAGATGTAGTGGTTACCAAAGCTGAAATCCTCCCTCAATATGACCATTCCTTATGTATTTGTGCACTGTATGTGTGCCTACCAAACCTCTAGGAACTCAGTCTGCTCCTTATTTTATTTATAAAGAACGGATGAGAAAGAGTCCATTTCTATAGAATTCCCTGGATAGAATCTACTGCAGAGTACATCATTAATAAAGGATTTTTCTATTTATTTGTTTGACCTAGAGCAGCTGGTTAGTCATATCTCTCTGGGGCATGTCAACCAATAGATATTATTTCATAAGCTGAAAATTTTTGAATAATACTGTCTTGTCCCTTCCGTTTGTATTACATTACATGGGAGTAAGGAAGTAAGTTTGCCTTATACTGTTGAAATGTAAGGGGAAAAATGTTTACGAAACACTAGAAAAGGATTGAGCAGAACTGACAATTATAAAAATGCTGATAAACCTTTCTATAACAGGTTATGCTTCATACCGTTAAAGGCGGATGCTAAGAATATATCTGAATCATGCGCATGTGAGGTAGAACTAGTGCATGACAACCAAGGAAAATGTATTAAAAGCAGCAACTGGCTTTTTTTTTCCCCACAGATCTCAAAGCACTGAAGTGCCACCAAACTCAATAGGAATCTATTATTGATTTCAGTGAGAAATGCTGGCCCACTAGTCTCATTTTCACAGTTGGAGAAACTGAGACACAAAGATGTTAAATGAGTTGCAGGATATTACCCAGCAAATGGCAGAGCTGGGAATAGTACTCAGCTCCCCTGGAGGCCAGTCTGTGCGTCATCCACCACACCACTTCCTCATACTAGAAGGCAGCAACAGAGCACAAATTTCAGGGATTTTCTTTAATGAGAATGGGAGGTTGAGAGGTCTGGAGGCTCATCTCTAAAGTACAGGAATGCTGGACTTGTTTGACTGTTATATCCAATGCACAGCTGCTGACACTAAGATATGAACATGTCTTTGCTCATATGCAGACTATTAAGGGAAGAGTCGGAGAATCAGGAAGCATCATATGGACAAAAAAAATTCATTTTAAAAACAAACACATAGCAGTGCAGATTCTGCACACATTGAGTCAGGAGGCTAGTTTGCAAATCATAATCAAATGTGATTTAAACACTTTCTGCTAAAGTGGCTGAATCAACTAGTTGGTTGGTGTAAAAGGAATACGAAGCAGGGGTCTTACATTACATCAGATGCCTACAAGTCCTGGTTTTTCCAGATTACTTCTCTTCTGTTTGAAACAGGTGATATCAGGCTCTTTAATAGAAGACACGACTTGTAGCGTTGTTACTTATGTCTTGCCACTATATGAGTGGCATATCTCTTTACTTCTGAGACAGATGCACTGGCTTTGCAGCTTATTCCTACAACGATATTTTAATCATTTAGAATTATGAATATGAATCCATTTTCACAGCAAATACTGTTTGACAGTTTCCTCTCCCTGTGGTCACTGCTGCACATGATTTGGTATTAGTCTCCCTTCCTAGGGAGGTTCTGCATCCTCAGAAGAATGCATGGGATGGGACAGGACTAAAAGACACCAACTTTTCATTGTCTGGCTGAATGGTTTCGGCCCACAGACCCAGCACATTTGCTCAAACACATGCCTATCCCAGGTAGGGGTCCCCTTCCTTTGGCCAGCAGATCATGCCCCCTGGTAGGAGTCCCCTGGTTCTGAGAGAAGAGCAGTGGCTACTGATGCCGCTGACACTGCTTTGGAGCAGACCCACCCGCCTCAGTGTGGCTGATGGTTGTGCTTACTTACTTGTGACTACCTGTGCGACACTTTTTTTCTAGGTTTCAAATCACTTTACCAAGCTGATTGCTACACATTATTATAGTGACAGTTTTGTGAAAAGGAAGGTTAGCAGTTACGGCTATCTGAGATGGTTGCTAATTTCAAGTGATTTAAATTGAACGACATTGTAAATACGTAACATGTTACCTTAAGTGAAGGCAGTGTGTGAATGGCAGAGCAGCAAAAAGATTATAGGATACATTTCTTAAAGTTCAGCAACCTTTCAGATGGACTATGCCAGGATTCGGGGCAAAAAATCCCTGCTCTTCAAGTCACTTCAAGCCCTCTGACTTTGTTGCTTTCATACAAACCAACCACATAATTGAGCTGCATGACTGCTAGTGGGAAGTAAATTTTAATGAAGCTTCAGACTTCGAACATTTCAAACTTTTCCTCTCATTTTAATCTTTGAAATCTTGTAAATAAATATGTAACTTTGACATTACAATCCTTCAGCAAACAGTTTCTTCTTAATGACATTTTATTCATTACACTGTTCCCACCTACCAGGAGCTTCACTTCTGGACTGGGTTTGGCTTTTATTGTTTTGGCTTTTTTAAAAAAAACCTTGCCATTATGCAGCTGTGCAATATATGACAATAGAGGGTGATAAACACTGCACAGCTGAAGCTGAAAACAAATTGAGTTAATGGAATGAAGGTGATGACACTTCTTTCTTTTTTTTTACACAGAAATTCATGAGATATTTTAAACAATATGCTTTACACAAACACAAAAAGAAATCCTTCATTTTTCCCTGAAGAGTCTTTGATGCAAAATTCATTCCCATTGGAGAACACACACAAAATAAATAAATCCTAACCTCTATCTAATGACTTCATGAATTCACAGAAAGTGGGATAACATTTGTGCTTCTAAAATCCAGGTGAAGTAGCAATCCTCCATTCTGCTGCTAAAATCGTCTCTTGCTGGTGGCTGCTAGAAATTAAAGTGTTAAAACGGAGACCACTGAAAAAAGAGTACAGCATATGTTATATGCAGCATGTTACTTCTTCACTGGGCTTCCCATGGGCCAGTGAAGGTTGGGAACTACTTCTGTAAAGGAAATGTATATGGTGTCATGTTATAGACAGTCCTGTGTGTTAGCTCCTTCTCTGCAACTGATTACCCCCAAAATGACTTTGGCCTCACATGGTTTCTTACAAACATTATTTAGTCAGGCTTCAACATTTAAATTGGCAACACTGTTATTCCCAGTTTACAGATGAGTTATAAGTGCAACAGGGTTAACAGCTACTGCAAGGGGACACATTAAATGAGCATCAGGAGCTGGAATAAAATTCAGTTTCCCAACCTTTGCCCACTTAATTGTAATGTCCACAGTCTAAACCACTTAGATTTAAAGAAAAAAGTATAAGCTCCTTCACTGAAACCATGTCCCCTGAAGCCATTTCTGATGCCTAAGTAAGGACTGTAAATTTAAAGCTACTGTGCACCTGTAGCTTCCAAATTGTTTCCATAGGTTGTCTACCTATACTATTTTTTCCCAGCCCCATCTTCTTAAATCTTTCAAAACATGGGAAGAATAACTATCTGCCTCTCAGTCCTCCTGCTCACTGAGGTCAATGAGAGGCTTTCCTTTGACTTCAGTGGCTGTAAGACTTCCATATTCTTTTCCTTCAGTTTTGGAGAGCAGTTGTCCCGGGGTGGGTAAGTGTCTGCTTCAAAAGAAACTGTTGTGTTGAGAATCACTATCTAATCACTACCACCCATGCACCACACAATACAAACAGTAAAAATGACAAGCAAATAAAAATAAAGAATAAGAAAACAGCACAATCGTCCTAACAGCAATGACTGGAAATTAATCTTGGAAGGCTTAACTGTTCCTGTGGCACAGAAGCTAGGAGTGATTGTTCTGTACCACGATGGCATTGCCCAATAACCCATTCTGTCTAAATTAACAGAGCTGGCTAAATTATCCTGCCTTGTGTTCTCTCTTAATTAATTGTTTGGTTTAAAGAGAGGATAAAAAAGTCTGGCTGGGATCCAAGCTCAATTGCCTGCTGCTATGACAGAAAAAAGTACAGATCAGAATATTTCTCTGCAGAATGAAATGTGTATCTCCTGGGCTTTTAGCAACAGCAAAACAGTTTACATTTCTGTCTCTAATACAATTCTGTCCTCTAAGTCATTAACAGTTCCTTGATCTCTTCTCTTATTCCTGCCCCCTTTATCTTATTTATTGAAACTTGTAATATAAACAGCATTTCTTCACCTACTGTCTTTTTGAATTGTTGATTGCCTGGAAAATGGCACTAGTGCAAGGTTTCAGGGCATTTCCTCTACATAGCAGTGGTGTTTCAGTCACATGTGGGTACTGTCAGACACCAGCTATCATTTAGAGCCATCAGGGGCAACCTGGAGAGCAAGATACTGGGCCAGTGTAAATCAGCACTGCACAATGTGACCTCAGGAACATCAGGCAGATTCACATAAGGCTGAGGATCTGGCCATGTGACTGTTTCCAGCTAAAACCGCATTCTTCTCCTACCACACACTGGAAAATTAGAGACTTCAGATCTTTCTGAACATGCTTATGGATGTAGAAAACCCTTTCATAACGGGGATGGGGGGCAGGGGGCAGGAGGCGAGGTTTCTTCTGAAAGGCAACATAGGACAGTATTGGAGTGCCAGCACTTTTGCCCCCTTGTTGTCACATTCCTTTCCCAGGCCCGGCTGATGAGGCGGTCTGTGAGCCATTCTGGCTGGGAAAGATCACATTGCTGAACGGGGATGGGAAAGGGAATGTGGTTTCCTGAAAGGTTTCCAGCAAGTACATGGGAATGGAGCCCTTGAAAGAGACATGGAGCTGGAAGCACTTCCCTTCTGAGAAACACTTCCAATGCACTCCCTAGGCCAAATGTAATAACAGCTCTGACATTATTATTACAAAGGGGGGAAAAGTCATTTTCCAGCTCGCTGCTGTGATTTCTCCATTTTGAAGCCACACCTTCTTTGAGACCTGGAAGTCATGTGGTTTAACATGCAAGCCTGCTCATAAGGGATGCTTCTTGGGCACTTCTCTACCAGCACTTATCATCAAGTCTTTCTGAAGGTGCCAGGAATGCTTCTGGCAACAAAAAAATGAACATAAAGATGATGTGTTTTTCTACTTGTGTGCCTCCTTATATTTCTTGATTTACATGGACTATATTGCCACAAGTTGTCTGTGATATGTGACAACTTTTTCCTACTGTCAGTCATGAGCCAGTATCTAGATACAAGGGAATATTTTGTGTGAAAGCCAGCTATTTTGCCATTTGATGTAGCAAATTTGGTAAGATCCTTCTACAGCTGCAAACTCCCTTTCCTCACTTCATACACTACACTGCACAACACAAGAAATTATTTGAAACACCTTTCTAAACAAGCCTACCGGAGAATATGCTAGCCGGTCCTTAGGAGTGAACACCAGCAGAGTTGTGCTAAATATTCGGACTATCACCAGAAGGGTTAGGAAATAACGTATGAAGGAAGAAATGAAGAAGTAAAAGCAGCAAGGGACCCAGTTTCTGGTTTACCATCCAGGAATATGCTGGAATATGCACAGAAGAGTTACAAAACAAGTGCTGTTGACGGTACAAAGGGGAAAATAAAGCCATTAGTAACAGTATAAATTGTACTGGCATGAATAATGTTTCTCCCCAGGCTTCATTCTAGAAAAAAAAAAAAAGGGGGTGGCATTAAATCAGCAACCTCCGTTTCTAAATAGGTTCAGTTAAATTGGTACAATTTTTGTTTAGATAAGGCCTCAGACTCACTGACTCTCTGGAACCCCCTCTTAGTCTTACCTCTAACCACTTTTTCCAGCCCATGGCAGGGAAAAATGTACCACAGGAGGCAGAGCCAGACACCAGTAGTATCGTAACAGCCTCAACCAAGAGTGTCTCAGCAAACACAGGGCCAGAATCCACCCTTGCTTACAGTGAGCAATTCATTTGATTGGGACTACTTAAAGAGGCAACTTTTAAGCTGCCAGCTTACTGACACCTGACAGCCATCAGCCTGCAGTGCCTAAGCTGCTGTAAAACATGAGTCAGTCAACGAATTACACGATTTTTTGGAAAATAAGAGTAATTTAGAACATTCTATTCACATTTCTGTGTATGGATCATTTAACCTCGTGGGTGTTTTGGTTTTTGCTTTTGTTATTTTATTTTACTTTATTTTAACGAAGCATATAAAAGGAATAAGAACACAAAAGTTCTTACCAGTATCAGGAAAAAGTAGACCATTTTGTACAGGGTTATGTCCATATTCTAAGTAAGGACAGGAAACCCTTTTGACTTTTGAGAAAATACAGCCTTGACTATAATACCCAAAACTTACAGCCTACTTTACTTAAAATTCAAAACAGGATTTTAAACAGCTGATGGCTAATTTTAGCTGATGTTAAAAGTGCAGGTAACAATTGAAAGTGCTGTTTCTGTAGTATTTCTGCGTTTGTAGCTAACTTAAACATCCATACACTTCACAGCCTCATTCACATGGAAATTTTTTTTAGAAAATAAATGCACTACACTTTGGATGAGTGTTTCTTCTTTCAGTTTGATTCTTTCAGTGAAAGAATCAAAGATTCATAATAGAATCTAGAAAATACCATTAAAAATATCAAGTAGCAATAAAACTCTCATAGGCCAAAGAACTCCTAAACTGCAATCAATTTATGCAAAAGGCTGTACAAATACGCCTAATGACACAGGTTCTTGCTGTCAGAGGTAGGTGGATATGAGGCACCTAAATCCGAAACAGTGACAAAAACCTCTGCCTAAACTTAAAGATAGCTGAAGTCACTGGAATCCTTCTTACATGACATGAAGTACACTAGGTTGCAGGAGATTACTTCTACAAAAGTGCAAGGTTATCAGAATCTGGTTTGATAAACACATTTACTCCTGAATACAGCTGTGATTTAGAAACAAAGTGTTTCTCAGTTTGCCTCCTTCAAGGAAACAAATTCAACAGATGCTTTCAGAACAAGCTCAGCATACACTGACAAACTGAGGTCTCCACAAAAAGCCGGTTTTGGACACTGTGTTTAAATGGAGCAGCAAGAGGAATTTGTGTCTTTGCACTTCTCATTCAACACCAGGTTAATAATATACAGACATGGGCCTGGAAGCAAGATTCCTCCCTCCCAACACGGTGCCCTAAGCACTAAGCAACAGTCACATTGCTTTTTGCTCACTCTCGTTCAATGGATCTCATGTTTCTTGCAAGCAGCTGACAGCAGCATAAACAAGAAACTATTCTGGGTCATCCTGTCTCACACCTGTAGCTGCACACCTTTTTAGGGTGAGAGCCTGAGGAGAGGATTTGATTCCTCCTTCCCCCTCCATACAGACTAAGGAGAAGACAGAACCCACAGCTCCCTCACCCAAACAAGCACTCTAACCTGCAAGCTTTCTCTCTGGTTACAATGTGGAAAAGCAGTTGCCTGCTTTCTTTCGCACATTTCAAAGAGGATACTGGTCTCTGGTTCACAGCTAGATAGAGGAATCTTCCTGCAAACCCTGCTGAGGTTTGGTGATGGCTATGACTTCAGACACATCCTAGCTAAAGTTCAGTGCTCCCTCCTGGCTTGCTCTAGACAGCTGGCTATTCGGTGTGGGGGTTTTCCAACCCATCCTTATGAGTCACTGCTTTTTTGGTGTACAGTCTAGTGTACTTAGACCGATGGTTTCCCATCTGGTGAGAAGATTGCTGAGCTCATCAGACATAGCATTAATTAACAGTGTGACAGTAACAGACAAACTGTTCTGGAGCAGCAAGTACCCCTTCATATTTGATTTGCTTTCTGAGTGACTTTTCCTGATGAAAAGGCACTGGAACGGCATGTTATTAGCATCCTCTGTTTTATTAGTATGACGGTCCTCATGTACGTCAACAAGAGATTTACATGGCAGACCAGCATGACACTGACATTCTGAATCACCAGCAACGCCATCTGTTTTTTGCAGGGTCTCATAAAACCAGCATGTGTGCCCGTAAACTCAGAAATGCCATCAGCACCATGGAGGAAGTTGCCACTCAGGCAGAGTTACCTTCATGTGATCTTCAGGGTTGCAGAACAACGTAATTTTCATCAGACCAGGCTCAAAAATTCTAACAGTGCAGACTGTGCATAAACCAGAGGAAGGAAACCTAGAGGCCAAACCATCAATAATCGTAAAATTAAACATTAAGTGACCAAGCAGCAGATAATTTAACCAAATTTAGGAAATCAGGGTCACCACTTTGATCTTATACTTGAATATTTCATAACGTCCTCTATAGTTCTACTTCCGCTCCCATTGCGCTTTTCAGCAAATACTCCATAGAGGCCTCACTGCTCTCCAACCCTGAGCTTGACACTGCTCCATGGTGAATTAATGTTGCAGCCTTGCTGGATGTGTTGGGCTTATCGCTCCAGTTAAGACAAAAGCAGATGAGAGAATGCAGCCACCAAATGGAGCAGAAATATGGCTGAAATTATTCTGAAATGGTCTTACCATCTACACTTGGCTCCCTGTCAAGCCTCCGCACCCTCCGCTGTCATTTTCTCCCCTCTTTTATGAGAGTAAATGGATGCTAAATCAGCAAGTTATGTTCTCTCCTTAACATAACAATTACTAACAATACACCTTTTCCCCTTTGTTATAAATTACTTTAGTGTGCAATTCAGCCAAATGAGAAGACAGGCACCACTTACACACACTGTCTCCATTCTTTTGTGTAAGGCAGGACTAGCTGCATTCACCAGCCTGGAGATCTGCAAAACAACAGCTTTTTCCTTCCACTCTGGCAGCATCCATAGCTCTTTCTGATGCTACCTCTCTTCATCCCCAGGAAACCAGGACCCCAGGAAATGAACTATTGCAAACGGAGGAAGAATGAGAATTCAGTCATTCACGATCCTGAAGGTTAGAGTTTAACCTCCAGTTATTCCACAGATATTTTTTCTGTGAGATTGGCCCCAAAAACGTATTTAACACTATTTCCTACTTGTACTCCAAACTCTATTTGAGTTAGAAGTATACCTTTGGGGATGGGCCTTAGTTTCTTCAGCTATATAAAACATACCCTGTTAGGTCACTCCAGCAACAGTGGAGTACACCATTGCACAATCACCCACAGCACCCGTAGGCATGACATCAGACACACAAAACCTAGTAACATCCAATAACCCCTTCCTACTGCTTTGCACTATACCCATCCCACCTGCACTGTGCTTACCCCACAACCTTAACATACAGCACTACCTGACTCATGCTGCTATTTGGTAGCCCTTTAGCGCAGGGGGACCCAGGAGCATGAAGGGAAAATGTGAGCCAAGGGAAAGTGTGAGTCAATCACGTTCCAGACCCCCGCTCTAGCTTAATGACATCCCTACCAGGCAGCTCCCATAGGAGAGAGGAGGCAATATCTGCCTCCATAGCCTTCATGTGCCTTAATGTCTGCACGGAAAAGGGCTGTCATTTCCCAAAGACTCTGTACTGGGTTATACAAGCTTTACCTTGTATATATATTTACCTTGCTTCCTTAACATATCTTCAAAGGCTTGAAAGTCCTCTCCCTGTAAGGAGCCTACAGAGCTAGACAAGATCAGGAGGACTCACCAACCCTCATGCACACAGCAAAGCCCACATGGGGAGGGAGAGCAATGGAGAGCTTCCTGACACTAGTATGTGTGCATATGCAGGGGGGATTGGAAGTGATTCCAATTCCAGTTCCAGAGCGGGCCACTGGAAGCCACATAAAGCAATGGACAAGGAAAACAACCTTCCAGCCCACCCTGACCTGCACTGCAGCCCAGCAGCCCAGAGTCTAGCTTAATCTACCAAAATCCTGATATGTCAGCTTTGCAAAAAATAGGAAACATCAAGAGGTCTCTTTGGACATGGCTCTGCACAGATATCTTGTCAAATCTCTGTGCCAACAGCATTTGGCTTTAAGTCTTGCACAACCCACTGAAGAAGGACACGCACTCTCTGTTCTTCCTGGGCAAACTCCAAATCAAAATCAGAGTGACCATCCAGGGCTCTCAGACAGATGACATGGAGGGAATAGTGCAGAGTTCCTCCTAAAGCCCACTCCCTGACAGAAAAGGAAGGGAAAAGGGATGCCCTGGTGTCCTGCCTCATGGGGACTTGTTTGCTCTGACACCTTCTGCAGAGGAGCCACTGTGGTGGCTGTGGTGCTGCCTGCAGGACACAGAGGAAACCACAGAAGGGCTGTCGGGAATTTGCCACAAGGCTCAACCCTGATGTTTAATTCCTGCCAGCCCTCCCAGCTGTTTCACTCCAAATCTGATTGTCTGAAACTTGTCAGCAGGCTGAAGAAATGAATTTCACACAGCCTAGGGATACCAAGTCATGTGGATATGCCAGTGCGTGCATAGTTTGGGCCCTAACTGACACCATGATGATTATCTGTAAAAGCCGAATATCTATACAAATTAGGAACATTTGGGGAAAAATTACATGCTTGGAATAGATCATGACAGCATTCTTTTCTGAGGACCAAACTCTCAGGTGAATACACATGCTGTGGACACTGGTGTGTCCCTGGTTTGTTCAGATTTCAGGTCCTACGCTTCCAATTCATTTCAGAATTTAGTCAAAGTCCATTGTTATTTCCCGTTCATTTGAGACAGCAAGCCTGACATTCACAGCTGACTACATTTTCTTTACATACGTACTGTGTAATTTTAACTCCCTCCTGACTTGCTCTTTTGTAGTCTATTATAAAAAAATATCATTATTAAGTGATTTAATCCAATATTAAACACTAAAGGCCAGTTCCATAATTGATGTGATCAGTCTCACTGCACTGAAGTCCTTGAATGATTGCTAATTTACACCAATGGGTAGTCTTGTACTTTTAGTATCAGGATTTTTAAAAAGCTTTATTTTATTTTTATTTCTTATGTGGGGAGGGAGCAGTGTCATTACTCTTTGGCAAGACTCTCTCAGTTTCATATCTATTCTCATGAAGCTTCCAGTCAAGATTTTGCAAACTCAGGCATTTAGTTACTGTGGTTTCAATATGTGCCTCAACCTATAGATGCTCAGCCGAAGAAACCACCAATTTCAATCCTCTGGTAGTTCACCTATCATCACTGGTGTAAACCAACCAGCCTTTCTTCCATCAGCAGCCTAAATTCCCCGAAGCACTGTTTCCAGATGGGGAAACTGCCTTCACAGGCACCTGTTACATCTTATAATATCAGATAGCACAATGTCTGTAATTCTACCTCAGACTCATCCTACAACTTTGTGAGTCATATTACATGTTTCATGCACCCAGCAAACTAAAGCAAACAAACAGGAACTATTTGTATTCTTCTTATTTATGCCAGGACTCATAATAAACCCCTTTGGAAACACTTCCGAACAGGTAGCAGCCGGCACACAAGTTTTGCCAGGGATTTAAACTAGTCTTTACCTGTTGCAGCTGTTGGGAAATTTCTAGCCGTTGCTAGAAGTGTACATGTACCTGCATGCTGAGATTGGGAGTGTGAGCAGGTGTTTGCAAACCACAGTTATATTGCTAACCATGCTTACTGTCTCAGACTCAATACTAATAACACTAGCAATGTCTGGTACCTGCAATATCTTGCTGCAAAGATTCTCATTCAATTTGTCTTACAACACTGATCAGAACTGCTCTAAACTATAAAAGCCTATCTGGCTAATTTCTGTGTGCAGGGCGATGCTCCTTACCCTGAAGGCCCTTTAAGATTTGACCCCTTTCACTGTTTTTCCTGCTGTCAGCCAGGACAGCAAAAGAAGAGGTGGTATGCAGACTGAAAAGCCTAGCAGTCCTCAATCAGCCCTTTGTCTTTCATGACCGGCTTTTTATCCAGGGGCAACAGTCTTTTTCCATTACCAGTAAAAATGAACCCCCCAGTAGGGGTGATGAAGAAACAATAAAACTAATCATTAAGCAGGCCTGCTGAGAAGTGAATTCCAGTCCCAGGTCAGATCTAATTGCATTCTGACACTGAAGCAATGGCCTGGTCATTTATATTAACAATGTCATGTTTCTCTTTATTTATTTGTCTCCATTCTGCTCTCTGTCCCCATAAAGAAAGAAATATAAACATGTCGATCAATGAAAAGATGTACGTAGAGATCAAAATACACAAAATACAGTCCTGTGGTGTACTTTGCAAATTTTTAAAATACTCTCTTTTTAGCCAAAATCAGTTGTGGAAAAGCTAAAACCAAATATAGCTTTTTGGAAAATGATGAGCAACTGTTAAAGGGAGATCTAGTAAAAATTGTGGTAGCGTCATGGCCTATTACCAAGGAAAACCATGCACACAGGGGAGGAAAGACAAATTTAATCATGCATATAAACACACAAGATACGTATGTGTAACTGTGATTTTTGAAACTGAGGAGATTTAGATACCTACCTTTGAGCAATTACAACAGAGATACGCTACTTTTGAGTTCAAGTACAGCATATGCATGCACGTGGCATACACACACAGCCATGAATATATAGCTGAAAATATAACTATCTTTAACTCCCTTACCTCCCTTGCCACCTTCCTTTTACTGCTTTCACCATTACTGATGTTTTGCCCTGCTTTGCATCCTCAGCCTCCTCCCCCACTGTTTTTTGCCCAGACACCCAGCCAGCCTCCCAGCCTGAGACTCTTCCTTCGAGAATCTAAACAAGATGCCTTTGCATCTGACAGAACACAATGGGCCTCTCTTCAAAGCCAAGCAACATTTTTCCTATCATTGTTTGCAGGGGAAGAGTCACTCTGCACTCTGCTCAGATATTACGGTCACACAAGCCTTATTAGCTTACGGGTAGATTTGCTGTCATAAGAGTGTTCGTACAAGTAACAAGATTGCTTAATCCCTTCCCAGGTCCCTCAGCATTTGTAACAAGTTTTGTAATTGCTTTTTAAATAAAATGCCCTGACCTTGGAAACTCGTTTGCAAGCCAGCTCAACCCTCTGGCTTTTTTCCCGTCATATAGCTTTTATGACCTCTCCTATCTGGATATCAAGCCCTTTCTCAAAAGTATCTTAGTCCAATCCTCTTGATGCTATCCAGAGCTAAAAGCCCTCAGCATGTGCTTTGGATCCAATCCCTACCTGGCTGCTATGCTCAGAGGGGCGTTGATCAAATCTGGTAACAACAAATGAGGGCCCAGAAAATGTATTTGTAGAATCTGGAGTTGTTCCATCTAATTGCAAGCAGGCTTTCACAATTCATTTACTGAAGAAAACTTCCTTATCAGGTGAGGATGTGACTAACTTCCACTCAGATTTCATGCTGTGGTTCTTATCAAAAGCACTTGAAAAGATTTTTCCTTTATCCATTAAATCAGCTTTCAAAACTTGCTTTATTGAAAGCCACAGCATGGCACGGTGCCAATTTTGCCTAATATTTGCCATGCACTTCATGTTCTAGGGTTAGATGAGCTACGCCTGCCCTGGTAGTACAGGACTGAAGCAGGCTAGCATAGGTATGCCACAGTTAGTTTTTTGTATTAAGCTCCACGTCACTATGAATACAGTGCTACCAATACCCACGGCAGCTAGTTTAACAACTCAAACTTTCTGAACGTTAATCATTGTCAGGGAGGGCACCCATTCCCTGTTGGGTTCTGTGCCCATACTGGCTTTTTTTAGTTACCTGGGGTGAAACTCCTAAAAGTCACCCATGGATGCCAGGCTGAAAACCTCTGTGATGTTCTGGGAGACTCCAGCATTTCCCGTGCAGACATGCCATAAGAGCCAGGCTGTAACACCTGGGTTCTCCTTCTACCTCTGCTGCTGAATTGCTGGAGAAATTTGAACAAATCCCATAACTTGTGCCTACATTTTAGCCTTTCATCTAATGTATACAGGGGAGTTCTCTACTTCCCTAGGGTATTCTGTGGCTTAATAAACACTTAGAGAATGGGCTGGATCAATGTGTAACAAGGTCTAAGGTATTGGGATTTGCATTTAGAGCTAATAACCTACCAAGGATCTAAATCACATTAAAAGCTACAGGGATTTCATTCCCAAGAAAGTGAGCATCTAAAACATACCCAAAATGTTACAGACATCACTGAAATGTAATTAAATAGTAAATATTATTATAGTAATAACTTAGCACTTTGCTTTCCAAGACTGAAAACACATTTTGGTAAACTCTAATTAAGACTCGGCTCATGAAACACAACCTCTTTGCAGTGGATAGCAATATGGTGTGCAGCAACATGACCCCAACAGATTACAGCAGGACAGTGAGGAAGATACCACATCCAACCTTCAAGTTCAGAGAGAATTAGGTAAACAGAAGGATGTCAGGTGGAACTGGGATTAGGGCAACTTGAAGTAAATTAACGCTACTGCCAGAGAAATTACTACAGAACACTTAAGACCAGTAATTGTGAAGAAGCTTTTTCACATCTTTCCTGAAAAATATTACTGGCATCGGCAACTGTCCCTATTGAGACATGAGTACGGACTCAGGTGAGGATGTGCCACCTACAGAGGAACTACTGTTGACTGCAGTACTTGGGGGCTGCAAGAACTAACCCAGCCCCACTGAGATGTCAGAACTGCAATATGCAGCAAGAATCTTGCACAAGACGCTTCACAGGATCCTCTCTCTTCTCATTATCAAGCTGCCCGGGACCTTTCTCTCCCGTAGTTCCACAAATCTCAAAACATGAGCAGAGGAATTTAATTGCAAATAGGCTCCGTTCCTCTTATATCCAGAACTATAAGCTGCTATTATGTTTTATACCTTGCATAAGTAAACTACATTCATTTTCACCAAATATTTTCCCTTAATCTCCATGTCCTTCCCTAATCTTGACAAAAATATTTGAAACTTTAAATCCATATTTTTTCCAGTATTTGTCATTACTGCAATGAGATTAGTCTTTTTCCTAAAACTCCAGACTATATCTAAAAAAAGAAATTACTTGTTTTTATACAAAACACACCAGTTAAAAGTACTGTATATCATTTACCTGAAATGAATGAAAAATTGCCATTTTATAGTTTTTATTAAGCATATAACACATCACATGAATATATATACTCAAATGTGCCCTGGTACTAAAATTTCAAACGCTCCCAAACTCAAGACTTCAAGCTAGGTCTGTCAGGTCTTGATTCAAAGCTCTCTGAACCCAGAGACAATCAGTTCACTGACTTTTATCGCTTTTGTTCCATGCTCTTAAAGGTAACATCAGAACATCTGGAGACAGAGCTGAATTTTCACACACAGCTAACCTCCAAAGTCCAAGAAAGCTTGAGCTTTGGAAAGACAGCCGCAAAATTATCCACAGAAATGGTCCCATGTAGCCAGAAAAAAAGTTGGAGATTTGTTATACTGTCTTTCTCCAGATCAACTTACCATCAAAAAAATACTATTGGGAAGAGTTTCTATTTTGTGGACATCTCACCAGCATCTCCTGCATAGAAACACAGGACAGGGTCACAGCACTACGTTTCAGATGGACACCAGGCACAGTGCAGTAACCCTGGCATAAAGTTCAAAGCACCCACCCCATTTCACTTGCAGGCTGCTCAGTGGTCAACTGAGCTCAGTGGAGTCATTTGAACTTCCAGATACGCCACGTAATGGATTATCATCACTTACACATATCACTGAAAACTTCTCCTGTGACACTTGCACTTTTAAATAAAATCACTAGGCAAATGGAAGTTGGTAGACCATACCTATGCCCCTCTTGTCCCTCTGCTGCTGAATTTAGAAATGTCACCTCTAAAATTAATGTCCTCACACGAGTTTCACTCTCATACATTGTCTCCTAAGCTCCCCTGAACCCCTTGAAAATCCATATGAACATTACTGAGGGAAAAAAGCAACAAACAGCATGTGAGAGGGTTGTCCAACACTTGTCAGCACTAAATTTAGGAAAACTGGAATTAAATGTAAGCAGACAATCAGGAACTTTCTAAAAGCTCTGAGAACAATTCTTTACTTACAAAAGCCTGATTACAGCCTTCGCAATACTCCAAAAACCTGTTTTGTAGGATAGTTATTCTCAGGTTTTCTTGTCATTTATGATTTTTATTAATATAAATGTATCAGCTTCAGCACCCCATCATGGACTGAATTTCCAGAAGCTCCATTTCATAAAGGCCTGTTGAAGCCTATTGTACATAAGAAATTACTTGGATGAAAATGCTGGAGTCAAGACAGAAGAAAAATCTTTTCTCTTCTTCCATCCTCCAAAAGATTTACAGAGACTCAGTGTAAAAGCATATTTTACCAGTAGTTTTCTTACTCAGGAGGGAAACTAATTTAGTAACCCCACTGAACAAATGACAAGTCTGATTGTATCTGGGAGAGAAGTGAAGGAACAAAGAAACCTTGTCACATCATGGTTTTTAGGATGTTATTCAGCCCCCACACCCTTGCCAGCAATTCCCCATGACTCATTCTCTGAAAACACTGTTATTGATCTTACATTGAGACAATGAAATTTGACTAATTTGGTGTCTGTTTCTGTTCAGTTGCCCTTTCACAGAAGCCAGAAAACAGTATCTACATGTATTTATAAAAACTGGAATGCAGTAAGAAGATTTTGGGAGAACTTATTATGGGTGTGATGAAGAAACAGAGGGCAAAAGTTACTGAGGATTCTTCCAATTCTACCTCTTCTGAGGAAGCCATAGAGAAAGAGTCTTTTCAGCCTCAGTCAGAGAAAACTCCAGTTTCAGTCTCAGTTACCTGCTAGAATCCACCAGCCCAGGTTCAGCAGGATAGAATACTGAATGCTCAACACCAGCAGCTATGTATTACTACACTGCGGATACCAACACAGAAAAGGCAAAGCCTTTTTTATTCTCCTTACACTGTCTAATCCTGACCACTTGCACCAGCTATTGCAGGTCTACAGTAATACCAGAATGGACAATTTTAGAACATGATCTTGCTTGTACTGAAGGCAACAGTAACCTGATTTTAGTGTGAAAGCCCTTTGGGAATCGCCCTCAATCAAAGAAAAGCCAGAGGGTAAATGTCACCAGAAGCATACTCCACAGGGATGATGAATAATGAAAAAATGAGGAGTTTAAGCCTAGGTGCTCTACCAAGATGTATCGTTAAGCAGGCAATCTGCTGAGCATCCCTTTACGCCTTGCCCAGCTCCAAGCCTTCAGCCCTGCTCCAAATGAGCCAGGTTCCCTCAGGCCCTTTCAGCTGCCAGAGAGCTCTTGAAACCTCACTGGGGCTTGCTCTCCCTCCTGCAGCACCAGGTTATTAAAGGGCCTGTATTCCTCTGCCTGCCCCCACAAACATAAATCCTCATTTTACATTGCTGTTTCTTTAACAGTGAACATAAAAGAATGTACTTTTTATTGGAGTTTTATCTTTGCCTGGGTTTCTAACAACCCACACGAAACACTCTGTTATTATGGCCCCTTCTGGATTTAGAGGCATATAAGCTGTTTGTGCTTGGCTGCATGCATTGGTATTTTTATGTTCTTACGTATCTTTATCTGTACAGTATCTCTGACTATGCTTAAAATTGTTTCAAAAAAAAAATCCTAAGACTTCGTTCAAATACAACTATAGAAAAGTGATCTGCTGCATACATATTTCCTCATCACTTGAACTTTCATGTTCAGCAAGGGCTGGAGCATTTAATTTTGGCCATTTGTTTTAATTTGACCATCATAGTTAAAAGGCCGCGCCCCAGATTTGGCCCTGTGAAGAGGTCGTTTACTCCAGTTTAAATGGGTATGAGAGAATTTTCACATCATAAGAAATGCCTCTCTCTTGCCTTTTTTTTTTTTCCCTAATGTAAATTTTGCAACGCTAATTCCTTTCATAAGAGACGTAGGGATAAGTGGTGGTTTACAGCTCAACCTTCCCTTGGTACCCATAAATATTTATTGTTTCTTGCCCTGTTTCAAGGCGCAGATGAAATTCATCTTCCGGGAGCAGGGAGGGGGCGGGTGGGGGGCTGGGGGGCAGCGGGTGTGGAGAGGGAAGGGATGTGGAGGGGCGAACATCATCTTTAACGTATAAATGTGAAGAAAATGAAAACAGATGCATGGAGAGGAAAAGAGAAGTTGGTGGGAACACGGCAGGGCTGAAGCACATTTTCCCTGGGAGACACCAGGCTGCACACTTCCCCGGGATGCCCAGTGGGCAGAGGGCTCCCCTGGGGACAGCTTCCCGGGAGGCCGCCGTGGGCTGGAGGGGCACAGGCAGGCTGGGAGCAGGCCCCGCTCCCCAGCCAGGAGCCTGGCAGTGCGAGTGCACTGTCCCGTCTCTAGTTAAACCTGAGTCCCTTCCAGCCAGGGAGGAAAATGTCTCCTGGTCAGAAAGCAGAAGGACAGCCTAGCGCTGTTCCCTCACCCAGGACCTCCGCGGGGCTCTGCAGTGGGGCGCTGGCAGCCCACCCCAGCGGGCACCACCTTGCTAGCACAGGGCTCTGCAGGCCAAGCAGCTGGCGGCAGTGGGGAGGAGGAGGCAGCGGGGAGGAAGGAGGCGCTGGGAGGGAGACCGGGAAACTGTAACTCATTGTGGATGGGCAGGACTGGCCGGGGTGGCGAGTGCTCACAGGCCAGCACATCCATCAACCTGCCGAGCGGCCCGACAGGCTGGAGCCGCGGCTGCTCCCTCTCTCCCCGTGTCAGGCGTGATCCAGCCCAACTGCGCCGAGGCGGCGCGGCCGGGCCAGGCCAGCCCCGGCCAGCACAAGCCATTGCAGCCCAGCTGGCTGCCCAGCAAGCTCAGCCGCGGCCGGCTGTGCACCTCAGGCTGCCGGCAGGGCTCAGCCCCTGGTGCCTCAGCCCTCCCATGGCCTAAGTGTTCCGGCGTTTAATCCCCTTTCAATCCCTTCGGTTGCACCCAAGATCAATTTAACCCAGTCATGTCCACTCGCATTAAAAGCCCTGTTTGGTCTCACATCACCTTTAAATCGGCCTAACACCACCTACTCCAGCAGCCCCCATGTGTGCGAAGGAAGAGCCAGGCCCTCAGGCTTCCCCCAGTACTTCAAACAGGGTAAACCAAGCGCTCTGTTTTCCTCCATTTTATGAGGTAATTTGGGTTAAGTTCTTGTATTTATTTTTGCAGTCCTGCTGTAATGATGTTGCTCTCTAGCACAGGCCTATTAAATGCTCTCAGCTTTCTATCGATGATGTGCTTGGCAGAAGTGCCGCAGCCTGCCCCAGGAGCTGCCACGGTGGCATGGCACAGCGGGTCTCTGCTCCTCCGCTCTGGGGCACTGCCTTTTCTGTTGGCTGGTAAGTCCATGGCCTTGAGCACCACAACAAGACAAAATGCCTGGGCACAAGGGCAAACCTTTGTTTGTAACTTGCCCCCCTACCCAGCTAATGAGACACTGGCGTGAGACATGAAGGCACTGGCTTTGCTGCAGTGCCTGATATGCATCAGCTGCAACACCTCCCCATGTCACAGGGCCTTAGCTCACAGCTCGTGCTCTAAACTTCCTGCACTTTGTCTACTTAAAGTAGAGCCAGAACACTACTTTATTGATGGGAGCGCTGAGAACGATTTGTCTAATTTCAAAGCTTTTGCTTGAAGGATTTCAGGATTTTTTTTTTTTTTTTTTTTTTGGTAGAGGCTGATTTAAATAAGCATTTTGAAAATACATATAATAGCACTTCCTAAATGTATGTAATTTTCCCAACACGGCAGACCAGCTATATATGATACAAACCCATCTCTGATATGTTTTTCATATCATCTCCAAATTTTCATTGATCTTTTTTGTTTTGCCAGAATTTGTATGTCCTAACATCCTAACATGCCCACATAAATTAATGGATTTCTCTATTACTATTGAATATTATTCAGTAGTGTGGTTTTTATCCTAAAGGAGAAGATACAATGAAACATGAATTGTTCTTTCATCTCTAAAAATCCCAGTGCAATTTATAAGCTTAGGTCCTGCATTAGGTACACGTCAATAGGAGAGCAGTTAACATATTTTAGCTTTAGATATTTGCCCACATCCTCCTGAAGTCAAAGGTACTGGAGCCCACAATCAAAATAGGGGAGGGGAGCTTTCATGAGAATAAGCCTCAAAATACCCAAAGAGCTTTCCTGCAACTGCCGCTTAAAGGGTACTTCTGTCTTAGAATTATTCCACCATCATCACAATGTCTTCTTTTTTTTTTCTGGATTGGAACAAAGAAGTATGTACTGTATCGGGGGGAAAGTTAAATGGGATCCCGTTTTCAGATGAAATGACAGGGGGGATTTTAGATGGGAAACACAACTATTCAAAGAGGATTCTGCCAAGAAAAAAAGGATTACTATCCCTATACCTCAAGAAATACACAGTCAAGAGCTCAGTACAATATTCATCCAGAATCTGCAAGTTCTAATGGTACCATTTTAAGCTCTGTTGTCCATGCAGTTCCAGCTCAGGAGGGCTAGTACAGATGTAATGATGATTTCATCATGATGTCTATATTTTGATATAGCCTGACAGTAATATATATCTTACCAGGATAAGAGAAAAGGAGGAGGTTCAGGAAATCTATAAATTCACCTCGCAAACCTAGAGATTTGAACTGAAAGAACATCTTGCAGTATTTTAAGTGTTTTCCAGGAACCTCAGCCTCTGATAACAAGCCAGTCCTGTCATGTTCAGAATGCTAGATCTGACAGGATAACATAACAGAACGGTTCCCCTTGCCTCCAATATAAAATACTATATGCACAATGCGCAAGGTGGCTCTCATGTTTATGAATGAGCACACCTCTGCAGAGTCAGGCTCACCTCCAGCACTCTGATCTTTCTGCACATGTAATTAGCACTATCAGCCTAACATTTTCCTAAATGATCCCTCTGCATTCTGAGGACTGCATTTTCTATTCTCAGCATTCATACAAGTGGAGAAGCTACAAGTATTAGCCAATTTAAAAAGTATCTTCATTGCAATCAGCAAGGGCAACTGTTTCTGCAGCAAAGCAGGTAGGAAACCAAAGGAAGAATTATATTTAGAGTGGCGGTGTTCCAGTTTGTAGTGTAGCTACTGCATTCTTAAGAAATAACACCAGGCTTTCACTGGTGTCTCCAGAATATCATCTGCTGTGCAAGGTATGTGCTCTCTCAGCTGTTGCAGGACAAAGAACAATAGGGAAAGATTATATATGATGTCTCACACTGAAAGACCACTGTTCCATCAAACTTTTCCACTTCTAGAACTACATAATGTCAGAAAACACAGTAGGAAAAAAAAGGGAGAAAAAAACCAAGAAAAAACACCTTGAAAATGTGAAAGCATAAAGCCATGCTCTCACCAATGCAGCATTCTCGCCAATGTAGCAAATCTTAATATTTATAGAAAGACTGAAGAAATACACATCGGAGAAATTAATCAGGAATTACCTTTCAGAGGTGACCATACATGAGACAACTTTGTTAAGCCATTCATTGTTCATTAGAAGGAAGTAAAAAACCTATTAAAAGAGAAACATGTTTTCCTCAGAAAACCTCTTCAAAAAGTTTGTTGAAGTTTAAAGTGAACCTATTAAAGGATGAGTACAGGCAAGTCTTGAAAAATATTTACGGATTAAAAAACTTTACCAAAATGCCAGCAGTCACACAGCAATATTTATGCTAGATGGATGCCCTGTATTAAATGATACAGATTAAAAAGGCTTCATCTAGTCAGATAACATCCAAATTATAATTGAATCCAAGCCAAAATCCTAGATCCAGATACTCACAAGCTTAGATATTTATGGAAACCAAATCCAAATGTAACATGATTTCATAGCTAACAAAAGAGTAACAAGTAGCTGTTGCTAGTTACTGGACCTGTCATACATAATTAATTGTGCAGCAGCCTTGCCAGCTCTCATAGTTGTCCTGTGCTCAGCTTTTACAATAATCAGTATTTTTCTTGAAGTCCTCATTGCTGGAGTCATATGAATACATACAAATCTCACCTTTCTCTATATATTATTTTAGCATGTCCTAACAATTTCTCACAATAAAGTACTACATCTTTGCTATACAGAGGGGGAAATTCAGAGCCTTGTCTTACTTCCTTTAAAGCCTATAGAGAAACTCCAGGTTTATTTTCATCAAACTTTTGGCACAATACCTGGGCCTGAAATGCAGTATGTGTTACATAAGGATACACAACCAAACTGACTGAGATACTGCATCTTAATAAGCTATTATCTGTCAAGTAAGTGGAAGTAGCTGGCTGGGGGAGTGCTCCTACCATGTCCAAACTGTGAGGTACTTGTGAATTAAAATGCCTGTTCTGCAGCTGACATCGAAAGTGCCACTGACCCAGGAGCTAGAGGATAAGTATGAGCAGAATTAACAGCAGAATCTGAATTCATTATGAATCAACACTTTTTAATTCATTAGATAGATGCTCTTTCATCTCAATGAAGAACACAATGAAGTACACCTGGCTTCTGGCCATGTAGAAAAAAACTACTAATATTGGCCCACTGCTTCTACATCCATTTAGTAAAGCAGAAATAAGCCTATTGTAACAGAAGTTTGCTATAGGATCCGTATCTCCAGCTTTGCAAATGAACATGCCTTGATGTTTAATTTTCTGTGAGTTCCTCTGCATTTAGGTACCAGCAGGAGACCATTATACTGTGACAGCACTCAGGTCTGATGACATTATCTCAAACTTTTCCCAGTTGTCCGTCCTCACCCCTGTTGTGCTGCCATCATCTATTAACATTCCACTGACAACAATCAAAGATGTTAGAGCAGAGCATGTTAACCGCAGTAGCCAAGCTGGGGTGCTTTCACCTGGACGTACACAAACATTTGGCAGTAGCTAGATAGTTAATTAGCTGGATCACATCATGCCAATTCCTCACAAGGCTTTGTATTTATAATTCATGTATTCATAGATTTTTACGGCCAGAATAAATCATTAGATCATCAGGCCTCCCCTTCTCTATTATAAAGGCCATACAATTGTATTCACTTACTCCTGTTGTTAGCCCAATTACTTGTGTTTCACTGTCTTCCAAAAAAGACATCCAAAGACTTCAAAAGATGGCAAACCTACTTCTCCCTTGGAATTTTATCCCAACAGCTAATCACCCTGAGTATTACACAACTAATACGGGCTTGGGACTAATAAAGCTTAGTCCCCTATGGATTTGTATTTCATGGTTGATTAACTTCAATGCCTAACAAGCTGTGAGCTGTGATTGCAGTTTCTTCCCATATACAGAATATTTTTGAGGCATTTTCCCCAAGTCCTTGTGGATCCTCTGCATCTTACTAATGTGACAACTCACAGTATAGCCCTGACAGTACCTCAAATCATTATAGATCTCTGTCAGGATTCTTCTAAGAGAGTTTTCAAATATTCTTGACCACATACTTTCATGAAACCTGTAGAAACATAATTGTTTTTCAGATGTCCCCTCCACCAAGACTGACTTCAGAGAAACAACTTCAAATGGTATCAGAGGCACCTGTACATGTACATGCATGCACACATACAGATGGCATGATTCCTTGCATCTTTTTTTCTGAATAATTGTGCCTTATTTCTTATTTATTTGCATTTGTTGTTCGCTTCCTCACTAAGTCTTTCTTTTCCTCCTCAGTATGACTTTTGTTTCCAAATCAGAGTGCCCCTTAGCACCTAGAATTTGCTCTTTACTGAAGACATTAATGGACCCAGTATTCTTTTTAATGTGATGAACACTTTGAGTTACTTCTCTTTCTTACTGTGTTGTATTTTTTCCCAGATTGGAATAATTTTTATTTCTCTTTTCTGTACTATTGCAAATTTTTCCCAATGCAGATGTCATGATGTGAAAAAGGGCTCATATGCCCAACCATTTTTCCATATTTTTGCAAATGCGTTAGCTGGTCCAGTTTAAAAACGTGCATCCCTTCCTACAAATCTACCTTGTATCCTTAGACCACCATAGTTACAACAACATTTCTAAGAGACAGGAACAGTATGCAGTATTTTCAGTGTTAATCTCCCCAGCACTAGATAGAGGTAAAAACACCTCCTTATGCTACTCACAACTCCCCTTCTTATATATCAAAGGGCCACATCAGTCTTTTCCCAGAACATCTCACTGGGAACTCATGTTGAGTGACTTGTCTTCTTTGACCTCTAAATCCTTTCCAGAGCTTTCTAAGACACAGTCTCCCTATTGTTCACAAAAACTGATAATGTTCCCAAAAATAATATACATATTACACTAGAAGAAAGGTTGGTTGCAAACAATTATTTTGAATGGACAACAGTCCATAACACGGTTTCCCAAGTTTTTACCCAACAGAAAAATTTAAAATTTAGAGAGGCTGAACATACTATACTAATCTTAATATGTTAAAATTCTGCTTTAATATTGTTGGAAAGATGGAAAGAGTAGAAATGGGGCTGCACATGCTAATTTTAATGATTTATTTTTTGGAGCAAGAAACAGAAAAAAAGTATGTTGGAAAGTTCTGTAATTTCCCCTTTTCTTCCCCATATTTTAGGCAAGCTTTGTTCAGTGATATTGATAATCAAGTTTTATATGTCTGAAGCTAGTGAACTGAAATCGTGTGAACCAAAATTAGAGGCCAGGAAGCTTGGCTTCCCTCGACCTACACTTCCATTTCAGTAATCACGATAGTAAAAATTAATTTGTATCTCAGAGACACTCATATTAACAGCTTTGACAGTCTCTTAGAAGAGAAAAGCAGATCTATAACCACTGAAAACATAGAATCATAGGATCATTTAGGTTGGAAAAAAACATTGAGATCATCAAGTCCAACCATTAACCTAGGACTGCCAAGTCCACCACTAAACCATGGTTCTACGTGCCACATCTACACATCTTTTAAATAACTCCAGGGATGGTGACTCAGCCACCTCCCTGGGCAGCCTGTTCCAATGCCTGACAACCCTTTCAGTGAATAAATTCTTCCTAAAATCCAATCTAAACCTCCCCTGGTGCAACTTGAGGCTGTTTCCTCTCACCCTATTGCTTGTTACCTGGGAGAAGAGACCGACCCCCACCTGCCTACAGCCTCCTTCCTGGTAGCTGTAGAGAGCAATAATGTCCCCCAAGCCTCCTTTTCTCCTGGCTAAATGACCCCAGTTCCCTCAGCTGCTCCTCATAAAACTTGTGCTTCAGCCCCTTCACCAGCTTTCTCCTCCTTCTCTGGACACGCTCCAGCACCTCTACGTCCCTCTTGAAGTGAGGGCCCAAAACTGAACACAGTATTCAAGGTGCGGCCTCACCAATGCCAAATTACAGAGCAATGATCCTTCCTTCATCCTGCTGGCCACATGGTTTCAGATACAAGTCAGGATGCTGTTGGCCTTCTTGGCCACCTGGGCACACTGCTGGCTCATGTTCAGCTGGCCATCAACCAGCACCCCCAGGTCCTTTTCCACCAGGCAGATTCCCAGCCGCTCTTCCCCAAACCTGTAGCTTTGCGTGGGGCTGGTGTGCCCCAAGTGCAGGACCCGGCACTGAGCCTTGTTGAACCTCAAACAACTGGCCTCAGCCCATTTGCCAGCCTGTCCAGATCCCTCTGCAGAGCCTCAAGCAGACCAACACTCCCATCCAACTTGGTGTCATCTGCAAACTTACTCAGGGTGCACTCAATCCCCTTGTCCAGATCATCAATAAAGATATTAAACAGGACTGGCCCAGTACTGAGTCCTGGGGAGCACCACTTTGTGATCGGCTGCCAGATGGATTTCCCTCCATCCACCACTAGTGTTCAGGCTTGGCCAGCCAGCCAGCTTTTAACCCAGCATAAAGTACACCCATCCAATCCATGAGCAGCCAGTTTCTCCAGAAGAATGCTGTGGGAGATGGTGTCAAAGGCTTTACTAAAGTCCAGGTAGACAACATCCACAGCCCTTCCCTCATTCACTAGGTGGGTCACCTTATCGTAGAAGAAGATCAGGTTAGTCAAGCAGGACCTGCTTTTCATAACCCCTTGCTGGCTGGGCCTAATACCCGGGGTGTCCTGCATGTGCCACATGATGACACTGAGGATGATCTGCTCCATAACTTTTCCCAGCACCGAGCTCAGGCTGACAGGTCAGTAGTTCCCCCGATCCTCCTTCCTGCCCTTCTTGTAGATAAGCATCACGTTGGCTAACCTCCAGTCTTCTGGGACATCTCCAGTTTGCCAGGACTGTTGATAAAAAAAATAATAATAACAGGACAGTTAAGAAATGTAGAAAGGGAGTTTTGATCAAGTTGCTTTTGACTGAAGCTTGCACACAAAAATAAATTTTAAATCTAATCTTTATCACAGTAGTAGCAATAAAGCAGTAGTACGATGCACTAATGATTTGATTTTCCTTCATAACTTGTCTAAGAATATGCAAATGCCCTGCAAGAAAAATGAGAATCAAGCCTTTTAATTGAGAGAAATTAACAGGTATTCTCTGTCCTGACTGTTTTCATTGACTTTAATGGTTGCAGAAATCCAATTCTGCAAACACTAATGCATAAAAATTACTTATCTGCATCAAGTTATTTTCATTATCAGAACCCAATAACGGCTCATTTGTACAGCTGTTAATATTAATCAACAAACCCAATAAAAAATGAAGTTAGAAAAAGTCTAAGCTGAACCTGAGGCAGTACATAAATTTGCTGAGACTGCAAACCAGCACTCACTGCATCCACGGAAGAATAAAGCCAAGGGAGGCAAACTAGGCTTCTAACTATGGAAGTTAATTAGCCCTATTTTTAGCTAGAAGGGGATTTCTGTTTAATATTCAGCCAGGTTTCAGGTTGCAATGATTTAAGACTACACACTGAAAATAATGTACCTGGAAAATTTGGTTTAAGGCCTTGAACTACAAAAAAAACCCCAAACAAACAAAAAAACAAAAAAAAAACAAACCAACAAACCAAACCACCCCAGATAAAATACTAAAGCAGTCTTCAGGATGCACCCATATGCTTCTTCCAGCCATGCTTGAAAAAATATTTGTCATGAGATTACAAACAAAGAGGGATTAGTTATTAAGAGATAATTCTCATGCATTGCACAATGCATTCATCTCCCTCAACTCAGCACATTTTACTAAATGATAATGTTAATAGCATAGATTCTTACTGGTCAAAATTACATATGCATGATGCCTCTCAATTTTAAGACTGCAAAATCTTAAGGGTTTTGAATCTGTATCAAGGCATAGGAGACATCAGTAATAAGATGCAATTTCTAACATGGGTTCATTCCTGATCTGAACACTTTTTAGTTCAAACTATTGACAATGAACATGGGGGGAATTTGCTTTTGATTTTGTCAGCTTTGGGAACAAGCCTATAGGAAATGTCATCAATGAAAGCTGCCAGTGCACATTCCCTCCGAAGATGATAACTTAGAAGAAAAACTATGATCCCTCTGAAGTCAAGATGATGTGAGAATTATAGGAAGGCTTCTAAACATCAAAGGAGGAAAGTTCTGGTACAGTCTTTCAATAGGAAAAGCAAAAATTTTAATGTAAACTTTAGATGGAGCTAGATTGGTTCATGAAAATGCTCTGTGGTGTGGTTGCCTGTGACAGTAGAGGACTGTTGCCCTAGAGGTGTCTTCCAGTCTTACATTGCTGTATTTGTTGGAAAACACACATTTAACATCATTGTACCTGAGAGTTCTCCATGTGTCCTGAATTTGACTGCAAGTCTACCTCTTCAGATACTGAGGTCACATTTGAAAACACAGCTTTTAACTATTCTGCTTCTTTAGTCATGAAATAGCTACACCTACAGTAGGTGACAGATTCATATGTACATTTGCAAAAAAATCATTGATAGGGACAGAAAAATCCCATGTCGTTTTGCTGTGCCTAGATACAGTGACATTTGAACACAAAACAAAATACATAGCAAAGAAGGTCTGAGAAAGAGGAGCCAGTCCTAGCAGCTATTGACTGAACAGAAATCTCTGGCAATTTTTAGCTGGGATTGTCAGGTAGCTCTAAGGAGATCAAGGATAGGTATCTTTATCATTAAGCAATAAAGCTTGAAGGCAGAAGAACATGCTTGTGAATATCATCTGTCTAACCATCCCTGATAAATTAACTGTCTTCACCCCTTTTCCCACTCCTGTTCTCCACCCGTCCTTTCTTTCTTGTGACTACACCCTTTCACCTGCTTCACCCTCACCCCTTGCCAGCTTCAGTGCTTAGAGCAATTGAGAGCCCTGCCAGCAAACCTCCAGCTCCACTCACTGCTGTGCTGCTCCACCTCCTATCTGCTGCTACAGCCTGTCTGAAGAGACAGAGATTGGCTAGGGGGCAGGTGAAACCCTCTGAGAAGGCAGACAGCGGGAAGCAGCAGGTTCCCAGCTGGTAGCAGACAGAATAGGACTTTACTTTTCTCCCACGAGACCTGAGTAACCCATAGCTGGATGGAGTTGCCCTCCAGTCACTATTCATTTTCCAGAGAACATCAAAGGTCTAGCATGCTACATTATGCACTGCTTCTTCAAAAAAGTGAGATGCTATTGAAAAATCTAGTAAATGCACAGCATTTTCATGATAAAAATTATAATTGCCAATGAAGTAGCATTTAATAATTTTTAAAAAAGCTCTGAGGCATTCTAAGAAAAGAAATATAGGACTAAGAACCTTTTGTAACATAATGCAAACCCCTCACTCAATAACATGTTAATGAAATGTATTTAATTAATTAATGGAAGTTAATGAACATTTAAGCATACTGTGCCTTTGGCTATCACAGGGAAATATTCTGGTCAATGAATGCAATCAAATTACTTAAGGGACTGCAAAGATTTTTTTTAAAGCAAGCATGAAAAGTTACCTGTAAAAAAAATATGCCTCAAATATAAAGAATAAGCACCTTGAATGTGTAGCATTTGTGTCTGAGGTCACTCACATTTAGAAGCTCACTAGTTCATTGCAGTTACAAATTAACACTTTTTCATTAACACTTGTATTTGTGGATATAAATAATTGCATTGCAAAGCCAGAGAAAGTGCTGGCTCCAAACCAAACCAGGGTACAGAGAGGTGGTCCCTGAGATCACAGGAACTAAGTACAATGCTATACACAACATATAAGATGATAGGAAGAACAATACACAACATTTCACAGAAAGTGACAATCACCTCAATTTGCTAGTGCACTAAAACACTGCAAGAATTTTCTCCATGATCTTGAATTAGGAGTTTATAGATACTTTTCCATATTTTTTTTCAAATCAAGTTATTGGAAAACAACAACAAAGAAGTAACAATATATGAAGGAAAACATACTGTCTATGGGTCTTATATGAAAAGTCTACCAACAGGATCAGTTTGGGTAGAAATTTCAAATAGGACAAGCCTTCTAGCCTTTTGCTTACAGCAAATAATCATCTTAGCCAAAATCGCAACACTTTCTGGAATGCCAAGTTACATGAAGAAAAACGAGATATGAATCATGTTTATTTAACTTTTATTTAAAGATAGCAAGAATTTCTTTGCACTCTTTGGCAGCCTAGGGCTGCTTACAAGTTACACCTGTAACTTCCATTAGGTTAATAATATTATACCTACTCATTAACCCTCAGTGAATTAATGGCTAATTATGTGTCTTATTATTTAAAAATGGATGCCCCCATGTGGGTTGGGGTATGGGAGGAGATGACCCAATTAGAGAGAAAAAGTTTATGTGTGTGAAATGAAAAGGTAAGGCTATATCTACAAAGGGTTCTTAGAGGTTAAATATTTCAGGTTAGGAGATTCATTATACTATATTTAGATTAAATGAATATGCTGGTGGAATAAAGACAAAGCACTGATATTGTAACTTGCAGCAGCCATTCACTTCAAAGATGCTCCTGATATCAGAGTGAATTTCTTTAGTGTCAGTTTAATCTTCTCTCTAGTGCACTCATACGTGCCCTATAGCATGGAAAAGCACAAAATGTACAAAAAATCTGTTCCCAACTTCCCCTCTGAGACAGTATTAAATTCAGGTCATTGTAACTGCAGCTAGACAAAAATTGCAGCTACAGTCCTTTTTCAGAATAGAGGTGTTGAAATATGCTGTGTAATGTGCAGCCATTTTACCAATTATTTTGTGTAGAGGGGAAAATAAGGATATTTTAAAGCATTTTCAGTATCAATACTATTTAACTCTTTAAAAAGCTTAATATTGTTTCAATGTGAAGCATTTTGATCCCTGGATTAGAGAAAACCTTATTTTTAAATCCTCCTGAAGTTATTTCTCAAATAGTAAAACTCTTCCTCAAAATCTTCTCTGACCCCTTTTTATTCAGTTTTTTAGAAACTGCTAGCAAGCCAAATAACCCATCGTTCACAAAGTCCTTTCTCTTAAACACAGAACTTCTCAGACAGGACTTAGTCTGCTGAACCTCATATAATCACTACCACTATAGCACATTTATGGTGTCATGCAAAAGATAATGCCACTGAGTCTCTAGGTATGAGAAAGATGATTTGTTTGACTTGATATTTTTTTCCTCATAGCACTGAGAAATCCCTCTAGGTGAGATTTTTTTTTTTTTTTTTTTTTTTTTTTTTGCGGGCAGGGGGGCATGTTTTAATTTCTCCTTAAGCAAAAAGGAGTGGGACTCATTTGTTAGGTGTGTGAGACTTCGCAGGTCTGGTTTTACAATACACCATTTAGTCTTTGGTGAGGCTTGTTAAATCCTAAAAGAAAAGTCATGCATTGACTGAGTGACGCCACCCTGAGGTTGATTCCCAAGGGAAAATAAAGACTCAGTCCTGCCTTAGAATTGTTAGTGTGACCGAGAACACCTTCTAGCAAGTGATAGCATACCAAACCTTGGCAAGCTGCATAATAACATTAAACCCAGTGATCTAATTATTCACCTCTAATATAAAGGGCAGGGTTCCATGGGAAATAAGGAGCAGGGCTGAGAAGTACATTTCACAATACAAACGGAGGCAGTTTGTCAAGAATCTAACCTGGGAAAATTAACTTACGAAGCTGTCCTATGCATCTACTATGCCCAGTTAAGAATAATTTCATATTTATGCAGGGAGGATCTTTAAAGCACTAAATCATCAGCCTTGAACACCTTGTTTAAAATATCACTTAAATTTGTTGTGGCTCAAAGATCTTTAACTTTTTATTAATCACGGAGATACATAATATAAATACATAGATAAATAAAGGATAGGAATTTAAACTAACCCCTATTGACCTGTGAACATAAGATAAAGTCATAGGTAGAAAAGTAATATCTTTTATATATGCCAGCACTCAAGTTGGCAACACTCAAGATGGCATACAAGACCTTTCTCCAATTTAATACTTCTTTTTCATGATCACTTCTTCATTTTTTATTCTGTATAATCAAGTGCATTGCCATGTAAAAAATCTTCCTGTGTAAAGGTACAAATTTCAAAATATATCCCTAAATACACACTGAAAATATTTGCATGTCCATTCATTTGTACACCTGAAAGCTTGGATTTGTTTACAAAGGAATTGCTAGCTACACATGCCAAAGAAGTGACTGTTCTATACCCTCTGTACACAGAAAAATAGATTTTTCTGCAAGTATATTTCAGACTGTGGAATATTTGAACCGCAGCCCAAGTAATTACCTGAGCAGTCTACTGGGAATGTACATATTAGAACAAGTTGTAAAATAATCTCTTCCAACTAGCTATTAAAAGCAAAATTACAAATCCTGGGCCAGATCCTCAGCTGTTACAAATTGGTGGCTGTTACAAGTGTCTTTGACTTCATGTGTGCAAAGTTTGAACTCTGAGAGAAATTTTACAGTAAAACTACAAATTAATGAAAAATTAGGTTCAGAGTAGAAACACAGGTGGTATTCACACCATCTCCTTCAAATTCATGTAGGCATTTAGCTTGGCTTCTCTGAATCATGCCTGCCTTTGCATCAGCAGTATGAGGAATCTGGGCTCCTCCAAGCTGCACCTTAACAGACAACTGAAGTATTATCAGCCAGACAACGTAAATGCCCTGAATATCACCAAAAAAAAAGATCATGTCTTCTGTCAATATAACTGAATTCCTAAAGAGACCCTGCCTTCAAGCAAGAAAAAAGTATCAAGCCATTTCTTTGTAGACATTGTGGTTATTTGCAAAAGCAAATCAATTGTTGCACCAACTTCTTCATCACTTTCGAATTTCTCTGGGATTCTCTTGATTAAAAAGTGTTCTGAATAATGTCTTGCTGTCTATAATAAAAAATATTTTTATTTTCTTCTGATGATGGTCTAAATCTTGTGCAGTAACCAACTGACTAACACAGGGAAATCCCAATCTTTCAGCTCCGTTGTATAATTTATACAATATGTTCAACACTTTCCCACATAATAAACGTGGGAATCCCTTACAACCAGTCCAAGGTCTGAGGTTTTTTTGTATGAATCATGTTCGCTGCATCCTAGCTTTACCACACCCCCAACTACTTCTGCTGGGAGCCAAAGAGTTACTGCAATCACCACTGGTAGGAGATAGCATGTGCAAAAGCATTATTTACAGTAGGATGCAGTGAAGATGAGAGCCAGAGTCTGATAACTTTATCTCAGGGGTTACCTGGGAAAGACTCCTCTAGGTCTATTTAAAAGAGTAACTTTAAATAATGAATAAATTAGGAGATATTATCATACAAATATTACTTCTTGCTATGACAAATCTTTCATGTAACCCTTAGCCAGGTTCTGTTTATTTAAGGTGATGCTCATTTGAATAGTTTGGGAAAGAAGTGCTTTCACTGTACCTGTTATTCCATTTGACAGTTCTTTGCAACACGGGAAAGAGTCAAGTTTGAACTTGTACAGAGAAATGTCATTGTCTTGTCTTTAGAAAAGATATTCAAGATAACTCAGATAATGTTCACATGCATTTAGCCTCCCTGACTGGCAATTTTACTGTCTGGCAGAAGTTTATATGTAAGAGGGAGGCAAACAACAACAGGTTGCACCATTATTAATGCAAAACTGACAATTTTAATCAGCTCTCAAAAACTAATGTATACTTTCTGAATTGTGCTCAGTGTAGGGAATTGAAGCAGAAGGTTGCCTGTAACATAGATGTCTCCACTGTACGTTTATTCCTACTGCTTAGAGCCCTCATAGATGTACAAGTGTGTCATAGGGATAATCACCTCTTGGTCTTTTCTCCGTCATATATATTTCACTTCTTTTATACTGTATTGTCAGATGAATACCAGCTCCACCTATTGTAATCAGGGAACAAGAGTTTGTCAAGGCTTTAGGCACTCAGCTCAAATCTGAGCACCTAACTTTTGCTCTGAATCATTCTCTGGAAGAACCACCTAGATACACACCTGTCTGTTGACTCCAGAGGGAACCAAATCTAAAGACTAGTCAGTTAACCTAGCCACCTAAGTCAGAATCTAGATTCTGAATGTGAAATAAAGCCACTCACTTTTTTTGGGAAAAAAATTTAAGAGCAGAGAAGGATCTGCTCCTTTATATATATTCACACACACACACACACACACACATATATATACACACACACATTCATAAAAGTGAATTTTTAGAGCATTTCACTCTCATTAAAGCTAGTTTTGGAAGAGGTAGAAGGAATTCATAAAAGGAATTGCTTTTGCACTATTATGCAAAGGTGCACTAGCCACGATCCAGCCACTGGTTCTGTTGAGTATTGGGAGTTTGCCTTGTCTGCATTTACTGCACAAAGCACTGGGGTCAGAAATAGGGATCCTGAGTTTGGTTCTTATCTGCATCACTGATTCAGTCTGTAATATTAAGCGAGTCAAATAAGTGGTGTCAGCTAGACACCACATCACAGAAATGCTGTTTGCTGAATTAATTTATGCTTATGAAGCACTTAAACTTTTTTGAGAAGTAGTGTAGTAGTATGAAAAGGACTTTCTCGTGGGTTCCAGACGAGCTGGGATCCATAACACTGTGGCAATCAATCAGCAGTATTACAGAGTGAAAGCACTGTGCCTCTGTGAAAGACAAGCATACACAAAAGTTAAGAAATTGTTTATTCCAGCCGTAATAGGAAACTTTTGTATATAATTTCCCTGCTTACTCAGAGGGCACTCTAACATCTGTCAGGCCAGGCCTAGCACTTAGCATACAGATCTGAGGAGAGAAACACATGCCCCATTTCCTGATAGCGGCTCACCCGCCACTGCTGCCAGACTCAGTGACCATGCATGAGACATGAAGCTCAGTTCCACCAATGTACAGTTAGACTTCACAGACCAAATCCAAATTTGCACACGTGTAAATGAGAGCCACCCAAACTGTTCAATGTCTTTAATGACATTTCGGCTCTGATTGCATGGCTCTTTCTTTTAACTGTTCGAGAAGGGATTAGGACTGAAGCCAAAAGCTGGTCACCTTCCATTCCTCGCTTCTTTGAGGCACACAGTATTTTAACCAGCATCCTGATCAGCAGCTCTGAACATCATTTCCCCCTCCACCCACTCAGGCAGTGCCAGCCAGGTCAAACAGCAGTCACCACAATGTTTGGAGTTTTTCAGGGGAAAGGTGTTTAAGGGGACCCACACTTTTCTTTTAGATTCCTGATTTCACTCAAAATCTATTCAAGGTCTAAAATAGAAATGCTGCAGCTTTAACCCCAACACCACCAAACCACTCTTCTTTCTTTCTTGTATTTATTCATAATTCTTATTCATTGCATTATTATTTTCTCCTGAATTTATACACCTGTGCTCCTCTCCACTTCTACCTATAAACTCATAACCTTTGGGGATCTGGTAATGTCCAATGCTGCCAAGTTTCCCCATGAGAGCAAGCAAGTTCAGAGTGTGACAGCGACAGTAATCACTGTAACAGAAAATTTCAAATATTATACCTCCCTCTTACACAAAAGGGACACTTTTTCCAGCCTAAAAAAAAAAAAATATATATAAAAACTGTAAAACTTTAGAATGTATTTGAAGCCAGTCAGGAAAGCTATGCAGTGGTTTTCATTTTTATTCTTTACACCTACAGAAACCTACATGTGTTCACATATCTATACTTCAGAGTATTTTATCAGTTCAGTCATAATTCAGAATTTTTAAAAGGCATGCAATGCAAGATATTGCAACTGATTGCAGTTTATTTCTATCCCCCAGAGACTTTGGAAACATAAGCAATGTTGTATTCCTTATCTGCTGTAATTCCTTCTCTTTCTCTATTACAATACATTTTGCACCCTGACAGAGGATTAATCACCTGATGGGAATACCACAGACTGCAGAGATCTGCTGGGAAATATATTTCTGAATGACTTCACACTAGTCAGAAGTTCATGATGTCTATGATTTGTTGTCTCTGGTGAATTTCTCATTGCTGTTGAGAATTTAAACTAGTTCAGCTGCTTCTAGTGATGAGGCACAGAATGCAAATACAAGGCCACAGTAACGTCTGTGAAGCTCAAATTTGGAAAGCAGCTTTTCCAAAATACACAGAGAAATGATGAATTTAGACCTAAGTAGGAAAAGAGCAGCTTGCTTTTCAGCTGTTTCCACATTCCTTTCTGGCTGTGCCATAAAGCCTTGTACATAGCAGAAAGACAGAAGAAACGTGGCCAAAACCTGAAGTCCTTCAATTTTCATCACATTTGTACATGGCAAACTACCTCTCAGCATACTTCCATGTAATAAGATACATACATGGAAAAGCAGGAAAAAAACAAGCCCAAGATGTCAGGACTGCTCTTTGGCATATTCAGGAGGTACCAACTGGAAGCTGAAAAAAGAGAGGAGCTCAAGTAACCGACACTGTTGGACAGATGGGGTTTATATACCCAGGAGGGTAGAAAGGCTCAGTTGGATCAGTCAAAAGCACAGGCAGATGGCAACATGATACAAGTTCTACCTTGAATAAGAATTTCAGGTACAGAGCCCTGATCAGGAGTGAATATGGCTTGGCTGGCATCATTCAGTGTTTCAACTCATCTTGAAAGCAATTTGTATTTCTTAATATCTTCCTTGTCGTTGCTTTGTTATTCAGTGCTATGCCTTCTCTTCAGCCTTGTATATGGTTAGGAATTCCTTTGGGATCATGAATCATTAAAAGCATTGTTTATTCATACAAAATAAGCACTTAACATTCTGCAATTTCTAAACATACTTCAGTGAAATATACAACATGGTTTTTGGCCCGAAAAGACTTTAAAGGCTGTTTTCACTCAGCGACGTTATAAAAGGACTAAGAATATTCAAGATACTTGCAGTGTTTTAGATGTTAAAAAGTAAAACACATTTGATCATGCAAATGAACAAGGGTGTGATGTCCTGACTGGTTTGCCCCTGTGTAAAAGGGGGGTAAATTTCTACCATTGTCATGTGAACAACTGAAAATGACAATGCTAAGCAAAAGTACTGGGAAAAAACTAAGGTTATCAATGAATCAACCAAGCTAGTGATCAGGCAGCTATTTCTCCGTAGTCAAATCTGTATAAATCTGAGAAACTTACAAATTTGAGGGCACAACAAAAGCAGAGAATTGGCCTAACATATGACCTAGGAAAAAAGAAACAGGAAAGGGAAGCACACTGGGAGATGAATAGGTTGAGCTTTCTTACCTCTGTCATTCCCCTACAGTCTCGATGTGCCTGACCTCCATTTTGAGAATTTATGTGTTCCCCTGTAATGAACGGAGGTTTTGTATCCTTTCAGCTATCACATTCGCTTCTTTCAGAAGGTTAGCTTTGCCCAAATTCTTTGACAAGGAGTGAGTGACTGAAGTCAGTGGGAAATTTGCCATTCACTATAACAGAGCCAGGATTTCACACAAAGTTTACATCCGTAGAAGACCAGACTGAATCTAATCCAGTGTTTTTGAAGTACTTTGAAGTAGAGAGTGTTGCAGCACTGAAAGTATTGCTATTATTATTATTGCTATTGAGTGCATGACAGAGAAGAAAGGTAGAAACCTCAGAGTGAACTGGAAGGAAATACTGATTCTGCAGATCTTTCTCAGAGGTCAGTACATGGCATTTTTCTAAACAGTTTCCTTTAAAAGTGTCTAGTAAAATTCTCTTTCAACCTAAGTACTTTCTTGGCATGTTAATCAGAAGCAGATCTTCCTACCAAGTACAGCCATCCTGACTGAACACATCACATCCTATCTTTTCTTTTGCATACTTTTCCTAGAGTTTTACTATTGCTCTCTAAGGATTAACTGAAGTACTCTACAGAGAGCTTGAAATGTTTTCAGAAACACTGCAAAAGCCCAAGCGGGAAGGGAGAAACAATGGTTTCCTTTCAGCCTGTCTATTCTTCCTCTGAACTACAGTGTGGCCTTTGCACTTCACTGGCCCATGGGAATGAGAGCCTGGGATTCAGTAAATGTTGGCAATGATAAGCTATTTCACTACTTGTGGCTGTTGTGTATGTATTACCACCAGACAAGACAACGGTTGATCATCAAGGGAAAAAAGCCCTCTCCCATGATCTCATTAACTAGTTTATTCTGCCACAGACTCATTCAAAATTCTTTTCAAGTTACATGGACAATATGGCAGTCAGGAAATGTGTTAGCTGCTACCAAATGAACTAGCATTTGGGTCCTGGCTGTCATTTCACCCCAGTATCCTCAGATCACACAGTCCCTACAGTTCCCCCAAACATCTTGCTCACTAGAAAAGAACGCTCCCTGTAGGGTTCAGACATTCAGGGACGAATCTTCAACTGGTGTAAACTGTCAGTGCTCCGTTAACCTCAGGCAACCCAAGGTTTTAGGCTGCAGAGGATTTATCAGCAACTCGGCAGCTGTGAGAAGAGCACAGCGTTAGGTCAGAGAGTGAGCAGGCCAGCAACCGTGATTCAGCCATTGGCACACTCAGCTCAGCTGAGAATTCCCAACCACAGCCTACAAAAGGGAGTTGTTACATCTTGATTAATTTCAAATTACACTGTCTTCTTCCAGTCTCTACCTTTTTTGGTTATCTCAGTGCACAGCAATGGTCCCAGTGGTTGAGCTCTGCACAGTTGAGTTCTTGACTCTGGTCTTAATCATGTGGCCTGTGATGGAAACAGTGACAAATTACTGCTACCAGTAGTCAGTTACAAAGAAAGGACAAGCTTGTATGGTCTCCTAAATTTAATCCACCCCACTATAATCCAAATAAAGGCAGTGATGTAAAATATGCTATCAAATACTTCACTAAATATTAAGCAGCTAGAAAGAAACATTAAATACCATAACCTAAGAATTTTATGAAAACAGTTTCTACATTTTCTGTTCTTGATCCAGGTGTCACTCACTAGCAAGCTATTGCTGCTGAGACTCAGCACATTAGGTTTTAGCTGTGCTTGAGAAACTTGCCTGAATGTTACTTCTTTGGACTTAATTCAGGCTTAAATTCATATTTTTAATAGGTGAGACAGCTAGATTCTCCAATGCAGATATGCAAATGTAGGTAGGCCTCAATGTTATATGAAGACACTTCTATAAATATATCTGTGTAGACCAAAAGTCCTGTCTTAATAGCTTAAACTCAGCACTGCATCAATGCACCTATACAGCTTCTGGAATGAGTCTGGAATGGATCTGGTTTCTATATGGACAATTCCTTCTGCAGCTCAGGAGAACCAACTATCTGCATGCAATCATGTCAGCACTTCACCTGATGCTCATACAATTATTTTTCAAGAAGTCTCTTAGTCTCCCAATACTTTGGAAAATGATACCACTTCTTTGTAAGTTGTCATATGGATTTAAATGCCTAACGTTATACAGACAGATCTTAAAACATTGGCAAGAATGATCAAGTATATCAACAAGAGCAAAAGCAAAAATAACCTATTTAAGCATTTGCTATAAATATATATCTATATTCCCTATTTAAGCTTACCAGTATAAAATGCTATGTTTGGATGTAGCATTTCAACCAATAAACACATACTTAAGGGAAGATATAACATGCTTTTCTACCACCCATCACAATCAAACTCAACAACTCCATGTGTTCAGGACAGTTCATATCATACTTAGCTCTTAGTGCTGCTTTTCATGGCAGGTGACATAAAAAAGAAGGTAACTGGGCCCACTTGCCTTTCTTAGGAGGATACACAACACTGCACAAATCAGTACTTCCTTCATGCAGCACTGCTCTTCAGCATCCATGTGTGACCTCAAGAACACAAACTGTTTTTTGACTCCAACAGAACAGGCAAGAGAATTTAGAGGAGAAAGACAGACAGAGAGGTATCCATCCCCTCCTATGCCCTCAAAAACTACACAAACAGCTTGGGCTAGAAAGACTTTGCAAAAAGGATAGATAGTTTGCAGGCAATAATCTAGTATTTTACAACTCTCTGAAATCAGCTGTAACATGCTTATGGATTTTAGCGGGGTCAGGATTTCACTTGCTCTGTTTTTTCTTGACAGAGAAAGTTTACTGTTTTGTTAAATTAACTTAATGGGGTCTCTTATCCCTTTTCTGACATTTGGGGCAGCAAAAGACCTAGTGCTGCTAACAACCCTTTGATGTGCCAGCCCTCTACAGTTTCCAGGTCCATGTTGCCTTTCGGGGTCACACCTGCTTGCAGCCCCATGACTGAACATTACCTCTCAACATGTCTTCCCTGCCTTCCCTACTGCTGGGAACACACAAGCATCCTCTAGAAATGCATCTTGTCTTCTCAGCAGCTCTGGAGGCCTGTGGTGGGTCGGCTCCACTGATCAGCTGGAGATTTTGTTTAGAAGGCTTCTTTATGCTGTTTATGTTGCTGTCAAGTCTAGCTCACCACAGACCTAACACTGCCACCTCTTTGTTTACATACCTCCACTCCAGGACATTATAACCTTCCTCTACTAACACTGCCCAGTGTGTGAGGGCGCAGCGTCTTTTTTATTTTTATAAGGTTTGTTAACCACATTGCTATAAGATATTCACATTCCACCCAAATAGACCTCTTGCTGTCAGCATTTAATTATGCTTGCATTCCTATGTAAATAGAGTGTTAGCCAAAATAGAGCCTATTATAGAAGATAAGGTCAGACACATCCTTACAAGAAAAGGAAGCTTTGGAACCTTCTGTACTTTTGACAAGAATAACTTTCTGAATGCAAGAATAAAACATAGAGAACTGAGCATGTTCTGCTAGGGATAAATCACGCTATTTAAAGTAGTACTCTTTAGGTATCTTTCTTAGAAAGTTTAAAAGGACATATTTAATATGTGTATGTAAAGTATGTCCTTGTAAGACTACAAAGTCTTTTCAGATTTCCCTAGAAAAATAATATACATGTAAGATCACTCTTTTAAAAGATTCACAGCTCAGGAAAGATTTCAACCAAGATTTTCTCCCAAGCTGGATATCATATTATTTGACAGTCTTCTTCTCAGTTTGGCTCATGTACATAAACATCTGGAGAAGCATTATGTTCTAAGTTTAACCACAGATTTTATATCATAAGATAAGCATACATTTTAAATCCTCATTTAAATCTAAAAATAGTGAAATCTCATAAATTCAGATGGGTCCCCAGTCTTCCAAGTATAAATGTCCATTTCCCTTTCAAATAGGTTTAGAAAAATAACATAATCCTTCAAACAAAAATATCAGACCCCACTGTATTTAGATTGATGGAAATTGCAGCAAGCCTCATATGATTTTTCCTCAGAAACATGAGTCTTAAATCAATTGTCAGGTTTTCTGTCACCTCCAATCTAGATTCCTGTGAAAGGTCATATATATCTAATGCAGTGGCTCAACTTTTATTGTACCGGGACATTGTAGTTAACTTAAGATTCCCAGCTAGCATTCTCAGTAACCACACTGAGAGGCAGTACTGAAATCACGCTGAACAGCTACAGAGGGCTATTTCCATGACAGCAGCTTGTGAAGTTAAACTTGTGCAAGTTTCTGGATGATGAGAAACTGCATCAGCTATTTCAGCACTTGTTTTGGTCACATTCCATTTACATGAACAGGAATTAAATATCAGTTAACCTGCTGCTGCTCCAGAAATCTATATAGAACGCAATTCACTGCACTCAAAATGAGACTTAATGTTTTATTTTCTTGTGGCACATTTGCCTTGACAATACAATCTCAATTTATCCAAAGGTTCATAAGTTTCTAGTAGTGTCAGAAGTAAGTATCAGAATAATTTTTGCTGTAATAGTTTCTATGGATCACCCAAGCTCTTCTTTCTGATACACCAGCAGAAAATTAAAGCAGAATTTGGCTCACTGTATTTTCACTTGTAGACCTCTAAGTACCCTAAAAGTGCTTCACAATGAAGATAATAATGAGGCATTTGCAATTAACTTATTTTATTGGTGAGTACCACCCCAGTATTGTAATGTAATTCACCTGCACTGTTTCACCTAAAGGTAATTTGAGCAGTTGAAGCTGACATGTATTCTCACAGATCCGCCCTGTTATCTAATGTTGCCTACTGCTGCATTAGAGAAGTGTAAAAATTATTTACATATAAATATAAAATCAGTTTTATACAAAGTACTCTGAACAAATGTCTTCTACTATATACTTTAATAAAAAGACATTTTATTTGGCTGGAAATGCTTTGGTAAACAACAGGTCTCATTGACTGCAATATTGAAATGCTCTAATGAATTTTTAATGTCTTTAAGTTGTTTAACTGGATCTTATTACAAAGAAGCTGAAGACACAGAAGCATGATGTTTCCTCCGCTGGCACATTTAAGAAATCAGCAGAGCCATGCCAAGAAAATGTTGTGCTTTCAAAACAAGGCTCCAAGACTGAACTCAGGGGGAAAAATACAAAGCATTTTTTTATGGCTTCTAGAATTAAACTAATGCTGTTGATTTGAAAGCTATAGTACCATTTCCTCAAACTGACTACACTTTGTTCTGTCCTTTACATCACTGCTGGTACAATATTGCATCTGTGACTGGCTGGCAGGTGGCAGAAACTGATCACAATTGGAAACAAATTAAAGGTCAGAGAGCTCTGATTGCACAGACAGTAGAAGGGAAATTCTATTACATAGTCTCCTGTATGTCCCGTTTCCCATGAAGTTAAAACATGATTTTCAAGATGATGCTGTGCTTCACTTATCATTGCACAAGCCTACCGACTGCAGAGATCTGCTCTGTTCAGGAACCCTGTACTGATTAACAAGATGGAACCAAGAAAGTTCACCTTAAAAATTTTCCTCGGGTCATTCATTCATTATCAACACCCCCATGTCTGCTGCAGGTTTTAAATCTCATATGCGGTCCTGAGCAACCGAAACCCAGGCACATTAAGACAATAAATCGTTACATACTCCTCAAGCATTCTGCTGTTTGTCTGGCAACCAACCCATTGTGCTTTGAGAAACCTCCCAGCTTGCCTGGAGGCTTACTTTGCTGGAAAAACCTATGTATTATCATCACCAGCAAAACAATGGAGCTGACTGCAGGCACAGTGGTAACACAGCACACAAGCAGAAAGAATAGCCCCATGCAGAGCTTGCAGAGCAATGATTGTGAGGAGTGTAATACAATGAGGCCTGCAGAGTGCTAATGCACATTGGGGTTGCTGTGCCAGTGCTCCACTCAACAGGCTGCATCTCCTGGCAAAGTGACAGGGTAGTATTAGTGCTGGTCAGAAAGCCAAGCTACTTGTTCAGTTTCCACATGTAAGAAGGACAGGAGTAATACAGCAGGGATAGGAAGAGTTTCAAAGCACACGAGGACATGAGAACTGTTTCCACACTGAATAAAAAAATATAAAAAAAAAAAGAAAGAAAGAAAAAAGACCTGCTCCTTCCTGCACAGCCTTTTCTGAGCATGGTGAAGAAGGTCCCAAAGTTCACCTGCCCATAGATTTCCTTGAATGAGAAATAATGTGTAGAAAATGGGTGTCTTCTTCCCAGAATACACTCCAGAGTGTTTGAGTACGTACCTCATCCTCCCCCACATTTGTTTGTTTTATCCATCTGTTATTGCCCCATATTTGATTATGAATTGAAAGCATTCTTCTGGAGCTGCACTCTGAGCATTTTAAACTGAAGTGTTTGAATAAGGCTTGTCACTACAGGAAGGATGTAGAGGGCATCACATTCCCCAGCTGCCTCCCATCACCCTTTCCCCCTCCCTGCACCTCAGAGCCAGCAAGCAGCTCTGATGCAAATGGAGAAATCTCTAAGCAGCTGCTACCACTTCCCTGCTTCTCCTGCTGAGCAGCTTCCATGCAGGAGGTGAAGAGTGGCTCTGTTGCTTGCTTTCAAGTAAGCTGAAGGAGCCTGAGGGCTAACAGAATGGTTCATTGGGCTCTGTCTAATCCTACAGTGGCACATTAGTAGACGATGTGTTCCTCCATCCTACACAGCCATGAAGAAAAGGCAGACAAATACGTGAAAAAGGGGTCATGCAGCTCCCTGATTCTCCCTGCACCAGCCACAAAGCCTGGTTAAAGAAATTTTCCTAATTTTTCCCAGATGAGTATCCCAAGGAACTGTGCATAGTCCTACAATGCGCTTCTTCTGGAAAGGTTTGCAGAAGTAGGATGTTTTAGCGGTACTCTAAAGCAGGAAGTCCCCCTTTCAGAGGACCTTCCAGGAAGGGACGTTTGGGAGTGATTTCCACTCCCTCTGCACTGGCTGAACTGACATATGAAATAGCCTGTTGGAGTCTTGGGCTGAGAAGGAACTTCCCTGCTTCAACCAAATGCCCTGCAGAGCAACCTAGAACTCTTCTGCTCAGCCTAAAGTATATCTCTCTGCCACTGCCAGAGTGTGACAGAACCCATCAGGCTGTATGGCAGCCAGCAAAGCTGGGAACATCTGTATTTCTTGTGCACCATTATTGAGGGAGCAGAATATAAATCTTTTAAACGTATAGCCTGTTTCTTAAGAAGTTTTTTGGTTTTTTTCCTGAATTACTCCAATAAACCATTTCCATTTTATAGTTCAACTGATACAGGGGCCATTTCAGGTAGCAAATTTGTTGCTTTGTTCTTCACAACATGAGGAAATTTCGTTTTAAGAACAGGTTTTTAACTTCAAAGCTTTATAACCTGACATGAAACACAGCGCACACAAACCACCCTGCTTCGCATTTTGGCCATTTGCAGAGCCGAAGAGGTGTGGAGCCAGCTGACAGTAAAGGGGATTGAAAAAGAGTTTCTGTGTGGGCTTCTGCTGCAGCCAGATTAGATGAGGGAATTAGAGATAGGGTGTGGTTCCCACCTAGAATGCCTCTCCTGCAGTTCACAGACCTTCACACTGTTTTATTAACGCTCACTTCCCTCTCTCCTTCCAAATATGCAAACTGCACCCTCTCCCAGGTCCCTCCCTAGCTTAAGGGTGCTGGCATGTTCTCTGCTGACTTTCTGGAACCCAGGGATTTCCAATTATTTCCACATCCTCCTCCTGTTTCTTTTCTGGCTGTGGTGCCTCTGGGCTGCCTGCTTGACTTCCCACTCCACAGGTCTGCAAGGCAAGGGCAGAAAGGCCAAAAATTAAACGAGCAGAGAGATATTTGCACAAGGCAGAAGGGAAGAAGAACAAATAGAAATCGCCTGGGGCCAGAACTGCGTATTCTATCTTGCTCTTCTCTCCAAAAAGACAGCCTTCATGTCTCCTCAAATTCTTGTTAAAATTCCCAGTTATCTTTTATTTAGCATCCAGCTTGGTCTCTCTCAGTTCTTAGGAAGAAAGGAGGAGTGTCTTCTTTGCCTTTAGGCACAGAAGGCTGCATTAAGGTGAGGTACAGGCGGCATGTTTTATTACAGCAGGGGGCATAACACAGTGCCTAAAGCATCTGAGAGGCCTTGAACGTATTATTGCAGTGTTTGAAATTCTTGCGTTCGGTGACATCCCCCCAGATCAAAAGTTGGTCCCAGTCTTGATAAGTGACTATTTTTGAGCCTGCACCTCAGGCCTGTCCATCACTCAGCCTAGCAATTCCCTCACCCACTTATCAGCTTGGCCCAACCACACAGCCCTCGCTCCCTACCTTGACTTTCCAATGCTTGTTTAACTACTCTTCCATTTTGCAGTGTGTCAGAGAGAGTCCTCACTCCACACCTTCCAGACTAGAAAGCTGGTGGCTATAGGCAGTCTCCTCCAAATCCTTCCCCAACCCAGGCTACAAAGGACCTCCACCCCCTTGTTTGCTGCGGGTACTACTACAAGCAACCCCCTTCCCCCTGCTCCCAGGCCAAGTACTGCAGGGAGGGAAAGGGAAGGAAGGAAAAGGAGATAGCAAACTGACTTATTGTTCGCAAGAAGGGTGGGGGAAGCATAGAGAAAAGCTGACCTGAGCTGCAAAGCTCTTTTAGTTTCCTTTTTCTCCTGTAAGGATGATTTCTGCTGTTCCCACTCTTCCCCACCCCACTCCCCCACTCTTATCCAAATCCTTCCTCTAAAGGAATGGGAGGAACTGTGCCTGCCTTTTGCAGAAGTCCTGGCTTGATGCTTTTCTGTAGGAAGTCAGTCAACCAAAGCAGCGCTTCCCACTGGCAAAGCTGAGAGTCTTGTGAAGGCCTAGGGTCAAGATATTGATAGCACTGTAGGTCTTTAAATGCCTGCATATATTGGGTTGCTGCAATAAGATAGGAACCAAGCATTTATCTGGGTAATTACTCCTTTCATTTTCTGCATTATTCCCATTTCAAAAACTGTATGTATACATTTGTGCATCCTAACAATAGCATGTTTGTGTGATTTCAGCTGACCAAACAACAGAAGTTATTTATAACTACAGATGACCGGACTCTGCTGTATTTTCATTTATGTAATTTTCCTTAGATCATTCATTGGAAAGTGGTCATACTTTCATGTTTCTCACACGCAGAGGCCCTGTAGGTTAGCACACAGGAGATTAACCTTGGCAGTCCGCACTGCTGGACTGCCTGAAGAGGAATTCTCACTGCAGCTGTCTCAACCAACAACCCACAGGGGCTGTGGGGGTTAGATAGCTGTTCTCAGTGCCACACCAGGCAGCAGGTGGCTGCAATGGCAGTACTGATGATTTTCAGATATAAAGCTTTGTAAAACTGGTACTGGTTTGTGGGTTTAGTGTGTTTGGGGTTTTTTTGTCAAGGCTCACTGGCATTGCAGTGGAACAATCAATGCCTAAGAAATTCCAATATGAGTAAGTAGGATATTGAGAAGTGGTATTAATTAAACAGGATAAATGATCATAAGGTGAAGAAACTTCTTAGACAGTAAACAGAGCCACGGCATGTCCATCCATGCTAACAGAGCAACACTTCCTATCCACATAGATGCATTAAATTCAATAATGTTTTTAACATTTTCAGATGCTTTTCTCTGTACAGGCTTAAATAGGCACAGGCATGAATTTGTATGATAACACCTGGGAAATCAAAGGCTATCTCTTTGAAACCATTCTACCTACAACCTTTTCACATTATATGGAAGGCTTACAGTAGGTAAAGCACTTTCTGTAGACCCTTCACTAGCTGGTAACACTATCCAAGGCAAATTCATTCAAACAACTACACTACTACCAAAAAAGACAATTTTCAAAATCCTTTGTTTCTGTATAGTAAGCAGGGAAGTCCTCCACAAGGCCCCTACAAGAAAAGACAAGACACAAATGGAACTGCAGCATTCAAGGTCCCCTCTGAGGGTTGCACATCAAGATTCAGAGCAGCCAGATAGAGACAGCAGTGCATTTTACAGTATACAATGTATGAAATAGGCCTCACAACTAATCCAAACAGACACATATCCAGCCAGAGCAGATCTAGTAAATAAAGCCACAAAACCTTGTCCTTAAAGTAGAGAGTATTAAGGAATTTGGTGATTAAAAATACACAATAAAACTCATAGCTGGCAGTAAACAGGACAAAAATGAAGTCATTGAGGTTGTATTACTTCATCTTGAAGCAGCCTTCTTAGGCCTTCTTATTTGGTCCAGCCAAAATACCAGATAACAATTTATTCAAACATTCAAAGAAAAAGCAAGGATCTTCTCTGGGGCCTTTAAATATTAACCTACACTGATGAGGCTGTGTTCATGCATATGAATAGCAGTGCTGTTCTCGTCTCTAGAACAAAAAATTTTCCTACTTCACAGGGGGTTATATTTTCCTTTTTTTTTTCTTTTTTTTTTTTAACGGGAAATTTAGGCATATTCAGAAGAGTTCAGAAAGGGGAAGCTGGCTGGTATTGGGAATTCTGATATCACAGCCATGGAATGCCATGCACTTATTTAGCCAAGTGTTTCCATCCCTCTGTATACATGACTTTTCCCTCAAGCTAATAATTTTCATAATCTTTTGCCCTTTCCATGGCATCATAGCTATTTAGTAATATTTATTCTTTTTCCCATCTTGTTAAGCCTGCTAGCCTTGCTAGCTTGTGGCTGATCCCTACATAGATCAACTCAAACTCAAAAAGTAGTTCACAGAGTCTGTGTTCTCTGACATACTTTCTTCCAACTATGTTAGTCAATACCCACTAATGCTCCCTAAGGAAAAAGACATCCAAATGATTAGGAAGGAAGAGGAGGTACCACAGCTTTTTAAAGCTGTTGTCTGGTGCTTTTAGTCTCAGGCACCAGTCTCACAACTGAATTTTCTGGAAGAGCTTTTCTCTTTTGAAAACCAGTGCCTTCTGGGCTAATACTGAGAACATGTACTTGGCACCATATCCAACATAAGGTTGTAATTAACAGCCAGTATAGCACTTCTGTTGACCAAATAACCAGCTGAGTTTATTGCTAAGGATTTATTCACAATATTACTATCTACTAAAACTAGACATTATTGTAACTGCTATATGGTTTAGGCCAGCTAAAGTTCTATTCTCTTCCTCATGTCCACTCACAAGAACCATGAACACTAGCTAAAGTGCCAATATTTGTCAACAAGTTCAAGACTTTTTTTACAGAAGAGCAGAAAAGATCCAGCTGCATTTTTTACCTCAGAAAGAAGACTGAAAGTACTTTTATCCTAATTCCCAATGTAGAATGGCATGTGAATGATTTTTTTCATCATATATATTAAAATGAATGACTGTCCAGAAGAGTTGAATCAATTAACCAACTTGAGCAGCTACACTTTCAGTAAGACAAAACTATGTTGCCTAGTGACTGTTGAGAAATCATCCTGTAGAGAATAATGACGATTTAAGAATATAGTTTGTATTTCTTCACACCCTGGAAAGTCTGCACTGAAAGAAAAACTGATTTGAAATATGCACATTTAATTTTTACTGAGTCCAGAACTGTGTCTGTGAATAGTACGTGCTATATACAAAGTTCATTTTGCCAAGAAACTCCAGGAATATACACCTCCCATATTGCAAATCAGAACAGAAGTGTCCCAGACCTGCCAAGGTTCCCTGTGGTGCTGTGTGGGTACCTCAGAAGCTTTGTGCTTTGCGCTTTGCATCCTCTCTTCTCAGCATGGCGTCATCTGCAGTCTCTGCCTCTGAGAGCGATCCTTTGTGGCTCCTACTACCTCTAGCAAACTCATATAAAGGATCTGAAATACAGAAACATAATGTGGGAATAAACCAGGGTAAAACTCCTGTTATCTCTCTAGTGCATTGAATTTTCAAAAATGTGAACACTTTCTTAGAAATCTTACAGACTAAAAAAAAGTATATAATGAAGTGTAATACTGACCCTTAGTCCTTTTAACCTTGAGCAGAAAAAGTAAAGGAACAGTCAGCTTGGGAAAGCTTACAGAAATAAATGCATTTCTAAATGTTTCTAAACAGTTTGGACTTTATGGAATTTCTGTACTCCTTGGTAATCTTCTCTTGCTGATGACAGTCTCTTCTTTATCTATTAGAGGTCAGTCCTATCATGGCAAAACATCATTGGATAGTGACTAATTATGTAGTGAAGTCAATAAAAATGCAATAATTTTCAGGTGAATGAAAGAATAAGAAAATAATAAATGAAGAAATGCTATGTCTGGAAGTCTTGCGTACACGTGGAAACACTGCAGAGAATATCAGTAGTAGCCATACACCAGGAGAAGCACAGATTAATTATACAGAATTTAACACACACTTCCCTGCCTGTACAGGATCTCTGGTGTTAAAAACGTAATTTTCAATCAAGATGCTGGTGCTGCTGTTGGGATTTAAGGATATCAGTTCAGCTTTTAAAATTCAGCTCAGCTTTCACAGACTTATTTCCTGGGAAGCAAGAAGAGAAAAACAGAGGTGTGGAGAAGAAGCTGTACAGAACAGGACCTGTGTTCTCCTCCAGGTTGCTCACACTATATGACATACTGCCCGCAGCATTGCTGCTAGAGGCATTCCTGAGAAGCCTGAAGGAATTCAACAAGTGTCTGGTAAAATATGCAGGGATCTCTGCAAGATTCAGGCCAAGCATGGAACTTTTTATTCCTGCAACACTGTTGCCCTTTTGTTAGTTTGCTTGATCAAAGCCGTAATCATTCTTCTCTGGAGAGTCAAAGCAACATAAAGGCCATTTAGGCTGCCCACCATGTATGGGAAGCCTTGGGTAGGAGATCTGCCATACAGGTTTGTGTAGCACCTCTCCCCCAGCTCCAGAAGTTGAAGGGGAAAATGTAAAAGACAGTGTTACAAACCTCTAAAGTATGCTTGGTATCGCCTATCCCTCATTCACCACCAATACTAGCACTATGGACCTGTCCAATTTGGAAATATGAGTTCAAAAGCCTTTTGACTCTCTCAGCTGACTTCCATGCAGCTGCTAAACTTGTGCTTGATATGTTTAGGTCAAGGATTTGGTGTAAATGGGACTTATTTTGCATAGCTGTTTGAGAATGTCCCAGCACTCCCTTTTCAAAAATAGGCAAAAGACCAAATATTTCTGTAAAGTTTTTAAAATCCTATAATCTACAGATGTTAAATCTGCTAAACCAAAATTGAACATTTTCAGAGAAAGTGTGCATTTTTCTGGGAGAATGTTACATTGCTAAAAATGTTGAGTTTAAAAGCTTTCAGATAATCCTTATCAATAAACTGTACTACAAAGCAGAGAGGACAATTCCGCATGAATTCTGCAGCTTCCAAATGGCTATAGGTTCCTTTAAAGATTGACCCAACAAGGCAGCATAATATAAACTCTTAGTAGAAATGAAATTAGTAACAGCATTGCACACAGTGATGAGTTTTTAATGTACCTCATATTTATTTTGGTCTCAGATCCACCATGAGAAGAGAAAGAGGTTGTAATTTCTTGAAGTAATTTAGTGAATGGGGGGCAAAGACAGTAATTTAATCACTGGTTTAAAGAATTTATGTGACGGCCATGCAGTTCCTTTAGCCTCTGTTACACAATGTGTCCTTTTTTTTCCTGTCTAACACTTTAACAAGTGTGTGACAGCTAAACCCAAGATTTGCAGAAAACCCAGGGTCTCTGGGACAGAGAATCAGACTGCAAATGAATTAATTCCTCTTTGCTGCTTGGAATCAGACTTGTAGGCACAGCTTTTCCCAAGTTTTTTTCACCCCAAAAGCTACCTAAGTGTACGTACACATTTTCTGGTGGGCAATACAGCATCACAGCAACCCTTGCATGGGGCAATACTGAAAGATTCCAGAGACAAGACAGGGAATGGTTCGAGCTGTGCTCAGCACAAGACTGATACGCCTTTCTCTATGCAGCTGAAAAGTCTGGTGAAGAGGGCCACATGCACAGCTCAATCAGACCAACTAAAAGGATGCTAGGTGACCTTAAGAAAATGCCATAGGATAATCCAAAGCCATAGGTGGCTGAAATCTGTTTGACTCTACCCATTGATGTCATTAGGAATATTCATCTCCAGCACCAGTCAATCTGGCTTTCTTTAGCTCCAGGACCTGCAGACCCCTCTGCAGAAATGTTTAATAGCCATTTAGACATTTCTGGACCATGGTTATTCTTATTCTGGAGAACAGATTACATTCAGAAGCTCTTGGTTTTCAGGTGTTGAAAAACAGGAGAAGTTGAAAATCAAGGACGAGAAGTAATCTAGTGTTATTACCCCTCTTCAAACACTGTACTTATCTTTTAGGCAGGAAAAAGTAAAGTATGAGACATCAGTGAATCGAGCCTCTTTACCTCTCAGATAAGTTTACATGGGAATTCAGATGTCCTGGTATAATTCACAGATTCCTGAGTTCACATGAACAGCAGCACAAGAGGAAAATTGCTCCATATCCTGTAGAGAGGAAATGAAAGGTATCAGGAAGAGAAGAATGTGCTGTGTGGTGCGAAAATGCTGTTTTGATTCCTGATGCTAAACATCTGCCATATTTTTGTGTGGAATCACTTGACTTAGTGAGAGAATAGCATCCTCAGGATTGTGCAAATCCTATTCCAGACTGGAGCTGTCTGAATTGGCAGCTGTGGGAACACCCACAGGAAGCATGGGACCCTGGAAGAAAAAGTGTAGGAGTACATCCTGTGGGGATAGATAAAAGTCAGAGCTGGGCTATGGGAACCTCTTCAGAACAAACATGCAAATACAGTTTCGCAAGTCAAAGTCCCAACTGTTTGTTTAGGGATTTTTTTGTTATTTGTTGCTTTTATTTGGCTTTCACAGAAGAGAAACAGAAAAAGGATCTCAGAAAAAAAAGATGAATGAAATCAAAACCTTAGATGGTTTCTTTATTGTTTGGTGTGAGTTCATGTGCTTCGTACGCAGTGCCACAGCTTGCTTCTTCTGCCTTGCATTAGAAGAATGCCATAATATACCTGTTTCTGGTCCACTGAGTTTCATAGTCTGTCTCCACACGCAGAGTAGCACTAGAGCAGAGCTGCCCATAATTTCTCACTGTCGTTGTTTCATGGACAAATACCTCCTCTCATCCACATGAAATCTTACAATTCCCAGCGATTAAATTATTCATGAGGAAGAGTAACAATGGGAATTTAATCAATTTATTAATCATTAAGTGCTCCCAGTTACTGAAATCAAGTAGAAATCAGTGTCGTGCAAACAGATGGCTTCCCATGAATAGCAACAGGTGACTGAGAGACCCCCTGCCATAAGAACACATGTTCCCTTGTTACTCCCATTGTCAAGGTAATATGCTCATCTTCCTTCTTGCCTTTATATGCCCTGTTGAATAAAGTTAGATGGATTTATATTTATCTTACCTGAATGACATTTTCATTTAATATTTGTGCCAAATATTTTTGTCAGATTTTCAGCCAACTTTCTGTTATTTGTACAAATGATGTCCTGCAAAATCAATGCCCACAGATTGATTACATGTTGTGTCAATTGTTATTTCCTTTTGTGTCTTAACGTTCCCAATTTCTAGGTCACAGGAAAGGTTGAAAAGGAGTTTTAAGTAGCTTTTCTGCCTACTAACTATTATTTCTAGCGTGCCATATGGTCTCTTGTTCTTTTTACTTTCCTGAGTAAATAAACCTAATCTTCTTAATTTCTTCCTACAAGGAATATGTTCTCTGTAGCTCTCTGATATTTTCACTACCTGCCTAGAGCTTGTTTCTACTTCTGTGCCTGTCTTGTTTTAGATGGGGTTATTAAAACCAAATGCAATAATCAAAATGAGGACATGTCATCTTAAATGCAACATGTAATACTCCCCATGTGATTGTCTACCCACTTCTAACGTGCAGTCTAGTAAGTCATTTTTTCTGTCACACACCCAGAACAGACATTCACTGTGTTGTCCATGATGACTCCTAGGTCTTCTTGTTTCCCAGGAGGTTACTACTACATTCAGAACCCATTTATATGAAAGAATAATTTAAAATGTATTTCCATGTCCTTCTGTTGTTAGTTTCTTTAAAAAAAAAAGAAAGAAGAAAGAAAGAAAGAAAGAAAGAAACCACCAGCTCAGTAGAAGTTTAAAGAAGTAAACATTTTACAAGTTATCATGCAGCGTAGAGAATTGGTGACCATCTCTCAAAGCGCCTTTTGATTCCCCAAATGCTGATGGGAAATATTCTGGAGGCACAAATAGACTGCAGATGTTGGAGAATACATCTTAGAATTCTGCTGAACATATTACTCTACTGGGAGGCTGTTTCGAGTCTCGGGGGACATTCCTCTGAGAGCCCAGCTGATTGTCTCATATTGAAACAACATGTCCGAGATACATTCCAAGTAAAAGAAAATAGAACAGGGGTACTCTGACCAAATATAAATCATGGGGCTAAAGGGCAGTTTATCTTCCTTCTTTCTACCATTCCTTTTCTCCCCCAATGAATACTCCCCCCAGGGAAACAGACCACTGGGTAAATAACTGCCAAACATGATGACTCAGACATTAGGCACTGTCCCCAAGTGCTTCACAGATGGTGTCTGGATGGGAAACCCAGAGCTTTCGGCACCATAAGCCTTGCTACTTTTTTTTTTTTTTTTAAATTCACTGCAGCATTACTTCTGATCTCATGTCAAGCCCTTACAGTACTGTTGCCCCCCACAATGAGTTCTGATCCTAACCTTATAGTAACCAATGTCATTGGCACATAAAAAAGATAGGAGAAAAATCCTAGCAGACCTAGGGGAGTGGGAAAAACAAAGCTAAAATAAACATATTACTTAAAAGATTAACTTGTATCTAACTAAAAAAAAAAATACAAGCACACATTTAAATAGAAAAATCTGCTGTAAAAGACAGGCATACTGCGAATTGTTCATTAGTACAGTTGTATAATAGTAGGTGCTATGACAGAAAATGTTTTCTGTACAGTTTTTATTGGTCTGCTTCTTTTTGTGGAATCCTGTTTGTTTCAGTAAAATCCTGTTCCTTTCAGTTTGCTTTATGTTCCCCAGAGCTAGCACATCTTAGGATGCACATCTGGACATGGGCAAGCCTGAAAGCAATGGCATATTGCTCTGCCTCTCCAGTATTGTATGTTCACACTAGACACTGAAAAAGTTCTCTGTGGAAAAAAGCAGCTATTTTTCCTCCCATGAAGACAAGCTCAAGAAAAGCCCTGTAAAGGCTTGAAGATTATGCACAATGAATCCAGCTATCACAACCCTTAACAAAACACATCATGGGAAATGTGAAATAGCCCTTCCTCTCAAACACACACAAACACACACTCTCACATACACACAAACCCAGCTGCAAAGGATAAAAAAGAAGGAATTGCACACTGAGAAGAACCAGGTCCAACACATAAATTTTTCTTTCTCTTCTTCCTCTCCTTTTGTTTTTAATGTTTACCACCAGTATCATCCATAAGAAACAAAAGAAGAATTGTTTACTCCAACTGGAAAGGAGAAATAACTAGGTATTTTTTGTGGGTTTCATTATGTCTCAAAGGTTATGAAGCAACTCATTGAACTACTCCGCTTTACACAAATTCAGCTGAGCAGTAATTCCATTTAAATCCATGGAGTTATTTGAGCATGTGTATAAAAGAGAGAAAATACAGCCATTTTTCTTCCAGATCCAAAGTAAAAGGTCTCAGAACTAAAAGCAGCAACAATTAGGTCAGTTGGTTTCTCTGTTATTTAAGAAGGGGCCCCTGATAAAGTTGATAGCACTATGCAGAGCAAATCTGCCTGAGCCCTGGGTTTGACAAGCTGCATGAACCCTTGCAGCACTCTGCCTGATGGACCAAGTCAGGGTCACAGATACTGACTACCATGGGTTCCTCACTGGGAGACAGGCACTTCAGAGTCATGACAACTGGAAAAACATATTTCTTAACAGCCAGTTGGTGAACTGCTAAGGAACCAACGGTGTAAATCAGCAGAAAACTTACCAGGTTTCTAAAATATGCCTGGCAGGCAGTTTTCAAGCCCTGCCTGGTTTTGGAAACAACTTTGTCAAAATTGGACCCTCTCCACAAAGTGCTTTGATGTTGATGAATCGGTAAATTCCAATGAAAACTTGTTTAGTCAGAATTTTTCTGACCAGCTCTACTTTCTCCTTCTGCCAAGCCTGTTTACTGATTCTCAAACTCTCCGTTTGGCTCCAGGTGAAGGTTTTCTGCCAGGACCATCACGGCTGCAGGCACTGCTGAACACAGGCACTTGCCACTGGGATCCTCCCCTTTCATGTCCCCACGGGAGAGCAGCACCATGCCACAGCACAGCTCTCAGCCTCCCTCTCCATCCACAGCACCTCCCTAGCACATCCATAGCTCCATCCAGACCTGTGTAGCTCAGGAGGCTTTGACATAGTGAGTAAAGTACCATTATCCCCGTTTTACATCCAGAGAAACTGAAGCATAGAGAAATAACCAGTTAGGGAGTGTCACAGCAGCATTAAAAGCAGACTCCCACTCCTGATGCCCGGCCTCACATTGAGTTCAATGGTCAGTAACATCTACTGACACATTTAGATTCACAGCTACCGTTGTGAACTGGAGTCCAGCATGGATGTGGGTGAGCCTGTGCGTAAAATGGGGAGAGAGGCTGGGAGAGAATACACCAAGATTATATTAAACCATTTCCAACCCAGGCTTGCAAAAACAATGCATTGCGCTGAGACGAGGTGTTATTGTCTGCTTTTAAGTGTACCCTCCCTTTCAAGTTTTTCCTTCTTAACACAGTATCTGAGGTCATGCTATTGTTGTTTGAGCTTGGCGAGTGCTCAGCAGCTGTCACCGTGGCAGCAGGAGTGTGCCTGGTGCCAGTCCCCTTTGTCACGACAGCCACAGCAATGTAAGGAGAAGGGCCTTGCAGGATGCAGGACAATACTGGGAAGGAAAAGGAGGGAATCCTCGACCTTGGGCCAGGGCCTGGTGGCAGACTATTGAACCCTGCGCATCTCGACAAACCACAAGGAGTAAAAATTCTTGGAAGCTGCAAAGGTTGCAAGTGAAAACAAAAGATTCTATCATGTAGGAAACAGAACAAAATGCAGAGAAATTTGTTTTGTTTTCAGAGATAAAATAAGCAAATAGTACTCTGTGATGGTCAGGAGCACTGCACCCTGCATGCAGCACTCACAGCAGGGCAGAAGGCAGAAAAGGTGGAATGAATCTGGAAGCAGGTAGGAAAGTGCTCCATAGCTTTCCAAATCTTGCATTGTGGGCAAGGGACTCCCTCATGGAAAAAAAGGACTATGACACTCTACTAGAATCTAAAACATAAAATAATCTATCCAAACAAAACCCTGATGATGCAATACAATCAAATAATTATCTTTTGAGCCCAGAGCTGAGGCAACTGATAGAAATACATGAATCACCACTACTGAGCTTTGCCGGCTGGGTGGTTGGAAAAGCCCAGTACAGGATAACTAGCACCAATTTCCTTACAACTCAGTTAAAGCAAGACTAAAATCTGCACCCATAAGTGGCTGCACACAGACACTGAGGATGGTGTTATCCGTCCATGGAGACTTCTATTTAACTTAATAAATGTTTCCCAGCTGATGTGCTGGATTATTTTGTCCCTTTTTTATTTTGTGTTTATATCAGTAACACACAGAAAAGTGGCCTTGACTCGGAGCTGCTCAGTTGTTTCTTTCCTGCTCACTTCTAATCTGAAGATCCACTCCAGAAATACCAGCAATTGCTAACCCACACACAGTAAACAGTGCAGCCTGTTTTGCACCAGAGATCCTTGTGTACTCCATATGCACAACTTTCACAGCTTTGTGGGTGTCCCTTTAGGACAGGAAGTGAAGAAATAAATCACAACCCAGCAGAATCGCTGGTGGAGCTCTGGGCTGGTGGGACACTGACTAGGCTGCAATTTGGCTGGGATGCCTGGGCCAGTACCCCTGTATTTTGAAAAATACCGCGGCGTTTTGAATGACCGCAAGTAGCCAGAACCTCAGCTTTATTCCTTGTCCAAAATAAAAATACCTTTTGGAGCAGAAAAGCCCCACAGTGGGTGAGCAGGACTCACAGTGCCATCTGCTGAAGCACCAGGGTTGCTCAGGGTGGCAGCTGACATCCCTCCAAGAGGCCGGGGAAGGCTAGCTCCATGGCTGTTGCAGCCAGCCCAATATTAGCACCAGCTTGTCCTGCCCAATTTCCTACCTGTAAAAAATGTACCTCAGCAGATCAGAGGGAGAGGTGCAGAATGCTGTGACACTGTGGGAAGGCAGCAAGGGATTGGGTTTTGTGATGTGAGAAAGATACTTGCCTTTCAGCAAAGCTTTGGGTCACAGCAGTCTCTGTGCCAGCAGCCGCACTGGTTATTACCCTGAGACAATACAACTTGTTCTTTTTCTTTCTCAGTAATTTCACAGCTTCCAGCCCCTGCTGGAGTCCTTCACTCCCCTCCTCCCCACACTCTAGTCTGTGGGTCCATTGAAAAAAGATGCTGGTAAATCTCCCTCATACTTAAAAGGAGGCGGTTAATTGCAACAGACTAAGGACACATATTTTAACCAGTTCCTTTTGCCTTTTTCCTGTCCTCTCCTTTGTCAGTATGGGATTGCAAGTAGCTAAGACCTGGGAAAAAAAGAGCATCTGATAGAGTCCTCCCTCACACCTGACAGTGTTGTGTAGTCAGTCACCAGCTCCAAGAAGCTCACATCCAGTAACAGCAGTAGAACTGACCCATATATTCCCCGACAGCAGGTGCATTATTCCCCTGAGCTATTTCCATCATAACAGACCTCACACAAACTGCCCCTCTGTTGTATGATACCACTGTCTGAAATGATATAAAGCATCTGAAGAAGGGGGAGAGTGTCCTTGGTGTACTCCATAACAGAGAGGAATGACACCAGGATGTGAATAAACAGGGTTGGTTTTGTTTAGGCTCAGGTATTGTTTGCCTTTCAAGAGAGTATGATAAAACCTCAAAAATTAAGCAGAAAGGTAAATATACAGTATCTTCCCTGTGAGGGTAAAAAAGTAGCATAGACTATTGACAGAATAAACTGGTGCAGGGAAAGAGGAGTCCAGCTGGTGGGTAACAGAGACATTGTACAGTCCAAAATTACTTGGGGAACGTGTGTGCGGGATGTATTTTTCCAGGCATGCCTACAGCAAAGAGGTTCACATGGTACTCACAAATCAGCTGTCCTTTCCCTTGTACCCTGCTTAACCTTATTTATGCTTACCATCTCTTCCACTTTTTTTTTATATTACTAGTCAAAAAAAAAGAGAAAAAAAAATCAGTCTCTCGCCTGCTCATAAACTCTTCTACAGCTTTTCTGTAGAGAAGAAATAGAAGGGGGAAGGGACAAGCAAATGTGGCATTGGCTCTGTGACTGTGGTTTTTGTTTCCATAAACCTTAGAGCACAAGAATGCATGAGATATTTACACAAATCTTTCCACAATTCCTGTGGCCTTTGGGAGCATTGCATTTGCATGACTTCACCACTGTGGCTGGTTTGTGCTTTCTCAGCAGCATTGCCTGCAACAGGGAGCAATCCTGGCCATTCCCAGTAGTTCTCCCTCTCCCACCCTCAGATATGATCACACCAGTGCATGTTTAATACAAACTATGTTAATGCAGGAGTTCCTGTCCTGCTTGTTGTCCAGTTTCCCAGGGATGGTACAGGAAGTTTCCCAGTCCATCTCATAAATACAAAGAAAGAAAAATGTTCTGCTCAGAGAAAGTGTTGGACATTTAGATCTTGAGGGAAATATCAAGGGATATAAGGAGGAGGAGGATGCTTCTGAAAGGTTACTGAAGTGAGATAGAAGTTGGTCAAACACATAAGGAAAAATGTAAAACATAGCTTTTGCATCAACAACTCACACCTACTTGCCCTGCATCACAGGATGGTGGGAAGCTGAGTGGCGTGGAGACAGTGTCTCCAAGTGAATAGGCTACTGAAAAATAACTTGGCTACTGGGGCTCTGTCCTTCGTTGCCCTAATCAGGGACTTCCAGCAATCACTTTGCTCTGCCTATACCTGGTTTTCTCAACCTAATAAAGGGATGTTGCTCAACCTTTGCAAAATACTTGGAGTCAGTGCACAAAAAGTGCTGTGTTAGGACCAAGGCATTTTTTTAACTGAATGGGAGTATCAGGTCACTCAACACACAGGCTGCCAGTTGGGGAAACAAAGCCACAATGTCTACAAGGCAAGGCAGTGTTGTCCATTCTCACTGTTGCAGCTGTGACCATTTGGCTGTGGCAGCTCTGGCTTCTCCAGTGCTAGTAGATGCCTTTAAAAGGGAGGTTGCATCCTGGCTGTTTGTTCTGGAGGATTTGAGGGCGCGGGGGGGGGGGGGGGGGGGGCTAGTGAAGAGCACACGCCGCAATACATAAGTCTCGGGACTGTTGCCATGCTCTTTACAGGGCAGCCAGGTTGCTTCAAACCATGTTCAAAGCCATGCTGCACCTCTCTTCCCCACTCTGGCTGAGCCTAAGGGAGATCCAGCCCAGTGGCAAAAGTAATAGCAGATTCACTTGCAGGAGTTGAACACTTGATATCAGAACCAGTGTGCAGTGACATAAGGCAGAAGTATAACCACAGACAGCTTGTAAAAATTCAGCTTTGTCCCTCACAAGCAAATCCATAATTAAAACTGCAACTATAGTCCATTGTATGTATCCAGCAGGAGGACTCACTCCTGCTACCACTTGAGTCAGCAAGTTTCTCTATTTACAGTAATCCTTTACTTTGTCTTTCTTTCATTATTATTAAAACAATTTAAAACTCTTTAATGCCAGCCAAATGGTGTTTCAAATTATATTTTCCAGGAAAGAAAAAAAAAGAAAAAAAGACAGTTGAATGTTCAGAGGGGATCACTTAGTTATGTTATAGTTCAGCCTGAGACACTCTGGTGACTCTTAGAAAGTGTTGAAATTACAGGTTCATGACGTACACGGTGTTGAAACACCATGTTACTGCAACACTTGGTCCAACACGAACTTGCAATTTCAACACTTCCTAGGTCTTTTGTAAAACCCCATAACTGACCAGAACAAATGTAAATTCCCCAGAAGTCTAAAGCAATGTGCTGTACAATAGCACAGAATGGAAAACCCATTTCATTTCCAGTGCTGCTACCCTTACACAGGATAATCATTCTCAAAGTATGTTTAATTTGTAAGAAACCTGTCATCCAGGATTACCGACTCTCACAGCAAAATACTAGTCTCAAGGCACAAGTGTCTGATCCAGTATGGTATTATCTGTCCTCTTCCAACTTGTTAACTTTTTCCTTGGTGTCACAAAATATCCAACAGGAAAGTACCTGCCTCAGCCTAAGCAAAGATATTCACCAGCAACCTCTAAAATGTGCTGTCCTGGAGCTTAGCAGAGACCATAATAATAAAACATTAAACGCAAGGATAAAACCTTCTCAACCAAAGGGAAGCTGCAATTTCAAAACACAGCAAAATTTGATATTTAAAAATACACCATGGCATTATTTCAAAATACCATTTGTTATACAAGCAGGAGGCAGCGGAGCAGGCAGGATCATGGCTCACATGATGTTTGTTTTGAAGACATGGAGAGTACAGGATTTGTGCTCGACCTCTTCGCAGGTTACACTTAGCTCATTCGGTTTCATTTACAAAGGAAAAGAGTTTTCAGTCAGGGGAGTTGCTGAGAAACAGCTTTATGCCCCAGCTCCTGTAAGCAGCTCGGATCAGAAGACTCCTACACTTAAAGCCAGCAGAGGTGCAGCCACCTGGAGTGCTTGGCAGGATGGGGACACCTGGGTTCCTGCCCCTGTGAGCAGGCAGGGGACCATTCATGACTGTCGCCACTCAGGGCTGGGGAAAGGATGGAGTAAAACAAGCCCCCAGGCTGAGAGTCCACACAAAAGCCAGGTCTCATGTTAAGTGGGACTGACTGGAAGGGATGTGTGCCTGCTGGAGGAGTCCCACCGCCAGCACATATCCTGTTCAGCACTTACACAAAGCACCCTCCAATAACAGAGGTGAAATGGGAGTTTTAACAATATATTGCCTTTTCTTTATCTGGCCCTGTTCTGAACATTTAATGCTAATTTTAGTACTTGGGCAGTTGGGAAAGGATAAAACAGAATAAATGTGTTGTGCATATTGGGCTGTAAATATATAGCCCCCTACATAGCAGCCTGGGTTTCTCTGCATCAATCACAGCTGGAATAACAGCAGAAACAGCAGTTTTGGTGTTATATACAACTACAGTTCTCATTTATTTTTAGAGAACATAATTTCTTAAGATAGCAGAGAGCTTACTTGGAAAATCATGATAAATTATAATAGTCTCTCTTCTCCGCGACTTCTTACAGAAGCTGCTTTTTTTTGGACCATTGCAGTGTGCTGCATACTAGGAAGAAGGTACTTACGATAGGATTTATTTGTAGCTGTGAGCCAAAATACATATTGCCTTAGACGAGAGTCAGTATTATCACAAAGAGCCATGCCGACTGGGGTTTAATGAAATTGGACCTGGGTGTCAGATTTTAGCTTGGTAAAGTAGCAGCTGGGATGAATTGGACCAGAAATGTGCTGTGTAACAGGATTTCACTGGAATCCTTGTGAAAAAAAAAACAACACAAAAAAAACCAAAACAAAAAAAAAAGCAAAGAAAAAAAAAGTATGTGGAATATGTCACGCTAACAGTTGACAGTGTAGCTGTAACACCAAACATTAAATAAATACATTCCATACGTAACACAGGCACAAAAAAACTTTTCAGGAAAGTGCCTCAGAGCTGCATAGCCTCGCATCTATAAATCTCCATTAAATCAGTTTCAGTGGGGCGAGTGTTAGAGACAGAGCTGCCAGAAATAGCTCTTTTCCTGCAAGATGTAGAAAAGATTACAGCTGAGATTGAGACGGTGGGGTGGGGAGGGAAAGCAGGGGAGGGGGGGGGGAAGAGCGGCAAGGAGTTGAGCTGGAGGAGGCGGAGGAGCTGTGAAAGGCATCTCATAAAAGTCCCATTTGTTGGAAGGCTGCAGGAAGTGGAGGCAGCTTTGGCACACGTGTCCATGGTGCTAAATTAACTGTTAACACAAATAATCAAAGTGCAAGGCCCATCAAGCCGCTGGCGCCAGCAAAATGAGGGAGCGGCCAGGTCAGCGCTGCCTCTCGAGTGAGCCGGCTAGCAGGTGGAGACCAACCAGGGACTCGACAGGATGGAAGTGCTTACAGAACACAGTGACCCACTGACAGAGGAAAACACCGCTGCACTCTTGCTTTCCAGCTATTGTGTGCAGAGCGTCTTGTATGTGTATTTTTATTTTGCATTTGTTTATTGTATTTTGTGTAATTTTTTTCCCATTTGATTTTATTTTATCTTTTTTTTAAAAAAAACTTTTTTCACTGCAGTTGAGAGATTGGACACCCCAGAGTGAGTTGTAGTACAGCTCAGCCTTTATCTGGCAGCATTGATGGAGGAATAGCTGAGCAAGACAAAGGAGGAGTTATCAGACGCAAAAGCACCAGTTACCCTCCAGCGCTACCCTTTGGAAGAAAAAACACTGCTTTTCAGAAATAGATGCTGAAAAGCAAGGTGGACAGGGGTATTTCTATCTGCTTTGTTCTCTCTCCCTTTTAGAGTTCACAGCCCCATTCTGTACTGCAAATACGATGCAGATGCTTTACGTAGGTATCATGGCAAAGCAGCCACCCCAGCAGTGAAGCACAGAAACCCACCGCAGTGAGCACTGCTCTGTGCAAGTGGAGGCAGGCAGGATGGTGGTACTCACTCCCGCCGAGGAGGATTAGACTTGTAAGCAAGCAAGACTGCTCCTACAATCAAATTTGGACATGCTGAGGTTCACTGCAAGTCTCAGAAGATCTCATTGTATTGTACTGTGGAAACATAAATTGCTCCAACTATCACCCTGCTCCGCTCTCAGTGGTGAGATAGCTCCGTGGAAAGGCTGCCTGGTGAGCGGCTTTCACCACACCAAAATAGTAGGAGTCCTGTGCTGGATTAATTGGCTGCTTTGCTCAGCTCTCTGACACAAGACAGCTGTAAATCCACTTTAACTGCCCAGTAAAGCCAGATTTACAATTACTTTGCATGACCAAAGGCCTGCAAAGCAATCACAGCGCAATGGTGACTCAGGTCCTGGAAATACCAGGATCTTTCACCTCCTTGCCCAGGTACAATACCTACAGCTAGATGTTATAATAAATCACTTATCTATCATATACATGTGCTATGTACATACATATTTACATGTTTCATTTCTCTTATATATATTCTCTACAGATACAGCTGGGGATGCATATATTCACAAAAAAACTACTTGCATTTATAAGGTGTTACAATAGACAGCATGTATCATTGCTTAGCATAAAATATGCTCCAGAAAACAAAACCCAGAAATGAGCACTCACCATGCAACAAGTTACTTATAATTATAATTACTTATATAATGAGTAGTATGATAAAAAAGATATTATTTCAGTGAAGATACACACCATCAGAGCATCTAAACCTTAATACACATATTCAGAGTACTTAAACCTTAACTATGCTTTTAATTAATAACTGAAATTATAAAAATCTCAGGTATCTTTAAAAATTCTCATTACATTTATCTCAACCAACAGATAGCAAAATGCTCAATAAATATGTGGAGGGTGGGGGTGTATAATCTTATCATAGGGCATAGTCATTGCTTTAAGTGAAGAAGTTACTAATAACTAAAATTACAAACAAAATCATAATTAAGTGTGCAGTAATAGTCACACATTTCCTAGAAACAATGTTTTGGTGAGGTCTAAATTTATAGAAATTATATATAATCTTCTCTATACTCCACAGTCACTTTGACATCTATTCGATACAAAGTCTGTGGTAGATCCAAAGATGTATCACAGTTCTAACAGTATTTCAGATCAGCACCTTTAATATCATCTTTAGCTAAACTTTGTAAACTTTAACTTGAACCATAGCCAGCTGCATGATCTGTACAAAGAACATTCAGGAACTTTAGCAGCAGACATCTGATGTGATCCAAGAAGCAGGTATAAAGATAATTCGCTCATAAGTCAGTTAGATTTGTGTAGACTTTGACAGGACAGGAAAATGTAAGATCTCTCGGGAGAAGAAATGAGGAGAGAGACACAGAGAGAAAAACAAAGACAGAAAGAAACAGAGAGGAAATAATACTGTCACAGGCCAAAATTACCCTTTGACTCCTTCTTGATAAGGGTTAAACCAACTTCACTGAAACCTTCCATGTGTAGAAGTCAACTTGACACAGACAAAAGTTTTCTACAAGAGGAATTGGAGAAGCTACAAAAAATTGAAAGCTGTGACTTACACCAGAGGTTAGGTGGCCTCTGTTTTATGTGTCGCTGTCAGATTTACCTCTAGGGACACATCACACACACACCCCTTAAAGATTTCACTGTGTGTGAGTGGGTGGGTGGTTGAATGCATGCATGTGTCAGAGATGGCAAGTGCTATCACAGCTACCAAATTAATGTAAAAGTTAAAATTATTCTCAAAAATGGAAGCCAAGCACTTCTTGAGTAGGCAGGAAAAAGTAATTGCAAATTTTAAAGACCAGAGAATCTTTGTTAATTGAATAAGAAAACTAAAATCCCATTAAACAAACATGTACGATGAAGAGCCCCTTTCCTGACCCTAAGCCCAGTCAGGGAAAGAATATCATTGTTACAGTTTGATAAAAACTATTGAAGATACAAAGAAACCAAGTCAGAAAAACAAAGTTCCAGACATATAAAGATGAGATCGCTCCAAACACATCAAGATTGGGTAAGAGCTAACTTGGCTCCTGTCCTACAACTCATAAATCCAGCCAAAAATTTGTTATTAGAGTTTTCAGAGTATATTATAGCTAGCACTAGCTGTGTCATGTTTAGCATAACCAGCTCAATGGTTATCCCTTTTCCAATACACCCATTTGTAAAGACACCACAGCCTTGGGGTCTGGTGTTCCCTGTGGCCAAACCTTGGGGTAGGGCTCTCCACAGCACTTGTCTCCATTCTGTGCCTCCTGCTGCTTGTGGGACCTGCTGAAGCATGCTATTGCTTCATTTTGGCCTGGGTTTCCTTCCAAAGAATACTCTGGCATGAGAAGAGCAGTCCAACCAGAATTTGGGTCATAACTAAGCTGAACTCCTGTGAGAAAAGATGGGCATTGGGGCAAGTAGATTTCCTGTTAAGTGATGCAATGTATATTACTCTGACCCCACTACTGATTTATGCCAGTATGATATAAAAACTACCCCACCCCACCCTCCTTTACATATTTATATATATGAACTGTTTGTCCTTTCAACTGTCAGGAAGGAATTTCTCCTCCCCACTGCTCAAAGCAAAGACAACAAGAACAAGACCCTCACTTCGGTGTGAGAGAGGGGGAACAAAAATTCCCGCTTCTCTCTACCATGACTTTAGACAAAATAACTCAGGAGACTGCTGTAGATCCAGACCGGGAAGGAAACCAATCACTCCTTAACACATAGGAATGAATGTCCCCTAGTCTGAAAGAATAAAGGTCAGATAAAAGGGGAAAGTGAGCCTGGGCCCATTTAAAAAGCCCTAGCCTGGGGTTCAGAGGTTTTTTTATTACCTAAAATCTAAACACTAGGAACCCTCCACCAACATCTGTACATGAAAATCACAGAAATTCTCATTCCACCCATTTTTTCTGCTCTTAGTAAGACTCAAAATATCCAGAATAGGAAACAATAATACAGTGAGACATCCAAAACTGTAACAAACAAGGAAGAAAGAAGCAGCAAGGGTTTACCAGAGACAAAATGGTTGGGAAGACACAGGCAAGGTATTCTGTTCAGAGGTACATTCTTCCCACTCCCTGTTGTTTGCTGAAATAATTTCTGTGTACCTTTTGCAAGCTCAGTTCTAAACTCTCAAGAACCCAGAGTTGTAACTAAAGAACACACAGTATAATTTGGCCAGTATGTTTGGAAATGATCTGTGATTTGGCCCTTATCTTCTATACAAGTAAATAATACTTAGTCTGTGCAAGAAGACAGTCACAAGTCTCATATGACACCAACATCGTGTAATGTCCATCCCTAATGAAAGCTCTTAGATATGATCACTGGCAACCAGGTTCCTGAAGCACAGGGATGCATAGACTGCAGAACTCGTTAGCATAGTTTGGGATGGAGGCCATCTACCAACACACTCTCTCAAACACAGACAAAACGCAGTGGTTTTCTGCCACTTATTTCTGTGTTTAATTTCCTTTAGTTGTTTCGCAGACAGTATCTGTGAAGCTTCTTCCTCTGCAGGGTACTACAAGACCGCTGCCCTGCCAATAACCACGTATGTTGAAATTGGAAGTTCTCAGATTTATATTAAATCCTTTCAGGCAACTCATCCAAACAGATGTCAGTTTATACAACACACCATCTAATGCAAAGAGATTTCCAGATCTAGTTCCAAGGAAATTTTTGCCAGCCTCATTCTGACACAACATCATGCACCATTGCTAGCTCAGAACCTGCAAGCAGAAGTTATGTTAGCACTACATGGCACCAAAGCAAACCAGCCCTGCATCCTTCCCCCCACCCCCTGTAAAGCTATACTAAACCTTTCAGACTCCAAGCTAGCTCACCTGATGGTGGTTCAGGGATGTCTACACTGCTTTACATCAGCGATACGCATTTTCATACTCCTGCCCTTTCTTACAGCCATGACTGCCCGTTGGGCACAACCAAATTGTCAGATAATAGACCTAAGAACGTTGAGAGGTCTGAGAGCAAGCCTCCATCTGTCCAAGTCATATCTGTGTAGTAACAGAATAAGCATCTGTTTCATTTCAGCAAGTTAGTATACAGCTAATTTCTCCAATTTACTTTTCTCACAGCAAAGATGAATCATAGAATCATAGGATCATTTAGGTTGGAAAAGACCTTTGAGATCATCAAGTCCAACCATTAACCTAGGACTGCCAAGTCCACCACTAAACCATGGTTCTACGTGCCACATCTACACATCTTTTAAATAACTCCAGGGATGGTGACTCAGCCACCTCCCTGGGCAGCCTGTTCCAATGCCTGACAACCCTTTCAGTGAATAAATTCTTCCTAAAATCCAATCTAAACCTCCCCTGGTGCAACTTGAGGCTGTTTCCTCTTGCCCTATTGCTTGTTACCTGGGAGAAGAGACCGACCCCCACCTGCCTACAGCCTCCTTCCTGGTAGCTGTAGAGAGCAATAATGTCCCCCAAGCCTCCTTTTCTCCTGGCTAAACAACCCCAGTTCCCTTTCATGAAGTGACACTGGCACACCTGTACCAGTCCAGAACCGGAGACACAGAGCTGTTAGAACCTTTAGCTGAGACAGAGAGAGGCAAAAGCCAAAGTGAGATACTCAAAAGCAGCTCCTGCCCCAGCACAGACAGGCATACACCCCAGGGCACACTTGCTTAAGTTCTTCTTTATTTCCCCCAGGTCCTGCCAGGCTGTGCAATGCATTTCCCACCAAAGGCTTGAAAACCATTTGTATCTGACCCACAACTTCAAATGAACATGCAGGAAAACACAGCAGAATGGATCTGGTGAAGAAAGCTTTCCCATTGTTCTCAAATGGGTCAACAAAGAAAGGCTACAACTTCCCAAGAATTTATAATTCCCAGTTCGGCCCGTATCAGTACATACAATGAAAAGTGAACTTGATTTAACTTTAATTTCTTGTATCATCAGCAGAAGTCCAAGGAAAAAATGATCACTGGGAACGGTCACTAAGACCCTGTTTTCTAGAGGATTGGGTAACATGGCTATTCCTACAGGATTTCAGAAACGCTGACTGCAAACCACTGTTTATTTCATTTCCATCTTCAGAACAGGCAATTCTCAAACTACTGACAAGCAAACCCAAGAACTCCCCGTTTCATAACATAGGTGTCCACCTACACTAACCTAATGTGGTTTGCTGCCTTTGGTTTCCAGGCTACATCTGATCCTAGAGTCACATAATAGGCAGTACTTAATGTTGCCCAAGTGGCCTTAAATAATCCTTTCATTTTCAGTTGCCATTAATCCATGAAAGGAAAGAAGAGGCTGCCTGAACTAGCACTTTCTCGGTTTGTTCTATCATGAACTGGTTTTACTCAATGGAATTGTGCACAAGCAGTAAAGATAGCTATGCCAGGAGAGGAAGGGGGGAAAGGAAAGAGGCTTTTTACTCCTGAGGGCTTTTCCTCTTTCCTTGTCATTTTCTGGATGATACAGCTCCTCTTTTCATTGCCCAGCAGGGAATCCCAGAGGCCAGAGGCAAATTTTCCCTTTGGTCTTGGAGCATTCATGACGGATTCTTGTTTTAAGAAGAGGTTATTAGTTGTTTGCTCTTGAGAATTATATCATCACCATTACAGCAAAGTTGGTCTCATTCTAAATTTCGTTTATTCTTTGGCACACATGAGGTATCTTGGGTTACACAGCTAACATCCCTTTATGCAACAAAGTCAATAAAACCCTTTCCACTGGCTCCAATGGTGGCAGATGAAAAGTTGCAAAGGTGCTGAAAAAATTATTTCTTTAGGGCTTAATTCTGTTTCCACTGGTAAAATTCCCTCTGACTTTGACAGGGGTTGCTTTAAGCCCACCAATTTAAACAGCTTTTTAGAAACCATGAAACTATTCAGTTACCATATAAGCTTCTGCTTGATAGGGGATGCTCATAGACTTTGAACTTTGTTTAGGTTGCACCTTGTTAATAGAAGTTATCACTTTAAAATGTCTTGGCTACTGTTTATATTTTCATTACTTATAATTCATATAAGTTACTGCAGAAATAGCAAAAGATACAACATTTAGAAGAGATATCCAGTTAGGCACAGTATCTGCTTAAATTTTTAAAACATCCTAGTGTTTCCAGGTTCTTGATAAATAACAGAAAATTGCTGATCCTGATCAGAAATTTCACCTTCTATTATATAATATATAATATTACCTTATACAGCCATTTTCAGCCCCTTTCATTTAAGTTTCACGGTTTGGGAAAATACAACCTAGCCTCATCTCAGTGCTTAACTTCCCAAGGCTCATAAGCAAGCAAAAGATTCCTTTGGCGCTTTTCCAGTTTTGTAATGACACCGATGTGCAGAAAAAGATCCATTAGTCAAAAAGACTCTGCACATTCATGGATTAAACACTATTTTTATCATTTTTCTTCTCTCAATATGTCTTTGCTTAACAAATTAAGACAGTTAAACATGCACACAGAAAATCAACCTTCCATATACTTAAGGTACACTTGGGCAGGAGGTGCTTTCTCTTGTTTTTCTGTTGTTGTGCCTGAAGGATTATTTTTCCGCATCCCAAAATAGTTTGTGTTATCATGTATTAACTTCAAGAAGTTCAAGAACCTACAACCAGAAAACTCTCCATGTTCAAAGAAGAAAAAAGGCACCTTTTATCTTATCTGTTCCACACATACTTTTAATTCTGAGTCTGACATCATTGCTGGCAAAACCTTCATAGTTACCAGAGAACTAGCAAGTTCACTACGGTAATGAGCTTCAAAAAGTAAACTTACTGAATCTCTGTTTACAGATGTCAGCATCAAAGAGTTTGAAAATTCAGAGTGTTACCTGATATTTCTCAGAATACTGACTTTAATTTTTCCACTCCCCATTGCTTCGTCATCTCTGTTAGCTCTGGAGATGGAGTGTGAGAACTCCGATACAAATTATCATGTTTACTTTGCGAACAGTTTCAGTTCTGAACACAGTTAAAACCAACCTAGTGATTTCAAATTCTTTCAAACTTGCACTGTACACTTGATAAAATTGACTAACCCTCCCTTCACTTCTGCTCCCACCACCACCCCCTGAGACTGGAGATTCCCATATTCCAATACTTTAATTCATAGTGCAAAACAGAAGAGAAATGAAATGTAGGTTCCTGGGAAAAAAATAATTTACGCAAATATTTCAAGAGCTATTTTAAGATGTTTTCTGCATCTCTAGGTTTGCCACTTGCACCAGAGCAAGATCTAGCTATGCTAGTTAATTACTTGGATAGACTATCCACATTTATTAACCACCTAATTTTTTGCAGTGAATGTCAAGCATTGATGCCTGATATTTGGGAATAATTGCTTCCACAGAAGAAGGGTTTGCAGTACCTTTGAATTTTCTTTTCAAGGCTATCAGGATGAGGTCATTAAGGGAAGTCTGTGTCCTGTTATGCATAACAGAGCACTCCCATCTGCTTTCTCTGCTTTTGCACAGTACTCCTGTGCTTACACAGGTAATGCATACTGCAGGAACAAACAGCCAAGTATGGCTTGTGTGTTTACACTGCAGAAGATGTTTGGCCAAAAAATTTTCAAAAGTGAGCACCTGCCTTTAGATTTTAAAAAAGCAGGTTTTGAACACCTACTTAAGTGCTGGGATCATCAGAGGTGCCAGCAAGCAATCAGAGGGTTACATCTTATTCTCTTCCTTGGGCTGCGAGACAACCCTATGTTCTCTTCTAGCTAGGGCTAAGGCAAAGCAGAAACATTCATACAAAAGCCTGCAAAGGCAGAATTAATAGCAGCCTCCAGGGCAATCGGAATGGTGCTGCAGCAGAGCAGCAGGTGTTCAGCTCTTCCTCTCCTACCCCACCGCAAAAGCTCAGTTTCTGTCTTTTTTTTTTTTTCTTCTGAGCTAGCCATGCTTCATCTTGACTTTTTGTTTGTTTGTTTTAAGGAAGAGCAAGGCAACAGCCTCATCACGGCTTCAAATGCTGCCATTATATGCCACAAGTGGGAAGGAACTGGTTAGTAGGTTAGACAGGGAGTCACCCAGGGAGGAGGAGAGGCAAGAGGGGCTGCGGACAGGAGGGAGAAGCAGGATGGTTGCCACTGGGCCCCTCAAGGCCATTACACAAGCTCTTCTGCCCTCTCTAAGCACCATGACCTTCTCTGGGTATTAAATAGGGCTGTTTTGTTTTCTTCGAGCTAGGATGATTCCTGCCACGTATTTGATATTAGAATCTCTCTCTAGTGGTTTGCAAGTATTTGATCCCCTAGGGCTTGTGATGCTGGATCCACTAATGATTCACACAATGGCATTAATGTCATTCATGGATGAAACCACATTTCCTTACCCTACAGGGTGAGAGCGAGATGGGAAGACTGTGGCTAACATTAGGAAGGGACTGGGTGGGAAATAAAAATTGAAGTATTCAGGTCAAAAGACAGTGGGTGGCTAAATAAAAATCCGTGATTTCTGATCGTTTTGGAGGTGGGGTGAACAATAGAGATTTCACCCTCAAATGCCTGAGGATCCAGCACTGAAAAAAATAGACAATAAATGACCCCCCAAGTGAGCAATTTAAAACGATTCTCTTTGAAAACAGTTCTTGAAAATGAGTTGGCAGAACAGTTAGATCTCCCCACAGCAATGCATCATGAGATCACGTACAAGGAAACAGCAGAAGTATCAAAGCATGCTTTACTAGAGTATGCCCTTAGTTGCTCTGCTGTCTTAAGCCAGGCAGCCCAGACTAGTGCCTAACGGCAGAGGCTGAGTGAGGAACTGGGTAGATGCTGCCAGCCAAACAGTGCCTTAAATCCTTGCCTTTGCGTGGGAAATGGACTCTCAATTTTTATTTATTTAAAGTAATCACAGCAGACTGAAAGTAGGAACTTACATTTAATTGCTAATGTGCATGCAAATTTTGAAGGAACATTTCACATACTAATTTCCAGGGGAGCTTCCACTGATGAATGGTATGAGGAAGGTGAGCAATAACACAGGAATGTAGGAACCAACAACTTCCAGGAGTACAGAGGGACTGAGCCAGCTGACTGAGGCTGGCATGCAGGAACATCTTAACCCAAAACACAAAAAGAAGGTTGAAACAAAAGCAAAAGACAAAAAAAAAAGTCCCTGAAGAAATGCATCAGAATTATCTGCTTGTGTGGGGATGCTGATAGCACCAGAGTGATCAGCTTAGAAAAACATGCCAGAGAAATTTCCAGCAGAAAGGTCTGTTCCAAAGCTGGGCCAGACCTAGGTGACTCAGAGGGCCTTCCCAGCTCTGGGGTGGAAGAAAGAGGAAAGATTTCCAGTTCCTCACGAGAAGGGAAACAACACTTGGACCAGATATCAGCCTTATAATCAAGGTGCACTTTTCGTAATCTTGAAATGTCCAGACTGAGAAAATACACATTGTTCACTGGTTAACAAAACACAATAACTGTCAGAAAAGGGGCTTGCATCTTGATTTGTGGATATAATTTATATGCAGGAGAGTCTCAGCTCCAGCTTCAGTTTTGTGGGTGCCAATCCTACCATTTAAGGATGTGATCTTGGAGACAGCTACTCCTCTGAGCCACGTCACTGACGTAATTTCCCAGTGAAGTCCCCTTACACCCACAAATCAGGTGCTGAAATCCCTTTGTGGGATAGTAAAAATGCTGGCACAACTAACTGCCAATGTAAAATTATTCCTGAAAATGAGAGGGACAGGTCAAAGCCCCTTTAAAAAAACAAGCCTTGGTGGCTACGCAGAAAAGGATTATATTATGCTTAGCTAGTGCGTGGGTGTAGAGAACAAGGGACAGAGACAGTCTTCCTCAGTACACGCTCCCCACAGCCCCTTGCAAGGCAGAATACATATGCAACTTTTCAACCTCAAACCCACAATCAGATCGGGATACACTGGAGGGGAGAGAGACAGCTTGCTTGTTTTTTAATAAAAGGTAGGATTAGGAAAAGACGTAGGTGGGGAAGGTGCAAAACAAGCAGGCAGGCAGTCCTTACTCAGCTTCCCTCTTATATTCATTGCTCTGAGAAGTGGACAAGCCTTAGGAAGAAATAAGACACATGGCTGTGGGTAAAGGGAGGGAGGAATTAGAAACTGTAATTCAATCTAATATTTGAGGCTTGGCAAATGCACCTATGGGATTTCATGAAAACCCCTGAATCTTTTTCATTTCGGAGCAATTAACCAGATCCCAGCATCGCTGGCTCCAGTGAGCCGCTTAGCTCTCTGTTTTATTACCCATTTCCTTTCCCCCTCGCCAGCACTAGCTCCCATCCTCGCACTTGGGGAAAAAAAAAGGGGAAAAAAAAACCCCACACTGTTACAATGCCACAAAGGGGCCACCACAAACAAGTGCCAGCCAGTGCATTTCAGAGCAAACACAGAACACACATAAATGAGGCTCACATTTGGATTAAAACGCTGTTGTGTTCAGGCATTTATGTGTGGCATAATTAAAAACATCCAGCCGTAATTTAATAGTTCCCACCAAGCACAGACATAAAGTCTAGCAATTTTTTCCCTCTGCATATTTAACCCTTAGAGACAGAAGGAAGAGGAGGCGGGGGCAGGGGGAGGGAGCAGGAAGCCAGGGAGAGACAGAGGTCTTTTGAACACATTTTTTTCCCCTTCCTTTGTGTTACTCTAGTTTGCTTTTTACCTTCTCTGATCTTTTGCTTCTACAGAGAGAAAGCAAGTATCTTCTGGATGTCATCGAAATAGGAATCACATTCAGATAGCATTTCTGTAGTTCAACAGCAGCAGGGCTGGGTACAGGATCCTCGATTTGCAGAGGATAACATCTGTAGCTGGATGCACTGATTCACAATTTGTGAAGATGCCAGATTTTTCAGGCTTAAAAATCAGCTACTAAAAAGACAGGCTAATTTCACCACCATTACTCACCCTGAGCACAGTCTTTCTATTCAGAGCTGCCCTTCTACATCAAAGGCAGCAGTGACAAGACTAAGTACAGTGTTAGGACGGGAAGGATAACCCAGCATTTGCAGCAGTAGCTGAGCACCTGGGACACCAGGGTGGGTTCAAGTCCCTGTTCTGCCACGTCGCTGACTTTCAGAAAGACATCTCTAGGGACTTTTTTTTTTTTTTTAAATGCCTAGCTACCAGCTATGAGACTGAGGCATCTGAGTAAGGTCACATCTGTACCACTGGAAACCTGAGTGTTTTGAAGTTTTTTACCTCTCCCCATGTCAATTCCCTATAGGCAGATTTGGGAAGATAACTTTTTTTTCCATCACAAAGTATGTTACAAAGAGAAACATACTAAAGATTGGGAAGTGCTCAAATCCCACAGCAAGGAAGAAAGTTAATAAAGAGTGGAAAATCTGCTTGGCCCTACATTTCTAGATGCTGCAGTCTTCATGCAGGCAACAGTCCATCACCTTGACTCAGCTGCACAGCAGAACTTTGCTTAAGCAAGGAACACAGAATCCCACCCTTATTCTGAGTGAAACTGAAGGAATTGCTCTGCATAAATTAATAATCTCAGTCAACTTTGTCCCAATTTTCCATCAGTTGTGTATATAATAATTAGCCTAGGACCTTAGATCTACTAGTCTTCAGAGACAGAAGACTACCTATGCCTGTAAAAGACATATAAGACTTCTATGACTAGCTGTTCAGCTCTACCCTTTAAAGATGTTCCTGCCCAAAAGAAGATATGTGTAAAAATACAAAGAGGGCAAAGGAAAAGGACTTCCAGGTCAGTAATGTAAAACAGAGCAAACTGAGAAACAAGCCACTTCTGTGTGTATAATTTTTTAAGATCATTCACTCCTCCCTTCAGCCTTTCTTTGTCACATCTAGGTCAGTATCTACTGGCATGAAAATCTGCAGAAAGTGTATGTCAATCTTGCCATTGTGAGGAATAAGAGGAAGCATCCAACCTATTCACTCATGATTATGAAAGCCAGCAATGCTGTGAACTTGTCCCAGGTAGGTCAGAAACAACAACTTGAAAGTCCTGGTACCTAACTGCAAAGTAGCCGTCAAGAAGCCTGGTGATGCTCACAGAATGGTTCATAACCAACATATAGAGAAAAGATCTGTGAAAAACAGCTTTCTAGAATATGTAAAGCAATGAATGTGAGAAAATGATGACCAGTTCATACGTATCCTGCCTGCTGATAAAAGATAATACATCAACTTCATTCTGAACTATTTGCTCAGCTGTACTACCAGGTGAGAAGCACTGCTACCTGTGTCAGCTGCTGTCCTACTGTCAGTGTAGCCAACTAACCACAGCTATGGGGTGAAGGAAAGGACTGCCTAGTGGCTGCAGCAATAGCTCTGGATTTGTGAAATGTAGGATCACAGGATCATACAGTAATTCAGGTTGGAAGGGAGCTCAGGAGGTACTTTCAGCTGCTGTGAGGTAAGTCACTCAGGCATATCTGCTTTACACTTCAGAGCCCCCAAACACTGACAGCTCTGACCCCCCAGGCACCATTTGGCTGCAGTGCAGCACAGTATGGTGCAGAGACGTGGAGAAGTTCTCACCCAGATCTGTTGGCGGGGCAGGCCCCCAGGCTCAGCACATCCCTGAGAAATACAGGTTTCTCCTCAGGAGGGTCAGTTAACCTGGTATGATGTGGCACTGATGTAAATGTATTGGCTCCCGGCTTCAGAGTCATTACTGCCATCTCTGTACTCCGTACCTGTAGTGTCCATATATCCTTACCTCTCTGCACTTCCCCTTCCCAACAATAAAGCCTTCCAGGCTGCTGTGAGAAAGAACTAAATTTAAGAGTCTGACGGCCCCAAGTACTCCGAAGAGGAGACTCATGTAGGTGCCTAAGACAGATAGCTGTGTGGGAGGGGGTTAGGTAAATAAGTTCCAAACGAAATCCCACAGACTGCAGCTCAGGACTACTGAAGCGTTGTTTTTGATTGCCACTTTATTACCGCTTTTATTGCCTCTCAAATAGATTGCAGAGAGCATGGCATGCCAAGAGAGAAGAATGAGCCCCCCTGTCCTAGTAAAATCATGGGTTTCTTCCAACTAGAAATCCTAACCCTGATCTCTTTTTATATAAATAAAAGTCAGAGCAGGTCTTGCACTGTAGCAATTTCTTACAATGTCATTTTAAAAGTGCTCTGCTGCAAACCTCTCTGCAAATGAAAACAATCCGTCTTCTCAAGGCATCCTGCAGACTGTGTAACTTTTCAGGCAAGGCAGGAGTGGGTGATGCTGAAATGAAGATGGAACAGGGTGACACAGTATACCAGCACTTCATGAGATCTGTTTTCTGCATCCTGACGCTTACTAATGAGAAAAAAGCTCTGCTGTGCCTTAAATATCATGAAATTGCAGACAAGAACAACTAGCTGATAATGTCTGCCAACAGTGCTTCTTTTCTCCCTCTGTACCTCCACACCAACCAGTGAGTGCTGGGCTTCAGTAACACACGTAACATGGACTAATGACATGAAGGCACCCAACCAGCTGAGCAGCAGATCTGCCAACCTGCTGCTTTTGGTGTTCTGCTATAATGATAAAGTCCTGAGCACACAGGTAGGACAACAATGTTTGACATGGGTATTTCTGTCATAAAGTTTCCCAGGTAAAAAATACTTGAAAGGCACTAAAAGTGGAGAGAGTCATAGAATGAACAGGTTTTCTGTTTGACTGAGCCAGAGCTGATGCTGAGGTTCTAGCCAGTCCTAACAGGGAAAAAAAAGCATTTTTTCTTAGTTTCAATAACATGGGTGAACTGGAAAGCTGCCACCTTTCCCCCATAGCTATTTTGCTTTAACTTCCACCCACCTTCACCATCCACCATCATTTTAATGCAATAGATTGCACATATATAGTACTATATAGGTGTCAACCATGTTACAAATAAAGAAAAAAAGCAATCGAATCTGTTCCATACATCTTATGTCACTGTGGCACCCCAACATCACCACAATGAGAAGCACTTCCACCACACAAGCTGAACCGGTGAGCCCAGCTAACCCAACGACGTCAGCAATGAAGCTTCAATATATAACTCACTCACTGCTTCAGAAATCTGCATCACCACCAAAACTCAACCACTGCTGGACTGGAAGTCATCCACTGACTCATGGCTTGCTGCACAACAGTTACTGTGGGACATAATTATAGTCAAGAACTCTGCAACAAACCACTACTCTTAGGAAAAAGCATAGCGGCATCTTTAATGTCTGCACAGAGCAGATGGGGACTGGGAGTCCAGCCCTGCAAGCTTGACTAAGCACATTGGTGAGGCTGTGAGCCACGCCATGAAGCTTCCTGGCATGATAGGGGCAGAAAGTATGACAGTGAGTTCTGAGGAGCTGAATTCACACTTAAGAGAACAGCACCGCGAGGCCGTAGATACAACTGTAATTCACACTCACTTGGAAGCCCCTTTCCCTTTGCCAGGCTGGTAGGAGTGTAAATAGGGCTCAGGAGCCAGGGCTTGAAAGAATGAAGCATTGTTTTTCTTAAGGCCATGTTTTAAAAAAATATAATAATTATAATAAATAATAATAATCCCCCTATGTTTTTCTCCTGCGCTTTGCATGCTAGTCAGAATGCACTTTCCTGGGAAATGCATTATAATAACCAGCAATGTTTAGTATCACATCTGAAGTGAGCACATCCCCGTGATTAAAATCCAGGCAACAGAAATAAACACATCAGCAGGACATGCTGCACAGTACTGAATTGGGATTTCTTTGTTTTATGACTTTCTTGAACGTTAAATACTGTGTGAGAAAAACATTGTTCAAACTTAACCATCTGTATTTGGTTTCTTTTGAGTGCATTACAATCATCAGTAATCATTTTAAGCCTAAAATCAGAAAACCTGGTTGTACTTGTGGGAGACTAATTGCAGCAGTAAAAGGTGGCTTATGCAGCAATAGAACCGTTTGATTTATTTTTTTACGTGAATTTATTAGAAACTTGTTTTTACATGGGGTTACTCCATGTTAAAGTGGCACAGCCCATTATGTTAAGCTGAGAGAGAAACAGTTTCCCTGTAAACAGTTTTCTAGATATCAATATTTTTTCCACACTTCCAAGTGGGAGGAAAAGTTATTAAAATTATTGAAAATTGTTAAAATTTTCAAGGCCAAAGACCTAGAGCAAAGAAAAAAACCCTGGAGCTCAAGGCCAACATTTTGCTTTGACAATTTCAAAACATATATTTTCAGTAAAACTTTTTAAATATGCTATTAAGTTTAATATTCAAAACAAAAAGTAAATTTGAATGAGAAAGCCATTCAGTTAGAAACTGCGAAAACATTCTGACAGTTCCAAAACTTTATTTCCACAATAGTTTTCGAGTCAAGATACTTGTGAAAGCCAACCCTTTCCCACAAACAGTCTCAATTTCTGTGAATCAGCATGTTCCATCTTCAAACACTTTATTACCAGCATGACACAAAGGCTCCCACCTCACAAGACCTCTTCTCCAAGAGCCTGTTACTCTCACACCCTCCTGGGAGCTGCCACCACAGGGAGTGTTCTGAGCTGATCTCCCACCCCTCACTGACAGACGATGTCCTGCTGCCAGCTGAGGTTCTCAGCAGAAGTCTTCTGTCTTTGCAGAAGTGTTATATCTCTCTAGCCAAACACCAGAAGCTAACAGAGAGGAAGAACACAGGGTAAAAGAAATGCTTCACCTGCAAGCATCACCTCACACCTACCTCTTGGGTAAAGCTTCAGATCCTTAGAAAGGTCACTTGGAGAAGATCAGCATGAAGAGGAAGAAGCTGGCCGTCCCACCCACAGTTCCTTGAAATCTCACAGTACAGAAGTACAGTAGTAGCCATCAGGATGTCTGGTGGTATCACAATTTTATTTTAATCATCTACACTGAAAAGCATTGAAATGGTCTCTCTCATTTGTCCTACCTCATTGCACAATATAACTCTGGCTTCCAGGTCACCCTCCAGGCCTCTCTGGCCACGTCCATGGTCACAGGATGTCTGTTACCCTGGATATGTCACCTCAAGGCTTCCCAGCCACAGCATCAGCACACACCCCTCAGCAGTCCAGCTTACAGCATCCCAGGGATCCTCTCATTCTACCAGTTCCTTGTTCCCCATACCAGAGTTAGCAGCTGTTCTCATCGCTTTTGAGCTCTACTCATGGAAATCCCAGCCTAGGCACAGAGGCTGGAAAAACTGCCTTAATCCAGGGTAAAACTTTCTGCTCCACACATTAGACCTACTTGCGTGTTGAACAAGTGACTAGCTGGTTGGATGTGCCTGCATCATTCTGCAGTCTTAGTAGATTAACCAGTTGAGGCCATACCCAGCAAAAGGCATGCAGGAGATGCAGGCAGTTCTGTGCCCAAATAGGATAAAATCAAAACTTGGTTTCTAAATTGCTTGCAGAAAGGCTGCCCACATAATCCCACTCTTCCTTTCTCTAGCAGCGTCAGCATTAGGGGTTTTCTGTGTGTCTTGGGCCATTAAAGCCATCCAACCTTTGGCCTCATGCCTTATAACTCCACCCAAGGCATGTTGTAATTCCCTAGAAATGCACTGTTTGCCGTGTTTTATTGTTTAGCTACAGTTTGGCTTTATTTTATTGATACATGTATGTTTCTTGACTAGCTGCATGGGATTTTTTATGCTGCTGAAGGCAAGAGTGGGAGCAGAGATGCTCTGCAACCATTGCCACTACCAGAACTGCGGTACTCAGCACCTGTCCCTCTTCTGTTTGCTGGCCTTGCTCGTGTCCCCCCTAGAAGCATGGCCCTACCAATGAGCACAGTGCCAGCAGCAAACTCTACACTGTTCATATCTCAGAGTGGACAATGTCATCGTGTCACATTGTGCATCCCCAGACTCCCAATGATGAGTTAGTTATCCTTTACACCTTGGTAATTTCTTAAATCAACAGAAGTGAGCAAAGGAAGCAAATGAGCTTTTATTTGAAATATTATCATTTTGATGCAAGTAGTAAGGTATTTGTCTTCACAGATTTTTATTCCAAGAACTTACATCAGCAGGCACCAAAAAGAATGAATGAACAACACATCTAAGATGTTAATCAGGGAAAAAAAAAAGAGGGAAAAAAGCAAGAAAAAAATCAAGTGATTTGGTCAGTCATTCCCAGGTCCAGGATGTTTACATGTCCTAGAAGTATAGAGTCTTAGGATGGAGGAAAAGCAAAGCAGCCTGATGCAGCTTCATTTCTCAAGGCTTGGCCCAGCTGAGCACACACAGAATCTGTGGTAGTACTAGACAGACTGACAAGGTAGAGCATCCAGTAGGAGGATAATTATTTCCACATCAAGAATCCTGAGGTCATTATTCATATAAATTCCCATGGAAGTTGAGCAAAAGTTTGAAGAATTCCCCCACAAATATGAAAGTATCGTAAGGGTATTTACAGTAAATTTCAAAATATAATCAAAGTTGGATGGTATGCTCTAGAATCACTCTCATTCTTACTAGCTATACTGATCTTGCCCCTCTCCTCTTTTTCCTCTAGTTTGACCAGTTGCAAGAAATATAAGTCTTACCTAGCTGAGAAATCCTTTCAAATAGGAAACTGCCTATTTGGAAGTGCATAAGAAAGGAGGAATAACAAGCACCCTCTGTAAACATCCCTTACCTCCTTTCATTTTGCCCTTTCAGAGAAGGGAATTTGCCATTTGGAGCCAGTAAAGTCTTTTTGTTGCCTGCTCCTGGGTCCCAGTTGATCAATATTTCCCAAAACACAACACTGCTGTTTGAGTTGCATGTTAGGCATCTAGAGTTCAACAATAACAGAATTCTTTCTGTTTTGGCAGAGCTTGTCTCAGTTTGGAAACTTTCAGACTTGAGTTTGATGTCACTTACAGCAGTCAATATGCCCATCCAAAAAAATAATGCTAAGTAAATAGAATTACTGCAACTTCTGCTAAGGCAACGGACATCGTTATACGTTTCCAAAACTTTTGCCAGTCCAGGGATAACAAACAAGCAATACAGATTTCATTATATATATATATGCCTATATAGATGTATTATATATTTAGTTTAACTGATGGATACTGTTAGGGATTAAATTTGTGTAACTGTCAGATCACAAGCCCAGGGAAGGCCAATTGCCCTCATAATTTATGCCACAGCCTATAGAATCTATGATGAGATTAAGGAAGTAATAGTAATAAACTAGTTCTTTTGGCTAACAGAAATCCTCCTGAGTGTGAAATTGCCAAACTTGAACCAGAACACTTTTGTGAGTCTGCAAAAAGAGAGGCTGAAGCAATAACTGACAAGGTGTCTCTCCTACGTTAATAGTTAACTCAAAGGACTGCCCTGGGACATTGAAAATGCCCATGTTGCCAACTACTTATTGCACAGGAAGGAGGAGGAGACATGACCCTTCCTCTTCAAACCCCAGAAAGCATGGGAATGAGAAAAGAAAGCTAAGGTAACTGTTAATAAAATTCTGGATTATATGCATGACATTTGCATGACTATGCATCTCTGATCCCCTCACAAAGAAACATTACGTCTGTTTTTCACCTTGCATCTTCTTTGATCCCTAATAAAAATTAACACTGAAATACTCTGTCTTTAAACTAATGATTTGCACATGAAATGTCATTTGCTACAAATTGATTTTTAGACTTAGCTTGTAACCTCTAAAATTAAACATTACTAAACTTCACCTCATATCTTTACATGTCAAAAAAACTAAGGATGTTTGCCCATTCAATGATCACAGACAACTTTACATGCTGAAATGGCTCCATAAGTACTGTGGGGTCCTCACTAGACTGTTTTCCTAACAGCCTGATGTTTCTTGGTAGTTATGGTATGACACATCAATCACAACACTTTTTAAGTATAGCCAACTTAGAGAGTCTGTGAAACCCACAGCTGCAAGGGCTTGGAAAAGCAACTTGCAAAGTTACTTTGAAAAACTTAATTTTTGAGGGGAAAAGTTTCATTTAGACATTTTGATGCTTTTATCACCCTTTGAGCCTGCTTTATTTTTTAAAAATTGGATTGGCTTCCTATGAAATCAGTCAACAGTTAAGTAAATGAACATCTATTTACTTGGCCTGCTACAAATAACAAGAAATTCCTCCTGTATTTAACAAAGTCAGGGATGGTTTCTGTGTAGTTGTCTGTCCCCTTCCTATTTGTCCCTGAAACGTATTTATCTTTTTCACTAGCTATGAGCTAAAGTTTGGATAGACCTGCCTGCAACTATTTAAAGGTCTTTTCCATAAACAGTAACAGCTAACATGGAGTCTAGCATTGAATAACATAGTTGCAGCTGATTCTCCTCCCTAAATGAATTATTTTGCATTTATTAACATACAATTTCTAGTCATTAAGTGTTATGACCTTTTTCTATTGCCCTGCAAAGGACTTTCCTGCTCAAATAAGCCAACGTTGCCCTTCATCCTCTCATAAATACACCAACAGGCCCAGGTACACAGACTAATCTACTAAGACCCTAGTGGAAAAGTCTCTTTACTCTGCAAACAAATTTTTACCTCTCACATCCTTCTCAGAAGGGAACCTTCCCACTTAACTGAACACCATAATTTTATAAGAGGAATGGTGGTGGTGGTGGATGATGTTTCTTGGAAAGGCAGCACACAGCACCCACCAGTCCTACTTTAACTCCTTCAGAAATATCAGTAGAATATTGAAGCAGGGCTACAAAACCACAATGTCAGTTGTTCATGATACATATCCCTGTGCCTCTTCACCTCATCTTCATTACTTAGCTTCTAACAGCCTGCCTGACACAAAGCCAGACACTCTAGACTGGCAACACAAACAGCCACTTTCCATCACTCTGCTAGTAAGAGCTAGGACGTGTATCCCAGTTAGACATTTGGCAATTTCATATTTGCGTCATTTAAACTCCTGGGTAAGCAGCATCTGTCCTCAGAATTTCATAAGAACTATGTTATACTCAGCCTAATACTCAATTTGAATATATTTCCTTGCCTCACCTCCTACACAAAAAATGTAGCAGCTGTAAGCTCCTGCATATGGAATGTCAGTACCATGCCATCACTCTCCTTCCATATACTGATTCCACAGATACACCAGTAGACTATATAGAGTTCAACTTCTAATGTGTTTTGAAATAGATCTGATTTACTTTTATGTCTTTTGTAATTTTCTTCAAAATATTTTTGGCATACCTTACTATGGTTTGACATGCATTTTGTGAAATTTTGTTCTGTTTTGTATGTTCCTTATTTGGAATGGCTTCCACATATTCAATTACGTCCCTTTATTTATTCTTTTTTAGTCTGTTTAGAAACTGATTTTCGGAAAGCAAATGCACACTACCTACCAAAAAGACCCTAAAGCCACCCCTTATAGTTCATGGCACTTCAGGAAATTTAACATTTTGGCTGTTTAAATTTCCTTTCAGAGGGGTTTCCTCACTTTTATCTAACACCTCTGTGGCTCTTTCATTCCCACAAGAATATTGTGCTTCAGTACACAGTGATCACTGTTGCACTGACTCTTTGACAGTTACATTTAGGGCCACGTCTGGCACAGTAACTCTGGCCTAAATCACAAGCTGTTTCTTCTCTTGTTTGTTCTTTGACCATTTACTCTAAAATTTCATTCATGGTGTCAAAAAAAAAAAAAAAAGAGTCTTTGTCTCGTACGCCCATATGATGCTTACACTGTTTATACAGAAACAAAGTTTTTCATTATTATTGTGATTTTTTTTACTCTCTCTTAGCATATCATGTTCATTGTTAGTTGCCCAACCAAGAGATCAACATTGTAACGACATTCTAATATTCTTTGTAATTGAAATCCACAAGCACACTGTGATACCATTAATTTATTTAGCTTGTTTGAACCTGAATTTTAATGTATCATGCCACTTCTTCATCAGCAAAGGTACTCTGTTATTACGGTATGTTTTCTACTCTAATATTATAGCTGCTTTCATTCGTTCTACCTATTGGCATACTTATCTTAATATCATTTCTGAGCTTCTAAATATGCCCAACATAAACAGGATGCTTCCAGAGGGCTGAATAAATTTAGGGCACCTCTTAGTGTCTGATGAGGGCCCGTGTGCCAGCTCTGTCTACATTCCACAGAGTGGAAGAAGCCAGGTCTAGTCCTGCAGCCATCACAGTGGCACCATCTAGAATGATGCCGAGTCCTTCCCATCTGGAAGTGAAGACAATTTCACAAACAAAATACCATAATAGCATCACTGCCATTATTAAGGAGATCCATTATCCCTGCTTCCTGAACTGACAGTGCAAGAAGAGAAAGGATGAAGTCTTTGGTTTCTACACAGCAAGGCATGCCTGCAAATCTTAGGTCAGGACCTGGACAGTTTAAAGAAAAGAGAGGGAGAGAGCTCTCCTCTCCTACCCTACAATCTAAGCAAAGTTGCTCAACACAACAAATTAGCATATTTCATTTTTTAACAATTAGAATTTATTAACGTGGCTGTTTTTTTCTGAAGAGAGCCTACCTTTCCAGTTAAGAATTAAACAGGGTAAAACCCCAGAGTTTAAAAATTTTATCATTCTTGTCAAGATACAACCCATTTTTAATAAGGCTTATATGACAAAAAATCCAAGAGGTATTGGTAACTTACAAAGGAGCAGCAAGTCCCTTTTTCCTTACTGCTTTTCTGTGGTACAATCCAGAAATTCAACAGAAACCACCATCTCCATTTGGACCAGTCCCCTGATCACACAGGCTATAACTTCTGGTTGATTTACAGTGTATATCTTTAAGAAAGATACCTTGTTTTAAAGACTTCCTTATGGACAGTCTACTATATACCTTAGCAATTTTCTAATAAATATTTGCCCTTGCTTAACTTATTTTTCAATTTATTCCCAGGTTAAATCTGATTAGCTTTAAATGTCCAGTCTTTAGATTTTGTAAACCCTCTTTGTCAAAGAACCCTGAACTATCACCAACTTTTGCTCAGATACATATTTAAAAACATAGAGATCAGCCATCTTTAGTCTTTTTATTTTTTCTGCACAGACTGAGTTATGATGCTTTTCTGCTGTTGCATTGAGGAAAAGAAGTGAGAAGCTAAAAGGAACCAGAGCAGAATCAAAGTGAGAGTGAAGATGAATGGTGATGATGCCAGTGTTTATTTTCTTTTGCCTCCCCGAGGCAACTACTGTCCCAGCGTCCCAATGCTGTGAGATGTGGAACACAACCAAACCCTCCAGCCACTTCAGTAAGTCCTCCAGGTATCAAAGTCAAAAACATCATGGGTGTATAAACTTCATTAGTGATGATTCAAACTACCACACAATAGAAGTGTTTTGCATAGCTCAGCAAGATTATTCAAAGATGCAAATCCAAATCAAAGATATGGACATCTTTGTTTTACTGTTAACTGTTTGGTTATTAATAATTGCTTATATGATTCCACAAGTAAATGTAACCTTTAAACAAAACCAAAAACCAAAAATCAGGATAAGACCTGTTCTTTACAATGAAATATAATTTTAGCAAGACACCTGCAAAACAGACATGCTTCTGCATTCAAGGAAACTAGTAAGGAACCTGGCAACTTAACAGAGCAGATTCTGGTTATAAAAACAAACACAGGATCTCATTTCCCCTGATTCTACAGCACGTGCATTATGCGTACATGTGAACAGGACATGTCCACTCCATAGTCCATCACTTGAATAAAGAAGGCATATTTCATCTACTGAAATGTGACTCGTGCCAATCAATAGTAGACACAAATACACTCCTATGGCTCCTTCCTTGGGCTCAGAAAGGAGGGTACTGACTTTGCAGTCTTCCTTTACTGTTTTGACTGACCATCATGCAAGTAGCTTGTTGAAACTTCAGTAATAAAGCAAATACAAAGAGCAGTTCTGGAGGGTCTGACTGGTGCTAAAGATTCTGGCTTACAATTTCAGATTGTAATCAGACAAACAAGCATGGTGATTTCAGCTGCACCTCTCTAACAGACATCATACACTCAACATGGCATAACCCAGAGCTGACTCCAGGAGACCACCTCTTGAAGTCACTAAGGCTTTTCTCCCAAGTAAGGACTAACGAGGAAATGGAACATTGACCCAAGGTGCAAAAGAAGAAGATGAACTTAAACTAAGGAGGAACTAATGCCTAGAAAATCTGTGGATTTGGGGAAAAAAAAAGAGCAAGTGGTAGAATGTGTTTGGAAGTATAAGCAAAATGACAGAAATGTATCACAATAAATGAAATAAGTTTAAGCATGTTCCTAGCAGCAAAACAGAAAGTATGCATCCTTTTCTATCAGTCATGCTACAGCAACCAACAAATGAAAGCAGATAAAATGTCATATAAGATCTGTATTGATTTATTTCTTTGATTTGTTATTTTTTTAGAAAACAGCCATTCACAAATAAACCCAAATCAAGTCTGCTATTGCTCTTCATCAGCAGGAGGGAGGACTGTAAGATTGGGAGCTTTTCAGATGTTATTTCCCTACAATGCTGGTGGTCTTAGGCTCCTGGCCTTTTTAAACTCTTTGCGCAAGCCAGACCAGCATAACAGAGACTGGGAAGAATTAACACCACTACAATAGTAAGAGTCCAGAGCATTAGCAACACCTAAAGAAATGGATCATATTTCCAAGTTACATTGAAATATAAAAATATTTCATGGCAACATGTAGAATCAGTTCAAACAAAAATCATCAGTCACCATAAAGCATATTGTTGTTTTCAAAAACTATAGACTGGATAAAAAAATAACATGTAAGAACGTGAAATTTAGCTAAGCAAAAAAACATAACCAGGATTCTGACAACCCTATAATTTACAGAGCACAGAGATACTACATTTGCCTGTTAATTATCTGCTCATGAAAGCTTAATTCTGCTTGACTTCAGCATATGCAAATCCCACCACCAACAATGGAGAGCTGTGAGCAAATATTGAGAGAACAGACAGTACTGTAAATAAAATGTTGATATAAATGTTCAGCTTTCTAATAATATTCCCCCTCAAAATACAAAGTTTTATGAAATTCTTTAATTGCCTGTATTCAGTCTTGGATATAGGGCAGATTTTAAGGACTATAAAAATATAAAATAAGGAAATTAAATTCTTGAGCATAAGCCACGTGTGCCAAGGTTGTAAGAACGATATGAAAGATAACCATTGTAGCAGTGCTTTACAATATCACCATAACTTCAGGGCTGTCATTTGCTTTCTAAGTATACACTTCTTACAGTACATGTAAGCTGTGCTGAAGCAGCATTGCTTATCTTGTTATGTGCACTGTGTGACTCTAAAACTGTCATTTTATCCTGGTTAAAATGCAACATAAGAAAAATTTATTTTCACACTCAGCACCCCTAGACCTAAAATGATGTGCACTGAAGTACAGACGTGCCTTATTACTTCTACATGCACTGACATCTTAGAACAAAGATGAAAGAATATTGAAATTATATCTCAAATTCCTGGCATCTTAAACTGTAACTTCCTTCTCTGCATTGTACGGGTTTATGTTTTAGGCAGACAGGATTCTGGCTTTTCTATTTCAATTCATGCAAACTGCATATTTTCACAAGATTTATGTTAAGGTCTTAGACAAAGATTTGATAAAAAATCAGTGATCTCATTTTATTAATTACTCACAAGTACTTAATGAAATTTCACTTAGGTGATTACTGATAGAAACCAATAATCTGACGTTTCTCTCATTTTAGCAGTAGTTCAAAATCAAACACCAGCTCATCAATAATAACCAAAATTTACCTCATGGCCATGTTTTCAAAGCTTATTCAGAGGACATTTCATATGGCTCAAACAGATATGTTTGGCTTTCCCGCCTTGTTCAGACTGCATCAGTAATTGATCCAGATTTGGGATTAGACCACTCAGAAATGTACCAGCAAGCCTTCTCAGAATTTTTCTGCTATCCTTATCCTATGTAAACATCCTACTCATGATATATTATCACTAAAAGTTAGACAACACTGAATTATTTTCTGCCCAACATGCAAAAATATATGACAGACTAATGGTTAGTACACTCTTAAGTCCTCTCTAAATTTATGCCCATTTTAAACACAGATTTCCATATTCAAACTGCTGATCACTTCTGGTGTCTGTGGAAAGTTTCAGTCCATCCAGTGTATGGAGAGTCCAGACAACCAACATACAATAGAAAATAGTGAACTCCACTGTGGAAGGTGGGAAAATAAAAATGGTGTAATGCCATATCGTGTTGCTATCAGCCAAAAACCATTGCCAAATCTCAACCTGTGTAAGCTACTGGCTCCAAATAAGGTCATTTCTTCCACAGAGAGGTTAAGCAGCAAATGCAGAAAGTTGATACAGAAATCCTCCAGTCTTACATCATCAGTGCCAGAGAAATGGCTTTGCAACTGTCATGTCAGGAACACAAATGAATGATATATGTGCAGTCACTAGATGTGAGACTAACCACAAAAGCGTCAGCGTAGTATGACAGATTCAGTGGAAAGCTTTATTTTCATCCTTTTCCTCAAAAGATTTGGGGTCTTTGGAAGTTTCTTGGGTTTGGTTTTATTTTTCCTTTTAAACACAAAGAAAAACATTCATCTCCTAGAACTGCCTTTTCCTCTGTCAAGAAGAAACCACTGAATTCAGACAACTTCAAATATGCTATTCTAGTGATCACCTGCATCTAAGGAGGTATTACAATCTGCTAATTTACATAGATATACATAACATTACTCTTACCGTGTTTTCCCATCACTTTGCCTTCCCCACTGACCAGTCCAATCATTTCTTGGTCAGATGGCTAATACTAGACTCCAGTCCCACAGGGGACTGGACTGCCTTTGAGCTTTTCATTCAGTCAGTGTTTACAGCACAGAAAATGCACTAGAAATAATAATAAAGAGTTCATTGAAATCATCTTCTATACTCCTAAACCGCCTCAAGGGGGGAAATAGTACAAATACTGAAATCCAGCATCAGACAAATGACATGCTTTCTTGTTCACATGCAAAGGTCCGCTAGCTCTCTAAAGAAAATGGATCTGACAGAGCAGAACCACCACACACATGCCAGTCTGCCAAAGTCCTTGCAGAAGACAGGAAAGCAAGAAGCTCCCTGTTCTGCTTTCCATAGTCTGACTTTCTCCTCCCTAGTCTTCTTGATATCTGGGGCTCTTTCTGGATTACAGTTGGTGAGGCACAGCAGATGCCCCTGAGCTTCCCTGCTCTCTGCAGCTGGGTAGCAGCCTGGTGACTTTGGTGTGCTCTTCGAGACCTCACCCGGGGACCGAGGTCTCCTGGGCAGCTCACTCCTGCCAGTTCTCCAGACAGGCTGCTAAGGCCAGGGCAGACCACACAGGCTGCTGCAAGCACTGCCACAGCAAACATCGCCACTCTTGCAACACACTAGATTCCCATGCCTGGGGAGTTGCTGGTGTAAATAGTCGCTTTTCATCCTTAGTCCCTATACCTCAGCAAAACATTTATACATAGAGAAGTACACACGTACACACTTACACATATTGCTATGCTGCAAAGCAATGTTACAGACTTGTTCAATCAGAGATTTACTTAGAAGTAGGTTGAAGTTTTAAGCATTTTATTTTTTTCTGGAGATATTAAAATGCAGAAACAGAAAACACAGAGAAAACAGGGGGGTAAAGAATCCACAAAAATACACACAAAGACCTTTTCATCCAATGAGAATCTTGCAATAATTATTTCAGTCCTGATACTTCACTGAATATTGGGAACTTGTGTGAGTACACAGTTGGTCTGGTAAGCTTGTTCACCCAAATTTAGTTTTAATTTGGCCTTTAGGATGAATACCCTAAAAAGCCCTAGTCATTTTGCAGCCTCAAAATAAATTAGCTCTTCCTCTGTCCCAAGTATTCCTTTAGCGCCTTGGTGAGCTGAAGGCAAGCCTCTTATTTGCTTTTCACTCCTGGCATTTGTAAGGGGAGACAAAACCCAAAATACTGATGTTACTTAACAATTTATGGTTTCAGTTATCATAGACTTGAAAGTATCTTACATTTGCTATATAAGCTCTTTCATTCTTATATATTTGTCTTATCATACACCACACATCATTTCATGGATACAACAGCACATGGATTCCACAAATATCATAAACCATTGCTCTTTGTCTGCAAACTGATGTGTGCCAACTACAGTGTATAAGATAATGAAACACTTCACATATTATTGGTAAAGTATATGAGCTGTTAAATATGGGACCTCACAGTCTTACAGCCAAACACCTGGCAAAGTTCAAATGAATTCCACAGGTTTGGTAAAAGCTCATTTTTCGTCACTTATTCCGTGTCTACTCAGAGACATTTTGGTTGTATAAAACTATTTATAGCTCAGTGTCTGGGGAGGAGGATCTTTCCCATCAGCCTCCCCAAATGAAAAGCAACCTAAAAAGCATCACTTAACATTCTGCCAAAATAAGCCTTCTTTGGAGGCTGAAAAGGTTTGGCAAGAATGGCATCCCACAACCAGCATTTTCTCTCCTGTTTTTGCCTCATCACTGAACTCAACTGGGATCAGCAGAACATCAAGAAAACAGTCTATCTAAACAGCTTCTGTTCAAGGCAAAACAGGAAGCCCTGTCATAAGTGAACCTGCTCATCGCTTCCTGTCTCCAGCCTGAGAAGTTCAGACAGCCTGGATGAGTCACAGAGAACGTAAAGATGACTTCTGGGGTATTCAGCCAAATAAATCCCAAATTTCAAAAGTCTGGAAGCCTAGCCATCTGTATGAGCATCTCCTCAATGAGGCTGTTTCTCTAACTTCAGAAAGAGCATTACAAGGCTTCTTCACATGCATGGACACCCTGCTCTGCATTTGACTTCAAAAAGTCTGGTGAGTGCTCAACACAGCTTTTGTTTGCTAAATGCATACTAACATATGTGAAGAGCATTCTTTTTTCCAAACCAAACATTTCCAAGTCTATGGTATATTCTGCTGCACAGGTATGCTCACTTATGACTACTATCACCTTGAATGCCACATGCATGCCCACGCTGACAAAAAAAAATTCTCTGCGATCTCAGCTCTCAGCTCATCTGCCACTACAATTGCTTCCAATACTGTCTTGGGAATCCTCTTTTCATAGTTTTATGATTTTAAGACATAACCTTGTAAAGCATAATGCATCCTGTCAAAACAAACACCACAAAGTCTCTTAGAATGGGACGCTAATGGATAGAAGATGCCTAGAAGAACTGCACAGATCCACAGCGATCCAACGAACTCAATGCTCCCATCTAATCTACTTGAGCTCTGTAGGAGGATGACATCCAGCACACTCCTGGGGGTTATTTAAAAGCCCAGTGAGAGACTGAAAACATGTAGCTGAGAAGGATCCAGTCCAAAACCAGGAAAGTCAAACATGGATAAAGGCATTCAGAACCTCTTCTATCCAGGACATTGGTTAAAAAATGTGATAACCAAAGTTGTTCCCATTTGACAGCTGTTTGGTAGCCTACACAAAAAGAAAGAGTGGTTTCACTGCAGTTGGTAAACAGATGTTTACATTATAGATGGAACTACATGGCAAGTTCAGCAGGGAAGCCAAGCAGTTTTACTAGGCTAACCCACCAGCAGTAACAGAAGGCGGCATCCAAGTCTGATGCTGCTCGCCGCCACTTGCTGTTCATGGGGTCAGTCCAGGTTGCAGCCAAGAAGCCACGCAGGAAGTGCTTATAATTCCGCTATCTGCTCCGTTTGCAAATACAGAAGTCCAGACAATACAGCATTTCACACAGATGCTAAATTAGCATTTGTAAGCATTTTTAAGTAACACAAACCTCTCTTCAAAAAAACCCGAACAACTACATGTGAAAATGGCTTATATTCCTTTAGCCCCTAAACAACTTCATACTGTGAACTGACTTTGAAATATGAATAATCCCAAAATCTCAGTGGCCTTGGCCTCCTTGAGAGTCAGTCTTGAAGTGTGGAGAAACCGCTCTTGATGTTTTCCCTGATGAATGCACGCAGCCAGCGTGCAGTTACAGCATGGGGCTGTGTTCTTCACATGGTTCTGTTCCCCAAACCCATGCATGCAGTCAATGCATCCGTTCTTTTAGGGAGAATATTCAATGAGGGAAAACTGAAACACGCAAGGTTCAAAAGGGCAATTGCTACCGAAATTCAGCATCCAAACTACTTGCTCTGATCCATTTGAGGGCTGCTTGCTGTTTGTCTTAAAGATCACTTGAGAGCCCCTCTGACGAACAGTGCACTCGGTTTCAGTCTCTGGCACCTACCCCTGTCACCACGAGGTGACCCCTGTGCTGGCAGCTCCGTGCTCCCTGCAGAGGCCTGACGGGTCGCGGTCAGTGCCAGGGTCCCCAGGGCCTGAACTTAGTGACCGTGCCAGGCCCCACCGGAGCCGCTCCCAACCCCGCCCGGGGCCCCGGGCCCATTTCCCCACAGCGCGGGGCCGTTAGCCCCTGCCACGGCCCCCGCCCCGCCGCGGCACGGCCCCACCGCCAGCCTTGCGGCCAGTGGCCCAGCCGGTCCCCGGCCTGGCCACCGCGGGGCTGTGCCTGGCCCCGGCCCCCCGGCCCGGCCGCTGGCCCAGACCCGCTCCGGAGGAGCGAGACCTGACAAGCCGCCTCCTCCGGAAAACGCCACGAGGCAGCGCAGCCCCCCGCGCTGTTCTCGGGGGCGGAAAGGCGGCACCGCCAGCGCCAGGCTCGGCACAGGCGGCGGGGATCGCGCTCCCCGGGCGGCCGCGCAGGGACCGGAGGTGCCGCCGCGGCCCCGCCGAGCCGCCGCCGCGCCGCCGCCCGGCCGCCGCGCCCGCCGCCGCCGCCTCCAAGCCGTTGGGCAGGGCGGCATCTAGCGGCCGCTGCCGGCGCCGCCGCTCCCGCAGGCGGGGGGCCCGCCCGGCGCCGCCGCGGGCGGCCAGGCGGCAGGTCCGAGCCGCGGCGGGGGACGGGGCCGAGGCGCCGGGCGGCGGGCGGCGCGGCGGGCGGGCTGCCGGGGCGGGGGAGCTGGTGGCGCCTTGCCGCCCCGCCGGCGGCCTTGCTCGGTGGTCTCTGCCGCCGCCCCGGGCGCGCTGTGCCGCCGCTCGGGTCGCGATGCAGCGCGGAGCGTAACCGTGGCCTGTTAATGGCGGGCGGCAGTGTGGGGAGGCGGCGCTGCCCAAGGTGCCTTTCCGAGCCCGCTGCCAGCCTGCCCCCTCGCTCCCCGTAGCCTCCTCATAAGCCCCCCTGCAGCCGCCAAATAACGCTGTAACCCCCTGACAGGTACCGCCACCGGTAAACCGAGCAAATGTTACAGAGAACAACGTGCATGTAGCAGGGAGTTACAGCTACACAGCAGCCACGCGCAAGAGACTCCTGGGTCAAGAAAGCCACGTGGCTTGGCCAAGAGCAGGACTGGTGGCGCCGGGATGGAAAGCCAGGCCAGAAAGGAGACACGCACCTCCGCACATCCTGCGGAGACGGGTGGTTGCAAAACACACGCAACCAGGCTGGAGACCAGGCCAGATGCAAGATCTGAAATCCATGCTCTCGAGAAGAAACAGCACGTAACGCTTAACAACATCAAATGGTCACGGCCCAAGTTTGAAATCTCCTCTGAAGGAACAGCATCTCTACTAATCCAGTTCCCACTATGAGCACACCAGGGCAGCGGTTCAAGGATGACTGGGAGGGAATGCTGCCATTTCCTGACTCACCAGCCCCGCTTCCTGTAGCCCGGCCTTTCAAGTCTCCGGCCCGGCCCGTTACCAGCTCCTGAAGTGAACCCTCTTATCGTGTGAAGTGCAATGAAGTCACAGGCCCCCCCAGACTATGTCTATACATACTCTCCCTCCTCCATGTTTTTGTCTGGAAATTTGTTGCTCATACTGTTCATGTGAACATTTTTCTCACCCAGATCCAAGTAAAATTATTCATAAAATGAATCAGGTTTGCCAGTAACTACATGGATTGTGAGAGCTGGTTAAGTTATTTTGTACCTGTGGATGCTCTGATGCTGTTGAAAGGCTTCCTATTAGGTTTTATTCATAAAAAGCTGAAAACTCACTTGACAGTGCTCCTCCTGTCAAAAATACAAGTAGAATGAACGCAGAAGTATTTAGTAAAAAAAACCCCTCCTGTTAACAACAGTAGGTATGAGACAGAGATGCTACTCCCAAATGATAAAAAAAAAATTCCTCTCTGTATCAGCGATATAGTGCATGCTTTATCTGCCGCCTCCAAAAAAAATGGAAGAGCAGGCCTAAACAACAGCATATACTGAGACATTTCACAGCGAGAGGTCACAATTTTTTGGGTACAATTTTAACCAGCTAACTATGTCTGGTTTAGTCTGTTCAGGCAAACCTAATTAACATCAAACAGCGTTTTTGCAAAGTGCTAGCTTTGCTAGCTCTAATCTTAAAATATATAAATCACTAGGGAAAACTGCATGTAGCCCCTGATCTGCTGTGTTTATTTCTGCAGAGATCTTTCACACAGCTTTACCCAAGTTCACTCAAGTGTACAAAACTCTAATGAAATAGGTGAAATTCACTTTGGTGGCATCTCACCCGTGGGGCTGTCAGCTTGCCTTGGGTAGCCTTAAGGAGGTTATATTCTGAGCCCACTTGAGCTGGACCTGCAAAGTAATTAGAAAGCGAATGGGCAGGGAAGGCAGCCATTCTGAGCACACCTGCAGTACCAGGCAATGGAAATTCAGAGCCCTCTGTTTTAAAAGGAAAAACAGGAGTGCTGGAAGCCTGGCACAAGTCTGGAAAATTACTTTGACACAAGGAAAAGCAAGGAGATCAAAACTGATTCATTCTCTATGCCAATATCCAGGCTCTGAAGCAAAGCAAGTGAATTTTCCTGAATTACTGCAAACAAAAGATTTCTCATGAAAAGCAATGAGGAAGAGGCAATCAGTAGCAAGGATGAAGATATAATGCCCAATAAGCTATAAAAGAAAGTAAAGAAAGCAGAAATCTGGGGACAAAATAACAGTGAAATTCAGCGTGGAAAAATGCTGGTAGTACAACTGCATTGCAACTTAGATAACTAATAGGAAATAAAAAGATGCTGCATGACAGAGAAACAGCAAATGGTCAAAATTTCGAAAAGAAAGTGACCACAAATGAACATGAACTGATGGGGCATTAAGGTGTCTGGCCTGCAATATCCAAATGTAGTTTTAGGTCCCTGGCCCGTGCACGTGTCTTAACAATATCCTAACTCCATGGCCATAGGAAACCTTAATTGGGCACCAAGCCTACACAATAATTTGGTCTTGCAGGAAGGACATACAGGCACAGAGGCCAAAAGGGCCCCACAGAGCCTTTTGACCTGGCCTCCATCTAGCTTGCTTTCCAGGGAAAGTGCCTTACTGTGTGCAGATGCAGCCATAGGTCTACTTCCTCTTGAGGTACTCGCTAAACTCTTCTTGTGGCTCTCATTGCTGAGGTCACCCCACTGCAGATCTCCCTCATGGTGCTTGCAGCCTGATTTTCCATCCCACACGCTGGAAGGACCCCATTTTCAATATTTACTGTGGATCTCTTCTTTATTTTCTTTGGTCTTCCATCTCCGTTGCCACCAACATGCAAACAATTTAAGGAGAATTCTTTCTGGCTGAAGGAAGCAACGTAACAAAGTAGGAGTAATAGATACAAAATGAGCATCTGTGGGTGAGAAGGGCTTCATGTTGGGTAGATGCAAAAACAACAGCAGCAAACAAATACAGAATCAATTAACTCATACCAGAGAAATTCCCGAGGACTATATGGGAAACAAGATGCAGAGGTACAAAGCTCAGCCTGTCCCGAGAAAGCCAGAGAAGCTGTTGACAAGTAAGTTTATCATTGTGTCCCGCCAACCTCCTATTACAGCATCCAGCAACCATCAGCCCACCCAAGTCCTACTGTCAAAAGAGCTGTATGTTCTCGCTGACAAATGTAGAGAGTTGTGGAAAAATGTGTCCAAACCCCAAAGCCTCACACACAGCACCTTACGATTTTTGACTGTTATAAAACCACCCTGAGTAATTTCCAAAATCAGGGCCAGACCCTAATGAATAATTTTTCAAAACAATATTGTGGATGTTTCTGTTAACAAGTTGAGTGTATAATTTTAATTTCTTCATTTGGAGTGACCCTGTCCTAATATGCATTATGTTCCGTTCAAAAGGCAGCAGAGAACAATGCGGCTGCACTCAGTCAGGGGGCATCGTCTGGAAGGAGAAGGAAGTTGTGCTTTTCCAAGAGCAATTGAGCAACTTTTCAGGGAAAAAGTTTCTGGAGCACAGAGCAAGTCAGAGAGAATGGAGAAATGCACAGAGAGGAGGAGCCTGGAGCACAGAGACAGCAGAGCTCTGAGACAGGCGGAGGAGACATACACAACCAAGGGCCCAAGCTGATGTAAATACTTCTCCCAGGATGCTGAGAGAGGATTGTGAAGACTTCCTTACAGTGCATGAAGCCACTGAAATTTGTGGCTGAGAAAAAGACCAGAACATAAGGGTAATGAGAGAGAAGGCAGAAATGGGTTAAAAGCCTTTAATTTCCATTGTCTCAAAGTTTCTTCTTTTTAGAAAATTCATAGTTCTAGCTTATCTTCTAATGAAATCATGTTCTCTTTGGCAGCCTATATACTAAAATTCGAATGATACAGAGAAGATTAGCATGGCACCAGTACAAGCTGGTTTGGGGTGATGGGAAAGCTCCACAGTACAGGAAAAATATTGACACACCGGAGCCAGTCCAGCAGCAGGCCACCAGACTGGCCAGGGGGCTGGAGCACGGGCATATGAGGAGAGGCTTAGAGAGATGAGCCCATCAGCTTGGAGAAGAGGAGGCTTAAAGGAGACATGACTGCTGAAACTACCTGGCCTCAGGGTACAAAGAAGACAGAGCCAGACTCTGCTTGTAGGTGCACAATGATAGGCAATGGACAAAAGTTGGAGCACGGAAAATCCTAATTGAATATAAGAAAAATCTTTTACCATGAAGCTGGAACAGAAGATGTGGGCTTTCTATCTTTGGAGGTGTCAAGGGCTTGACTGGGCATGGCCCTGAGCTACCTGATCTAGTCAGACCTCGTCTGAGCAGGGGGTTGGACTAGATGACCTCCAGAGGACCCTTCCAACCTAAATTCTTCTGTGACTCTGTAAAACTCACCTTATAAGTTCAAAGAGCTGATGTTTTTAGATGTTCTTCACCTTAAAGACAAGGTGCAAGACAGATCTCTGACAGAGATCCAATCAAACCAGGCCGATTAAAGAAATGCCGTGGCGTTTTTGTGATTAACGTTTATGTTTTGTACTGTTGCTGGCATTTCAGATAAATATCACTCCTTTTTATTTGTATGTCCTGCAAGACTCTGCTATCTTGGGCACTTGATTCACCAAGCTACTTTAAATCCCTTCTGTCTGTTTGACCTCTGTGCCCTGCTCTCAACCCATAACTCGCATCAACACTAATCCCTGTCCTATTGTTTACCCCCTGAGGACTGGAAAAGTTTCTACAGGTAGTGGTCTGTATGATTGTAGGGTAGTAAAGCTCAAGATATACATAGCTTATTTCCCCTTTTTTTTCCTAAAAGGAAATGTACATCCTCATCCAGTGCTTAACCTGTCTTCTAAACTACAAATGATAGTTACAAAACAACGAGGTTCCTTACCTGCATATGTGTGCACACACCCACATAGATGTTCGCATCTGTTTGTATACACACATACCAGACATATCAAGTCTTGTGCATTTATTGTTTTCCATCTCATGCTTTCACAGAAACCCATACTTTCTGCATTTGCAATGCAGTGACTCAGCAGCGGTCCTATCCTTTGCTGTGCTGACCAGCTGTACCCAGTGTATCTCAGGAAGGCTTTCAGGCTGCATTCACATCGAGAGCACTCATACAGGACTACAGTGCCTCCTGCACAGGTGCAGTCCTCACAGCCCTCCCTGCTGCACAGGTGGCTTTGCTCTGTATACCGGGGACAGCCCTGTCACACTAGAAACACTTCCTTCTTGTACATCAAAGCCGACAAAAATGTGAGTCACACAACTTGCCATGCCTTCCCTTAATGCTAGCTTTTGGGTCTACTTTACAAGTAAGAGATTAGTATTGAGAAGAAAAGAAGTCAGGAGTCTGAAGTTCTCCTTTGGCTTTGCCACAGACTCACTTTCTGATCCTCAGGAGGTACTTCACATGCATATTTCAGCTCCTCCGTATATAAGAGGGGTGATTATAGCAACATCACAGCAGAAGCCCTGGGACTTAAGTCTACAGAGCTCTTTGCAAATATAAACTGCACAAAAATACAAATTCTTGTCTGTAACCCCTTCAAAATAAAATATGCAGAAACTGGTACTTCCTCACAGTTTCTCTGCTGGCACGGAGTAAGAAGTGGCCACAGTGGCAGAATGCTGACTCTTTGTACACAGTCTATGATCTCAGACAAGCAAGATTTGCCAGTTTAATGAGATACCGCAAGTTAGTCAACCATTTCATTGCTTTGGCCCCTAAGAAGTGTGCTAGGCATTGATTACAATCACATAGTGTAAGTTATTCTGGTTTGTTCAGTACCTCAAGCAAGCAGCAGTAACTCCTCATGTGTTTGAACTCTGATGCTGGCATTCCCACGCCGTACCGTGTTAGACATTCAGACAACTGTGCTGATCACATATTTCCTCTTACTTTAATAGGCCTTTCAGGATTGAACAAGTGTTCCCTTGTATACTACTATGGTTCCCATCACTTGATGGTCACACTTAATTAACCACTAGTTTAGCAGAGAGCTGGTTACACTTCATTTCATTAAGTGATTTCACGATCACCAGAGGTACACTGACAGCTCTGTTAGCTGAAGCTATGTGGAAAGGGGCAGCAGAGACAACACCGACATTTTGCAGCACTTCCTCATCAGTGATTTTCCAGGCGCTACTCTTGCAGAGTACAGCTGGTTACATTTTCATTCCCCTTTAGCTTTTTGGCTCAAGGCTATCTCAGGCTTGAGGTAAGATAGACTATATCCTATTACTAGTACCTTCAGCAGTGTTGGTCCCTGCATCTTTAAAGTCATCATTTTTATATAGACAGTAAGAATTTCTTCATCTGTCCTCCCTCCTTTAGGCTTTTCTGTTCATGGTCAGCAAATAAATGTGTACAATTACAGGACAATGTCCCATTTAAAAATGCAAGGAATAATTAACTGGAAAACAAGAAAATGTTAAAAGGTTCTACAGCGTGATAAACCAGGCAGTTTAAAAACACTAGGCAATTAACTCTAAAGTATGTCAGTATCACATGACAGGAAAAACACCTCCAATGTTACATACATTAACATAAGCATGTAGACATTACAGGATACCTGTAAAACCATGCATTAAAGCTGCATACCACAAAAGCCTTCTCACAATAGTTTATGCTCATATGTAATGCACAGATGGTTTTACGTTTCTAATGTGAAAGCATTTTTTCTAATTGAATGGGGGGAATTTTGCATGGCTGTACTTCAAACCTAGATCTAAAGTTCAGTCTGTCTGTGTTTTAAGCCATATTTTAGTTTAAGAGAGAAAGAAGTGTTAGAACAACAGAATCATAAAGGAGGGTGAGATGAAAGAGGTACAGATGCATAGTATAAACCAAAAATAATGCCAATTACTTGAATTTTGTTGTGAAGTCCTTTATCTCTGTCACAGAGATTTGTGTTTAGAAATTGTGAAAATTCATAAACAAACTGTATTTCATATAAAAATAGCACCTTTTCTGTAACTATCTATTTTTTAGTTCAAATCATATGAGGAAATAGCAGAACATACACCATTCACTATAAGCAGACAAGAAGAAAACCCAAAGTACCTTGTGCCAAACAGTCAAATGATATGACTACTTGTTACTGCCGTTCCTTAGAGTCTTGTTCTATATAAGAATCATGAGAACTGCGTATTTTCCTACCAATTCCTACAAATTTCATGTTTTCACTTTCATATATGTATTACACTATGAGGGTTTGTGATGAGATGGAATTGTCCCTGGAGTCCAGAATATAAGGGAGCCACTTGTTTCAGGAAGTCCTGGGAGGAATTCTGGTTTGTGTGTATTCAAAACACAAAAAAAACTTATCTAGCAATGGAACTAGTTAATAATGTATGGAAAAATGCAACATGCTGTCCCCCACCCAGCTCACAACACAGTTAAGAGAAGTTCCATGTAAATTTTGTGAACTTTTCTTCAGAAATTACACTTGTTACTGATGGCGGGGGAATTCCATCCCACACTGCTTTTTGCAACTGGCCTGCACAAAATATTATTATAGAGTAGTTTATATTCCTATAATATCTTTCACACATGTTCTTTTCACAGTAACTATGGTGGATCTGTATCACTGTTCCAACTGTAAAGGAAGAGCAAACGGTATGCCAAGCATTTAAGTGACCAGTTCAAAGTTGGGTAATGAGTTACAGATATCCTGGCTGTCCGCAGCCCTCATACTCTGCAAAGTACACCCCAGCTACAGTTTGTACTGAGTCATTTAGCCACAGATACTATAAGCAAAAACAAATTAGATTACTCAGGTCTTAGAAGGGTGATACTTTGTGTACTCAGTAAATAAAGGAAAAGGAAATCAGCAATGGGCTTTGAACCAAAAATGCAAATTCATGGCAAGGTTATTCAGATTTGATTATCAAGAGGAGAAGAAGAGATTCTCACATCCTTAAGGGGAAATCACTAGGGGGTTTTAGATTAGATCTCTTGTTCTGCTAGCACACAAACCCTAATTCCTTCAACTTTGCATTTTTCAGGTAGGTGAGGCATAGATCAATAGTGACAATGACCTTACTAGTGTACCAGTGAACAAAAGATTACTAATTTAACAGGAGCTAAATAAACATCCACCTTCATTTCTCTTGGATGGGTGATTTGCAAAGCATTTCTCACCCCACATATGACATTTTAACTGACCATTTAAAGCGCCCTTCTCACATACCTTTACAAGTTTCTGGGCTGCCACCTCTTTGAGTTGACTGGACACTTAAGTTTTAAAGTGCTGTGCGTTCTCTGTGGTGCTACAAAAGCAAGATTATTGATAATAAGGACAGGATCCAGCAGGGAAAACAGGAGAAAATCCAGCAAATCTTTGATCCGTAGGAGACTCAAAGCTGCATGATTCAAATACCAGAAATTCACTTTCAGGAATTTTGTCAAGTTTTTTATAACCAGTAAGTTGTTACTAGTTTTCCTTGGTATTTATTCTAACAACATTAATAGTGGTGGATTCCTTCATACATGTTTGATTTTAATATCCCAATCTGTGGGAATCCCTCTGGTATTTAACAGAACAAAATTAAACATCAATTACGAAGTCACAGAAGGAAATCTAAAAGTGTCTTTATCCAAAAAATTGTTCACATCAATTTATTAACAAACAACACTTTCCAAGTTTTCAAACATTGTATGACTCAAAAATCATGAAGAATTAATTAATTTGCACTCAGTTTGTAAATATGCTGCTATATACACAAAAACTACTCCCACAATTTATCATGTTGCTTCCCCATTATTAAAATTTGCCCCATACCTCACTGCACATGAACATAACTAAAAATGTTATCATGCCAGATGGAAGGAGAGAAAGAGAGCCTATTCCAGGAGCTGCAGAAATTGAAAGAAATGTAGGCAACAGAAAACCATGTTAAGTTTCTCTTGCTGAGAAGTGTGATGGGAATTTGGAAGGTGCCCCACAGTCAATACCTTTCTGTCATGCACAATTCCCCCTTTCAATTTCTAATGCATGTAGGCCAATCAGAAAGGCCAAGCCCTTGTTCCTTTTGGTTGCCCACCTCTCTCAAGGCAGTATTTCCTCTCAGTTAATCATACATATTCCAACATAAAAACACTGATATGGAAACATTCTCCTTTTTAACAGGCAGATACTCAGAGGCTGAAGATTTAGTCTTCACTGAAACACTTTGCCAACGTAACCACTGCCAATGGTCATGATATTTTTTCATTGGGAGGCATAGACGGTGTGACAAAAGCATTCTTGACATCCATCCCTTCACATCCAATTTTATGTACATCTTCCCTAAACACACGAACTCTTATTTTGTCTCACAAGCATTTAAATTAATGGATTTCACAATCATCAAACAGCTGAAGAGACATAGCTCTGGGCTCCATTCCTACATGTCTAGATACAACAGCTTTTAAGCATCTCTTCTCCAGAAGGGATCAAGTGGAAAAGCTCTGATTTTTTTTTTCCCAAGGAAGAACATGGCCTCAAAAAGAAGTGGCAAAGCCTAAGAACGTATCCATGGCCATGAATTCAGGGGCTGTTCACCTGCATCAGGGCTCTGTGGTGCCAGCTGGAGCCTGAGCTTCTCCTTTAGTGGGAAAGGCAGCAGGTCCTTCCTAGTGATCACCCCAACCACTCAGTTCTGTGGGTCAACAACAGTAAGGTGGCACAGCCTCAGGGTGTGGAAGATGATGTAGGTGTGTTGCAGTGAGAAATGAGCTTGGACTGACATTGCAGATTTGTTTATGTACGGGTCCTGTGAGGCAAAGAGAGAAGACATAGGGAGAACACAAAAGCATGAGCGCACCCCTGCCACAGGGGTGGGAAGGAGAGGCAGAAGAAGGAGGCTGGGGAGAGGGGTAGCAGAGCTGAGGGACAGGAGCCAATAAGAACATTAGTTCTTCTCTCCCTGTTCCCCATCCCCAATTATACCTAAAACACCAGGAAATACCATAGTAAAAAGACACTTTCTTTTTTTGGTAAACCATCAGGTTCACTCTAAATAAACTATTATGACTGGAATGTACCCAAATCTCACAGGCTAGAAAAGCTAAGTTGAGCTCCATTGATATGGTCTGAGTTTTTACTTGGAAATAGTCAGTGACCTTAATATTTATTAAGTCTTAAGTTTTTTTATAGCTGCTATCTCATTACACAACCATTTATGACATCCTGTAATATTTTGCAGTCAATGCTTATAAAAGTCAATTCACATAGACTGCAGGAAAGAGGACAAAGAAAACAATCATATGGCTCTAAGAAGAAGGTCTGCAAGTACTAAACTGGTCACTGAAAACTATGAGGGCTATAACTGTTTCTTGATAGAAACAGAGCTAAAGACCGCTTTATTGTTAACCAAGCTGGTCTTTATAGCTTATATAGGTATTCACTAGGTTTTTACTTTTCATTTAATTCTACAGCATCCTTCTTATGACTTGGCCTGTTCTGCCAGAGAAGGTGTATTATGCTTCCCAGGTGTATGCTTCCCCAGACAGCAGGAAAATGAAACAAAGACATGATAAAATAATATAAATCAATGCACAGATAGAGGGACACGTCTCTTCTCCCTCTTTCATTTACAGGACTGACAAGACATTCAAAGAGGAAAAAAATTAAAGGCAAAATGGTTTCTTCTTTCTATACCACACATCATTTTGCTGTGGAACTCACTGCCACAGGAAATCATTATGCCCAAAGACTTCACAGTGGTTATTTCTGTGGATATCAGAAACAGAGCTTTCACGAGTGATCATAACAAGTTGTAGGAAGGGATACTAAAGTTTGTGCTTCAGGAATCACATCAGGCACTAAAAGGTTAGGTATCAATGTGAAACCTAATTGAGTGCAATAGGTTTCCCATAACAAGTAACTTGTGTGGCCCAATGGTGCAGGCACTGGACTGAGTCTCGGCTGAGCTGGCTTCTACTGCCATGTATAACCTCATCTTGAGCTTTGAAAAGCCATGCACCCTCTCTCCACCTCAGTTTCCCCATCTGTTAAAAGGAAACTCTTAAACCAAACTAGATAATGGATATTAGGATTGTTGTGGGTTTTATAACTTTTCTCTGCTTCTAGCTATTCTCAAAGCAAGGGATTCAGACTAGATGAATCTAAAACTCAGTCTCATCTTCGTTACACCTAAGTAAACAGAAGCAGATTTTATATCTTCTTAAATAAAACCCATCTGAATTAGGCTCTCTGGCCTGGATTTCCTAGGGTCCTCCCCGCCTCAGTTTCAATGCTGCAGACTGGAAGTCACCAAGGCAGAAACTACATTTGTTTATAACAGGTTTATTTTAGGCTTTATTCAGTATACCAAACGCATTATTGCTTTTGGACCCAGTATTTTAGTATAGTATTTAGGAAATAAATGTGGCAATGTCATAGCAGGGATTAAAAAAAAAATAAAAGGGGAAAGAAATATAGCTTTATTTATAAGTTGATATATAGGCACTGTACCGTAATGGAGCCTAAAACCTCAAAAGTATTGCGTTGTATTTGCTTTATAGGACTACAAGAGCCAAATAATGACATTTAAATGATCTATTCCATTAACATTGTATCATTTTGTCAATCTGGAATGTATTTTAATCAAAAGCCCCCTTGAAATGGTCTCTTTTGTTGTATTTTCTTTTTGGCTCATTTTATCAACATCTGTTATGTTTATACAATATGAATTAAAACTTCGGAATGCTGTTTGTACTCAGCTACTTTTGTTGAGAATGTAACGTCCCAGGATTGGCAGTGTTTATGTAAATCAGTGCGGCTGACACAGCCATCATAAACAAATGAGAAAATATAACAAACACATTGTTCATGGAGGAAATGTTTGTTTTTAGAGCTGGCTTCAGTCTTACCAGATTGATGAAGAGTTGCTGATACCGGGGATCTGTAGCTTAGCGATTCAGCAGCATGGTTAGGTGCGACAGATTGGGCAGCTTCTTCACTGTTATCTGGAATAGGCAAGAATCCATTTCTCTTTCTTTCTGTGCTGCACATTAGAACCCAAGGTTCAAAAGCTTCCCAGTCTGACTCTTAAGAAAAAGTTTTCTAGCAGAGCTACACTGGCAAAGCTTGTCCAAACTTTACAAATTCTTTTGCCAATAAGGCTTAAATAAGCAATTTAAAATAAAACACTTTACTTAGTGTAACTGTATCTCTATTAAGACAACGTAAATTCTGTTGACTTAGGGGTGAGGTTTTTCACGCTGTGAAAATTCACACACTAAGTGGTAATTACATGATAGCATAGTGCAGAAAAATGCAACAAAACTGGTATCAGCCATCAGCTGAGCTTCAGCCCTCTTCCAAAGGAGAAGCTATTTGTATCCTGGCACCTCATCCTATACATAATTGCCCCGCTCCTTCTCAACATTGTTTTGCCAGCCAGATTCCCATTTGCAAACCAAGCTTCAATAATATATGATGACTTTCCAGCTGTGCCTGTATAAATTGCTCAAAACTATGTTACCAGTCTTGTCTTGGTAATAAACTATTTTCTTCTACCACGCTTAATGTTTACTATTCCTAAAAATCCTTTAGTCATTTATCAAAGGGAAGAATGCTACATGCTTTTCAAGTTTGAAAGCTTTTATAAACACTCATCATTCAGAGAGGTGCTATCCCATACAGAATTAAATATTATAATAATTCTGCTACCCATAGAGAAGTTGAGAGAGAGAAGATTGGACCAGCTTATCTGAGCAAGGAAATTCTTTGCCAGCAGTCTTCCACAACATCCAGACTCCAAGTGGCATTATAGTTTATGACAGCTGTCCCTGGAAGGTCTCTGGCCATCCTTTAATTTAAATTGCACCTGAATACTTCTTTATCTCAACCACATACATTACATCATTTCATCCTTCATGGAGAACTCATCCTAAATCACCCGTATACATGCTGATTAAAGGAAAGAACTGAAAGAAAAGAGGTTAGCTTCTCATAGCAGAGAGGATGAGAGGAGGAGAAAGACTCATCATTTGTCTCTGGTTCAGAGATGCGCTCATTCTCCAAAAGCATGCACAGTTCTAACCTAAGGTTAGAGAAGAGGACTACATTCATTATAAGGGGCAAATTTTAAAAAGCAAGCACACATTGCTTTAGCAGCAGCTATATGATGGTACCTTAAGTACTGTGTGCAGTTTTGGGCACCTCAATATAAGGACATCAGATTATTAAAGTGTATCCACAGAAAGGCAACCAAGATGGTGAAAGGCCTTGAGGGCAAGACTTACAAGAAGCCGCTGTTTGTTCAGCTTGAAGAGAAGACTGAGGGGTGACCTCATCGCAGCCTACACCTTCCTCAGGGGGAGCAGGTGCTGATCTCTCTCTGGTGATCAGCGATAGAAATGAAGATACATCAGGGGAAGTTTGGATTGGATATTAGGAAAAGGTTCTTCACTGAGAGGGTGGTCACTCACTGGAACAGGCTCCCCAGGGAAGCTCAAGGCACCAAGCCTGTCAGAGTTCAAGGAGCATCTGGATGATGCTCTTAGTCATATGGTTTAGTTTTAGTCAATCATGTGAGGAACAAGGAGTTGGACTCATGATATATATATAGGTCCCCTCCAACTTGAGATAGTCTATGATTCTAGAGTATGATGGCCTGACCATATATTTCACTTTCCCAAATTTCCATCAGCAATAGCAGCATCACACAAGGTATTTTCTGGTTTACGTTTGTCTAATTAGATTAAAGGACATCGTCTATCCTACATGTTCTTCTTGACCTCGATCAATCTGCTTGGCAGGACCAGCTCATACACTGTCTAGTTTGCACCCAGCAAGACAATACCAATAATAAACAAATACGATTATCTGAATATAAGTAGACAGACTGTTGTCCTTCCCACATCCTTCTTAAGTAACACCTACATTAAAACACAATATCTGCAAAAAAATCATGTCATATTTTAAATCATCAGTGAAACCTTCTCTCACAGTACTGCACTCCAGAGTTCATTAAGACATTTAATATTCTTGCTGATTTAGTCATGTGAAAATGGATATCTTTATCAATAATTATATCATTTCAAACCTTTCTTTAGCATTCTTCCCTTCTGCACTACACATATAAGGCCTTGCCAAAAAATATATTTAAAATTATCACTTATATCTTAGCATCTTTATATCATTTATATTCCTTGCTACACACACACACACTCTACCCACACCGTCCACTTCCAGCCTTTTAACTTATGTTTAGATAACAAACACCTTGGGGACCACCACAAAGCTTTTTGTTTTGCAACGTATGTAACATCACGTTAGCCCTGGTCTGTGATTACAACGAGGAGTTACTACAGTAGTACTAAGATGTGCAACACACTGCTAAATTATGTGCTTGAGGGACCCAGAGGAAAGGAGACACACAATCTTCATTAGGGCCCCCGAGAAATACAAATGAGGTACAAAGTGGCTTTTGTGACCGGAACACCAAGCATAAGCTGGGAATTTTTCAAATAAATATTTCTGTATCCAAAAATACTGCTTTGTTCAAACCAAAATTTGTTATAGGAATTCATTAGTTTTAACACAATGTCTCCTGGGAAAGAACGGTCTGCTGCAAGGTGGGATTAGCACTCCACAGCAGAGGACTTGCACTAAGACAACGTGCCTGCCAGATCCAAAAGCTGGTGGTTAGTACCCTCCCTAGGGGCAGGATATGGAAGAACTAGGTTCAGGTCCTTTCTCCATGGTCTCCTTCATAACAAGCACATTAGTGGCTATGTATAGCAGTCTTAATTTCTCCTGTTGGAGGGGTTCCATGCTGAATAAACAGGGATCTGTACAACCAGCCCCCCCCCCCCCGTTCCCACTGGCTGCTCTGACCAGCAGGCTGTTTGCTGTTCTATTATTTTCTTTCCAAACAGTCTTCCCTTCACTATTCAATACTTCTTTGTCCTGCATTTGATGAAGCTGGATCAAAACTGTAAAGAACACAAAGAAAACAGCAAACTTACTATGAGATACTATTGAGCTCTCACACATGAAGAGGCGACATTAAACTAGTTTCCACTGTATTAAAATTAACTGCCGTTTCGCTTGTTTTGGGTCTTTTATGTAGTCTACCTTTTGTCCAACATAAAAACAAAATACTCTGGGAGCATCTACCTCCGCATTTTAGTTCAGATCTGGAACACACACTTGAATGAAACTATCCTATTACCTCCATCTCCCATAGGCTGGTTAGAATTGTGAAGCAGTCACCTTTCTCCTGAGACAGCCAGCTGTTTCACTCTGTAGAGCCAGTCTTGAAATCTGCATTTTGTTAACGTAGACATTGGTCTCTCATCTAAGGTTCTCAATGGGATTTATAAATAAGCATGCCTGTGGCTGGGATATAGGTACCATCCTTTTACAGGTGAAGACCTGAATGTGAATACAACTTGTGGAAAGACATCAGTTCTGAAGCAAATCAGTGGCACAGCCAGGAATACTAGGAGTCTGTCACCTGCTCCCACCTTTAAAGCACATCCCATTCACAGGACAAACAAGGAATTCACTATCCTTCATAACTACAGAAACTTTATTTGTCTGAATTTAATAACTGGCCAGCTTTGGCTTTCATAAAATCTGTTTCAGATGACAAAGGAAAGTGCAACACTGCAGCAGAGCTAACTGCTGAGAAAACTGCACTGAGGAAATACTTTGCCCTGGGCTCACATCTCTCCTCCTGGGAAAGTCACTGGCATGCCCTAAGCCTCTTGCCATGCGCATGCCAGCATATGGACATGTTGCATAGACAATTAATGGACTTGGGTTTGAGGACAATGATGAGAACACACTAAAAAGAAGAGTATAGGCATGCTCCAACAGGCAAGATCTACTCCCTTCAGGCTACGTTTGGAGGAGCAAATGGAGAAAAACACAATATACTCATAACGTATTCACTACAGTAGGGGACATAGAGAAGAAATCAATGCAGTCATGCCCTATGAATTACCTTTGGTGCATGACACACTTTGTTCTGCAGGGCTCTGTAAAGATTCACATTTTATGGTCTTTCACAAACAGGTCTGTAATCGTTCTTAGTGAGATATAAATACACAGATCTAAATTCTCCTCCAAGACCATCACATACACCTCCAAGAAGTCACTTACAAGGATGATCACTGGGCCAGGAATACTCTCAAGACTTTAATCCTAACATGTATATATAGATGTCAAGTGCGAAAGTTATGATCCACCCTGATCCTTTCCCAGACTCTGTAAGCTGAGGTCCAAAACACTGTTCAGGTCTGTCCGTAGTCCAGACCGCCATTTTCCACTTGAACATCATGGGCTGGAATTAAAAAAACAGCAACATTCACCATGAGCTGAAAGAGCAGAAACATTTGCTTATCACCAGTGGTTTGTTGGCTGGTTTTGGCAGCTTGCAATTTGCTCGGCACCGCTCTTAACTAAACCCAGCAAGGAGTCACTTAACAGGGCCTTGGGAAGTGTGAGAGAAATTTGGCTAGTCAAAAAAAAAAAGCACACACAAACACAATGAAGGAAACTGCTGGAACATTTCTGATAAGAATCCAAGCCTATTAAAAAGTGCCATATTCAGGAGAAAAATGAACATACATTATTTCACTCAGACTTCCAGAAGTCATGCTTCAGAGGTATAACAACATCACTCTTTGATGTTACATACAACATCCTTCCTATCACATCATCAAGCCTTAAAAAGCAGACCAAACATGTTTCTTGCACTATTTTGTGAGGTTTAACAGGAAGTGCTAGGATTTAGACTTGGAGTCTGCAATTGTTCATTTACTCTTTATTTATTTAAGAAGGAAGAAAACCCTGGAGTAGGGAATCTCATTTCAAAGATACTCTGGCAAAGCATCGCAGTAGTTTCATATGCTCTATCTGTTATAAAGCATGCATCATGAAGATACACCTAATTAAGATAACACATTATTATCCCAATATCCACATGTCAGATTTGGCATAGAAGTCAGGAATGAAAAGTATCTGACAGCTGATTGTGTCACTCTTCTTGTCAAGATGGCCAATTATCTGAGGAAACTACAAATTCTAAATATTGGGGGAGTGACATAAAAGGAACTGCAGCTCCAAAGTAGCTGCAAATGAACAGAAGGAAGATTAAAAGGTGATGTCACTGGCAAAAGCATTCAGGGCAGAACTCTCCCAAAGTGAATGGATAAAATACACAGTGGGGCGGGGAGAGGAGGGAGGATTAGAGAACCTGAAGCATCATTTTTAGCTTGCTTCAGAAAGTTTTAGGGTTATTTCTCCTGCATTAATCCACCAAAGGTACCTGCATGGTTTTTATTCTTGAGCTGATTATTCACTGGTTTATTTTTGAGCAAAGGGGCAGGAGGCCTGCATGGATGAGCAAGGAGCTTCTGGCAAAAACAGAAGCAGCAAGTTTGTGTGGATGTGGGAAAAAGGACAGGCCACTTGGGAGGAATACAGGGATGTCAGAACATGCAGGGAAGCAATTAGGAAGGGTAAGGCCTGTTTGGAACTAAATCTGGTGGAGGAGGTCAGGGACAACAAGAAGGGCTTCATCAAGTACATCAGCAGGAAAAGGATGGCTAGGGAAAGTGTGGGCTGACTGCTAAATGAGGTGGGTGCCCTTGTGACAAAGGACACAGAGAAGGCGGAGTTACCGAATGCCTTCTTTGCCTCAGTCTTTACTGCCAAGGCCAGCCCTCCAGTTTCCCAGACCCTGGAGACAAGAGAGGAAGTCTGGAGAAAGAAAGACTATCACTTGATCAAGGAGGATCACATTAGAGATCACTTAAGCAAACCTGACGCACACCAATCCGTGAGCCTTAATGGAATGCACCTCCAAGTGCTGAGTACCAGCTGAGGGAGCTGGCAGATGTTACTGCCAAGCCACTCTCCATCAACTTTGAAAGGTCATGGAGAACAGGAGAGGTGCCTGAGAAATGGAGGAAAGCCAATATCACTCAAGTCTTCAAAAAGGGCAAGAAGGATGACCCAGGACACTACAGGCTGGTCAGCCTCACCTCCATCCCTGGAAAGGTCATGGAACAGCTCATCCCGGTGGTCACCTCTAAGCATGACTAGGAAAAGAAGGTTGTCAGGAGTAGTCAACATGGATTCACCAAGGGGGAAATCATGCCTGACCAACCTAACAGCCTTCTGTGATGGAATGGCTGGCTGGGTAGATGAGGGAAGGGAGATGGATGTTGTCTACCTTCACCTCAGCAAGGCTTTTGACACCTTCTCCCATAACATCCTCATAGGTGAACTCAGGCAGTGTGGTTTAGATGGGTGTACAGTGAGGTGGGTTGAGAACTGGCTGAATGGCAGAGCTCAGAGGGCTGTGATCAGTGGCACAGTCTTGCTGAAGGCCTGTAGCTCGTGGTGTTCCCCAGGGGTCAGCACTGGGTCCAGTCCTGTTCAGCTTATTCATCAGTGACCTGGATGAAGGGACACAGTGTGTCCTCAGCAAGTTTGCTGATACAAAACTGGGAGGAGTGGCTGACACACTAGAAAGCTGTGCTACCATTCAGCGAGGCCTGGACACGCCGGAGAGTTGGGTGGAGAGGAGCCCAATGAAGCTCAGCAAAGGCAAGTGTGAGGTCCTGCACCCGGGGAGGAACAACCCCATGCACCAGTACAGGCTGGGGGTGACCTGCTGGGAGGCAGCTCTGTGGAGAAGGACCTGGGAGTCCTGGTGGACAGCACGCTGGCCATGAGCCAGCAGCATGCCCTGATAGCCAAGGAGGTCAATGGGATCCTGGGGTGCATCAGGAGGAGTGTGGCCAGCAGGTCAAGGGAGGTTGTCCTCCCCCTCTGCTCTGCCCTGGTGAGGCCCCATCTGGAGTGCTGTGTCCAGTTCTGGGCTCCCCAGTTCAGGAGAGACAGGGAACTGCTGGAGAGGGCCCAGCAGGGGGCTGCAAAGATGATGAGGGGGCTGGAGCATCTCCCTTGTGAGGAAAGGCTGAGGGAGCTGGGGCTGTTCAGCCTGGAGAAGAGAAGACTGAGAGGGGGCCTTATCGATGTCTGCAAATATCTTAAGGGCGAGTGTCAAAAGGATGGGGCCAGGCTCTTTTCAGTGGTGCCCAGTGACAGGACAAGGGGCAACAGGCACAAACAGCAGCATAGGAACTTCCATCTGAATATGAGGAAAAACTTCTTACTTTGAGGGTGACAGAGCCCTGGCACAGGCTGCCCAGAGAGGCTGTGGGAACCCGCCTGGATGAGGCTCTGTGCAACCTGCTGTAGGTGAACCTGCTCTAGCAGGGAGTTGGACTAGATGATCTCCAGAGGTGCCTTCCAACCCTGACCATTCTGTGATTCTGATTATAGCGTATTTTTTGGCCAATATTCAACTCAGTGGGGGCCAGTGATTAACATATTCTGACCAGAATAAAACAAATATCCTTCCATGTATTAAAAATCTACTGTCTCAGAGTTTCTCTCAGACATGTTTAAAATCCAGCAGCATCAGTTACTAAATTTGGATTTCTGTCAGTCATTTTGAGAAAACAATGACAAAAGAACAGTAACAAGTAACAATAAATCACTAACTAAATACAATAAATCACTAACTAAAAACAATAAATCACTAAAATAACTGAATATGGCACCCTGGGACTCTTCACGGTCCTTCCTCATCCTGATACCTGGCTGGTATAAATTATTTCACAATATCAACAAGTCTCTGAAAACTTGATGCAGCTAAGACTTAGTGTCTTGCACCTTCAACTTCCATAGCAGTAGAAACGAAAGGAGTGCTTAGAGGATTTTGTAGGATCTGATCACTGCTCTGCCCTCAGCAGAAGTTCTAGCGGAAGCATGCAACTCTTCCAAAAGGGCCTGATGAGAGAAGCTTTTTACATGGACTGTAAAATGTGAATTCTATTTAAGAACAGTTGTTACTTTATGTTCTTGGTAAGATAGCCGCTAGTATACAAAATGCATTTTTCTTGACTTCAAATAGCATTGTGCCTTTTTTTAACTGGTGAAAAAGAGTATCCTGTATACGGTGAGCTAGACAGTAGGTAAGAACTAGATCATCACATACCAGGAACTGTTTTAAAATCCACTGAATCCATGTCTTACACAGAAAAATCTCAGGGTTACAGGGTTGTTTCAGGTTAGGCAGCCTAAATAATTACTGTTTACTTAATGTTTTGTTCTTCAAACCAAGAAGGAGCTTTGCATGAATTTTTGGCATTTACCTACAAGATGATAAAAAGGTCATTATCAAGTAGTGGACTGAGGTTTTCCTCAAATCCTGTCCATGCCACAGCCTTTCAAAGGATGCTGAATAAATATTTAATCTTTGTGCCTCAGTTTTCAGATCTACAAAACAGGGATTTCTTCCACCTCAGTGCTGTGTTTTGAGGTTAATATTCATTACTTAAGTTGCCAGCTGTCTGCTTTTATGGGCACCATCAGCGGGGTGAATGAGCAGACAGTAAGTTCACAGCTTCAACATGAAAATGCAAAGGCAGCTGTTAATAAACTGTAAATTCAACCCTACAGAAAGGCTAGATTTTAGGAAAGGATGAAGGCTTAGGATCACATTTGTATTTCTCTACAAGCTGACTTGTTACCAGGCAGATTTTCAATATCAGAGGAACCTACCACACATTTAAATGACAGGGCAAGTATGCAATCAGTCTTTCCATTCACACACCAGGTTTCCCCATGCCTATATTTGATTTCAACATTTAACAACACTCTGCACTTGCCTAAAAGCCACCCACATGCTGCAGTGAGGCTGCATACGTTTTTAATTTGGCTTTTTGACTTAGCGCACAGCCTCTGCAGCACTCCAGTTTTCCCTCCAAAGGGCTCCATCACAAGTCCTACAGCACCTGAACAATTATTTGTATGGCCAAACAGGCCTACTAATTTTAAAAGTATCATATGATGTTGTTCTTTGGAAGAAAATTTTCACACTTCAGATATGAAATGAAACCACTGCCACATACTCTATAAACCTTCCTCCATCTGTGTTATTCACGAGCTGCAGTGCTCCAGGACCCTGACAATACATGGGAAGATCATAATGGCAAGGGCTTTAGTTGAAAGTGCTGGATTCCATTTATTTTAATAGGCAAGATTACTGTATAGTGTATCATTGAAATTAATTGGATCAGCTTTTCAAAAGCAGGAGTCCAGACAGTGAAAACAAACAATGTGCTGACAGACTTTACTCTCTAACATGAAAACCAAGTAATCACAAAAGCACTTTGGTATTGCCGTCAGCTCCCTAGTCTGCACACCTAAAAATAGTTTTCAAGTCCCTAACGTGCTCTCCCTCCCATTTTTTTCTTCTTTGCTGGCTGAGTTCAGACGCAGCCTCCAAACCACTGCTAATGGTGTTTCTAGCTTATATCAGACTTGGTAGAAACACCATTTCTCAGAACTTACAGCAAAGTCACAGGGACAAGGAAGGGGGGAAGCTGTTCATGATCTTCTAGTAAGAAACAAAACCTCATTTTTATCTCCATTTACTGCATGAACTTTGCAGACTTCTGCGTTTGATTGAGTAACTTTGCATTCCTGTGATCTAAACTTAGCAACCTTTCCACAACAGTGCCAGAAGAAGCTCTCCAAGAAGCTTTCAAATCCATATCAGTTATTTCAAGTGTGCCAGCAGCAAGGCTGTCGCAATATTAAGGTAGACATCATTAAGCTCAGTAATTAATTTATGAATTAAATGTTTCAGGTCTCAATTCATCTTTAACTTTCCATTTGTCCCTGAGCTGTTGCACTGCATTGCTTACTGAAGGCAAGTACTTCTCTTGCTAAGAAAAATAAAGGTCTTGCCTTATTAAACAAGTGTGTGGACTCTCTGTACACGTGCACATGCACACGCCTTGAGAGCAGTGTTTCATTAGTCCCAACTGGGAGGGCAGATTAAAGAAAAATACCAGAAACCATACCTACAGCCTGACATATCTATGATATGTTGCAATGCTAGATCGCCTTTCCCACAGCACATATCAATATGCTCTGCTTGGCAGAAAGCATTCCTGACTCACAATGGTTTCTGTTCACTGGACTGACGAGAGGCGAGTCATAGCTAATAAACTGCCATAAAATACACATACGGATACCGCTTTGGATCAATGGTTTCTCTGCTAAAGGATGTTACTGTGTAATACAGCTTTAAGTTTTCAACTTTGTCATATTTTCTAAACTCTGATCTCTTCAATTTACTTTCAGTTATGTGACATTCCCCCTTAGCGGAATGAAAGCATGCATTAGCTAAACAATGTGGTTTGGATTTAGTGTTCCCATGCATCATCGTGAAAATGTTTGTATCAGCAGTAGTGTCATTATTGTTACTGGGAACAGCTGCTCTACCATGTCTTCTGATCGTGGAAAGCAGAGTGTCTCCCTTCCCATCCCAGTTTACAAGCAGGAAATTTAAAGCAGGACCGTCGAGCAGGAGGTTTATGAGTACGCACTGTTCGGTACCTGGCTTCCTCCTGCCACAGAGGAAGCAGAAAGTGCAGCGCAGCCACAGCCGCAGCAAAATAAGTGTTGCAAATATAAATGTAGTTGGCTCCCTCCACAGACAGTTCTTCTGGCTCTGGACCGGGGGCTAACCTGGGGCAGAAGTCCTCCCCTCAGGTGCAGCGCTCTGGCAGCTCGGTTCCATTCGACTCGACACCCTTTGAGCGAGAATTAGAGCCGCGAGTTTGCTGATGATTAAGCAGATGTTTAATATCTCCCCCGAGTTTCTGAAGTGGAAAGATGTAACCCTCAGCCGCCTTGCCAGCGCTCCTTGCCTCACTGATGTAAGTTTCCACATCCAGCTCTGTGTGAGTGACGCCCCGCCAGGAGCATCACGGCGGCGATGCCGAGCTCTGCAGGGCCCTGCCACTTGGCTCAGGCCAGCTGGACATTTTTAAGGAAAGCTCACAAAACTTAGAGCTATTTGCGTGATCACACAGAAGAGCAGGCTCTAACTCCCCTTTCAGAACAAAACCTTCAGGAGCAATTAGGCTTTATTTCAAGATGGATAAAATCCGTTTTCCAGGACATTAGACCTTTTGAAATGTCTTTGGATGGGAAGCCATACTTTCAGTCACTAAGCTTTGGTAACTTTTCAACTACATTAAGACCTCAGCTTTTGAATGTATTTCTTTTTGTGGTTTAGAGCACAAAGTTCTATTTTTTGAAAGAATCTTAGATTCCCAGCTTTGTTACAAAAACAGAAATTAGGTACTCTGAACGCTTCATTTGTATCAAACAAACTTCGTTTGAATTTGGCAGTTACGTAGTCAACACACTCCCATATAGCATATCAAAATGTGTACTAGAACGGTTCAAACATGGTAAGCTACAAGGATTTTTGACAACTTTACCTTCAATATTTTTATGGAAATGTCTTTTTGGCACAAAAATAACAATTCCCATCAACCACAAATGCTGAAGTTTCAGTAAACTTAATGGGTGGGAAGAGATGGGTTTTCCTAGGTGAAAAAATACACGCAAAAATGCAGGCACAATGCCAGAAATGTCACATCCTGTACAGAAGGAGCAGAAGACCAAGTTTTACCCATTTCTGCTTAGACGGATATATTCCATACAGTCTGCTTGCAGTCAAAGATACTGTGGTTTCTGCATAACTACTTTCTCCCAATCAAATTAAATTTCCTTCAGCTAAAGGACAAACAAAATGCCAAGTAACAGCTAACAGCTGTGTAGGTAAGAGTGCAAAGGCAAAACCAAGGAATCCAGCCTTCAGCCTTACCACAGGAGAGCTATGTATGGTACAGATCTGAGCAGTTCAGACACGAACAAAATGGCTTATCTGTTAGGGTAAAATTCCCGAACAGGTTACTCAGTGGTATTTGTCAGCCCAGTAGTTTCTCCAGGAAAATTGTCTCATAGCTGTGTTCAGGGCAGAAATTAAGATTGCCGGGCACTACTCCAGCTTCTGCCTCTCTGCACCACTTCTCCTCAAAGGAAACGGTGGGACAGACCAGCATCCACTTGCTTTTCCTCAGTGAATACCAGCAGGATTTCACTGCAGTATGGAAACCCTGCTCCTTCATTTGACTTGACAAAAGTGAGGTAAAGGCAAGAAAAGCCACCCCATCAGAGCAGTCCCTGAGATTAACATGGTATGAGTCACAAATATGCAGTAAATCTACACATAATAAGGGATAAACAGCATCTCCGGAAAAAGGCACCTAGGCAGAAAGCACATTGTCACCCATTTTGGTGGAAGAAATCAGAGAGTACACGAGTGTCACACGTGTGGAGGGAAGTGATCACACATGGGAGGATGCAGAGCATGGCAGCAAAGACACTGCTGATGACGTAACATCATCCTCCATGTTATATCCCAGCCCTGTCCACAGTGTGGGGGAAAGAAATTTGTTACCTACAGCTTCACTCCTCAAATCCTCCATGTCTTCTGTTTTTAATGTGGTTTACATTATAAAGTAACCTCTGGCAAAGATGATGGAGCAGCAAAACACAAGTGATGATGTGTCTAATCTCTTCATCATGTCAAAGAACCACTTCATTGCCCCACAATGGCCCTACACTAGTACATTATAACATATGTGGAAGTGAAAAAATGGCGCTTTTTTCAGTTTTGGTCTCACAGAAATTAGGCAGAAGCACAACTCTGTCTTTCCCACTGGAGGAAGATCTGGAGCCACAGACTAGAGCAGCCAAGGCAAGAGAGAGCCAGGGGACCTCCCAGCAACTCCTCAATATGCATTTACAGCTTCACTCAGTGTCTCTGGCAGAAACTTCCTGGGAAGGAAGGCAGTGGTCCTATCCTCAGGTCTCTCTGAAGAATGAATTCCACCTAGCCAGGAGGGCATGCCATCTAGGGCATGACATTTATAGCTCTCAGCAGACTCTGGGCTAACACATTCATAACAGCCCAGCTCCCTTCCTGCAGTCACTGAGGGAAGATGGGGGAGGCATTTCAGCTGCAGCGCAGAAGAATAGCTTGCTTTATTCTGATGTGCAAGTATCATCGTTACCGCGCGAGAAATGAAGGGGGGAAGCCAGTCCCCCAACCCTCTGTGTTGCACACAATAAGTCTATCATCCCCATCAATACCATGCATCAAGTTCACCAGCCACACGTTCCTCAAACTGAATTCTGCAAGGGTTTCCCAGGCATGCATAGAGCTCTGCCTATGGCAAAGTGTCAAAAGTATTACTCTAAGGAGATCTTTGTTTTGGAAACTTGCTTCTTAGCTACAGTTTGCTTCCTCTTTAACAATTTTAAAGCCAAGGAGTTTTCTTTAGTAGTTGCTTTTGTTTTTTATCTCTGCTGCTCACTCAACTGGGGAAGATAACCGCTTCAGATTTGGGTCACCCATATAAAAATGTGTTTGGTGATCTCATCTTCATCCCCCATGGGTAACCTTTGAGATCACAAAGAACAGGAGAAAAATCTATCCCCACTAAGCAGATTTGGAAGATCTGGGGGGCTTTGTTTGTTTGGAGGGTTTTTTTTTATAAAATTGGAATATCTGGGTGTTTGCTGCAGGCCAGCACTGAGGTGCATTTGTAGGCCCATGCAAGTTCCAGCCAACATTGCTTGGCCACAGTCCTTGCTTTTGTAAGAACTGACACTGACCTTTTCAAAGGGTCAGAATCATTCATATGTATTACAAAACATAACAACACTTTGTCCTTGTACAACAACTCTCATCACTACAGTTTCAAGTGTGGGCTGGTACTGAATAACTTTTACATTTGGTCCAAATTTACAGGGTTTCATCCATGCTTATTTTATGAGAAGAAATGGTACAGGAAAACACATAAATGAGAAACAGTATTGAAAAACTATGAGCTGCTGCTACCTTCATGCAAGCTTAGCAAATTGTTTGCTTCTTTCCCTTCATTAGCTTGTTGCCTCCTTCTTTTTAACCTAATAACAATATTTTTTTACTAGAAAAAAAATCCAAGCATATTTGAGAATCAATAATAATGCCCAAGGCAATCCTCAAGAAAAACATCATGGCAGTTATTTTTTCCATCATACTTATGCCACCTTTTTTAAAATATGCCAGACAAGCCACATTTCCTCCACTTCAACACTACTGATGTACAAGACGGAAAAATAACTTGTCATTTTTCTGACTGTGGTCACATCACCTCCACATGGGATTGCACTGGATCTCCTAGGGTAAGAGGTTGAACAGCACCCTTCCCCTTTAAGGAGTTCACAGCATTTGTCATCTTGCTCTTAACAGTTACGTGCTGCAAGAGCTGTAATTTTATGAGTAAGATGGAAAACCTGAATCCTAACTGCTTATGGTTATGAATATAGTAATTCCATGACACATCACATTTTTGGAGGCTTGTTTCAGAGGACGGCTGCAGAGCATTCCCTTCATGGTGTTGGTGAGAACAGCAGAACAGTAAAGTCTTCTGTGGTCCTCGCTGGGGACAAGACACCCAGAACTCATCACGCAAGTGCTCAGGCTGCAGGGCATGCACTGAGGCAAAAAGGGGTGTCAGAGCACCTCAGGATGCAGTGCTTGCTCCCAGACATAATCTCTGCATGAGTTTCACTGGAGTGAGCCACCAACTAACTAAAAAAGCCATTTCCTGCTTCTTTGTCAACCATTTCAAATGTTGTCTTGGTTTTACTCGAAACAGTCTAACAACAGTTAATTTATGCTGAAAGTGACAGGGAAACTTTTTCATTCATCCCTGTTAAAAGGCTGTAAGAGAAGGCAGCATAAAAGAGCCCTGTGGGGATTAAGCAAATGACAAGCCTACCAGGACTGTCAGGTATCATCAGCTTTGCTCTGAAGGCACCTCTTTTTGGGATGTGCTAGTGACCAGCCTTCCACCCCCCCCTTTTTGCTTGCTTCCACACTAGTGTGCTCTCCATCACAAAGCACAGTGGTATTTGCATAAACTCAGCAGAGTCCTCAGCAGCCTGGGATGCTCACTTCAAGGTGATTTGGTGAATTAATAAGGAAATTATGAGACTATAAATTGAATTTAAAAGGAACTTTGGCTGTATCAGTTGTTAGAGTGCTTTCTAGATTTATTGCTGTGGACAGCTGAGAACTAAAAAAAGCACACTATTTTTTGCTACATAATATCTTCAGATTGGTGCACACTGCAGACTATCACTCAGAAATTTAGGTTTTAGTGCCTTAGCACATTTCTTATTAATAATGTTTATGATAGCATCACCATGAGAGAACAAGTATACATATCATATACAAGTATATGATACTGCATTTATTGATGTCATTACTTCTGCAGGCCACTGCGACCCAAATGATTCCCCTGTACAATTCTCATTGCAAGCAGAAATTTCTCTTCCTAAAAGGTTCATACAAACTGTTTCACTTGTCAATGAAGCAAGTTCACAATTTTTATTAAATATTCCCATCTTCATGCTCCAAAAGGGCAACTGACCACATTGCTATGAGGTAAGTTCATGTGATCCAGCTGCCAGCGGTTCATCCTTCAAAATTTGTTATAAAGCAGGCAAGCAGACAAGTCCTAACCAAATTTCCACTGATGATGCACGGATAGCATTTTTCCCCATCCAGATCAACAAAAGAAAATGTTTTTATCCTTGTTCGCTCACTGATAGCTCCCAACTGCCACGCAGTCAAGGCATTAAACCAGAAGTGGATAAAAAAGTAAATCTACAAGAAAAGGTGTAGAATACTACAGTCTTTCAGGACAAAAGACACCATGCAAATTGTGAAAAAGCATGGTATTACAGTACAAAACTGGCCACGTGTTTGTATTACCGCTGTTGGAAGCATAATTCATAGAGCTTTGCTGTGTGAACTCCTATGCAGTAGGAGTTGCATATTCATCTTCTTTCCTCTAGGATACTTAAGGTAGAAATAAAGTCATTGCATCTCCCACTCATGACCCACCCCCCACTCAAAGGACAGTCTTAAGATACTCCTGAAAGAATGAAATCACTCTTGTAGTCACATGAAATACAGTACCATAAATACTTAATTTATCAGGAGATTTTATTACGCCTTTTGAGAGTCCTCCATATGGCAAGGATTCCTTCAGTCTAATTCTTGTTTACCCTAGCAGGTTACTTCCACTGATTTTGTTGCTTACCTCATCTGTGATATGATTTATGTTCACTCATTTCCTGTAAAAGCATACACTAATAAAATGAAAAAATTATGAAGAAATAGCAGGCCAGCTTTGAATTGGCATGGGACATTTCATGAGTAACTAGATTCAAATCCTTTTAAATTACTGTTTCAGTGAACCTTTAAGATTCTGAAGGGCAATTGTCCCCTTTTCTACAGTTCCCATAAGGTCGTTTCATTGATGCTGTTTCAATAAATCCCTGATGAAATAGATAACCTTGTATAAAAATGTTAGGTCTTTCTTTAAAGGACACCTGCTGTTCATGCTAAAGAAAGTAGGAACAAGTTTCATATCCATCCCAAATAATCTTCACAAACAGATGCTTAAAGGAAAAAAGTCTGATGAATGGCCAGAAACATCACATGACATCAATTTGATAGCATTTTTACCTTCTAATAGTTCCCTGGAACACCTCTGCATCTTCTGGCTTGAGCCTGCAAACCACTGGGAATCCGCTATGGCTTGTACTTGCAAGAAGCTGAGCCAAGGAGGCAATGTTTTCCTTCAGGTGAAGGACCCTGATGCCAGGCTTCATGACATCCTTGGCAGAGAACAATTCCAGGTTCAACCTGAAAGACAGAAAGCAGACAGCCAAAGCATTATTTAGTAAACAGGAAACGAGGCATACTGTACCACGTTAGCATTTGACAAGTTTATAATGTGTTAGTAAATTACTTCAAGATGGAAATCAATCTGCTTTATTTGCAAATGTAAAAAAAAAAAAAAGTAATTACCCAATAAAACTGCTTATCAAGCATTGCTTTTCTTTGTGTGAGATACATGATAAATTCAACCATATGCATGACATGGTCATCCTAGACAGGATATTGTAAGACCCATTTATCAATTTGCATGACTTTTCACTTATCAATTTGCATGACTTTTCACATTTAAAAAAAGATTTTTAATCTGAGCTGAAATCCTCTGGAATTCTGGCTGATATCAAATAGTTTAAAGCTAAGCACTTTGGAAAAATTCAGGCTTATGCTTATCATTGCATAAGGGTTTTTTGCAGCGGTAGCAGCTAGAAAGATAGCTCCTTCAAAGATAGCTTACAAATCATATACAGATTTTCCAGTATTTTCTAAAACTTTTCAGGTTTTAGGCAAAGTTTCAGGAACTATGAACATACAAAACTGAAAAACATGTGTACCCATTCTCTGACAGTAGGGTGAAATGAAAAATAACATACTGCAAAATTCAGGAGTAATTTCTATGGAATTACAGTAGGCCAGATTCTTACAACAGAAGTCAATGAACTGCTCTAGTTTTAGCTTGGTTTATATTTTCTATTTTCAAAAAATTACATTAATTATTCTGACTATCATCTGGACACACCATAAGCCAGAATCTCCTGTTCAGACACAGGCTGACACAAACCACAGCCAGAGTCAACTGGAGCATAAATTTGCCCACATCCTGTTTTACCAACGTACCTTTCATCCCTGTGGTAAAAGCAGCTCTTTCCATATGCTGTTAATTATTGTCCTCCCTCCTGAGAGACACAAGCTTATTTTTTCAAGCCAGTTACTCTGATGGTTTGTATGTGATCACCTGCCTAAGAGTAACAGAACTGAGGAGACAATGCACTTCATACATGGCACCTACACAGCTGTGAAACAAGTTTCTTCTTCTAAACTGGGTTGGATTTAAATGAATCCTGAAAAAAAAAAAAGTCTTATATGCATCAAATCACATCATACCCATCCCCAGTTATATGAAACAGACTGCAGGCAATGAAGATTTGGAACACCATTACAGACCCACCTTTCAAGGGACCAGAACACCAACTTATGGAAAAATTAACCTTTCTGAACCGCATTTTGCTTGTGAGTTAGAATGAGCAGATTTTTACCTTGGAAATCAAAATGGCTGAGTGCAGAATTTAGTATCAGCTAGTGAAAACAAAACCTAAAAATCCCAGAGAGATGGATTTTTTTTCATTCTTAATCTCACTGAGTGCTACCAGTTGATGCAGTACAAGTGATGGAACTGAGTGGAAACCACGGATGCTGCTCAGGATGAGTTGCTGTCAGAACTGTGCTGCTGTGGCTCCATAAAAGGAATTTTATTTCTTCTAAATGACTAGATTCCTGTTCATCCTCTGCCTCTTTTCCATGTCCATAGGCCAGATAGAAATCTCTATTTGCCTGCCTTAAGCTTTGTCTAAAAGTACTACACATTGCATTACTATTAAAAGTACTGTACCTAGCAGAGGACACAATGTGAATACATGATTAATGATAATAACTAATTCCTGAATTACATGTGCAAACCCCAAATGATATTTAAATAAGAGGAGTGTGAATACTGTTACATTCCAGCAGTTTCTAGAGTATTTCTTAGCAGCATGTAGGTTTTCTGACTCCACAACTTCACAGTTTTGCTCCGTTGCATTGGAAAGCAAATGTTCCACATTATTGCAAAAGCCCATGAAACGTCCTTAGGTTTTGTCAAATCAGACATTTGTATAAAAGCAAGGGATAGCTTGTTACACAGTTCTGTGATATTGGTTTTGTCTGGGATCATAAGGTGTCTGCATTCTCTACGTCAACTATACACCTCGTATTGTCATCAGTCAGCTTTTCCAGGTCTAAGAACACACTAAGGACTGGCACTGATTCACTGCTCATTGTCAGTGACTTTTCTTTCAATGAGTCTTCTGTCTGTTGCTGTAAAGAATAACCTGACTTTGGGAGTGGAGGAGACAAGCAAGCAAAAGAGTTGTTTTATGAAAGACTCTTCAAGGCCAAGGCATCTTTAAATAGAATTGGCTAAAGAAAGCCTTCACCAATATATTGCTTCTCAGCAAAACATCAAGCCAAACTGTAGTTGTATTGATAAGATCATAAGAATGAAGGATCATTCAAGTCAGAAGGAACCTCAGCAGTTCTTTAGTCCAGCCTCCTGCTGAAAGTAGACTCAGCCATGAGCTCAAACCATGTGCTTGGGCCTTTCTCCAGTCAGGTCTTAAAAACCTCCAAGGATGCAGACTGCACAACCACTTTGGGCAGCCTGTACCACTACCCCACTGTCATCATGGTGGAAAGGTATTTCTTCATATCCAGTATGAATATCTCTTGTTTCAGCTTGTGCCTGTTGTTTCTTGTCCACCACACACCATTGTGAAGACCATGGCTCCATCTGCTCAGCGATCTCCAATAGTTATGGAGAAGCGTGGTGGGAGGTAGGGGGGAACAACGGACAGATGACAACACGGGACTATTAGATGCCTCCAAAGCCTCCTCATCTCCACGATGAACAAGCCCCAGTCCTGCAGCCTCACAGTGCAAGTGGTCCAGACCTGAGCATCCCAGTTGGGCAACACCCATAATTCTCTTGAAAGTACAGTCCATTTCTCCTCCATGTCATTTATGAAAATGCTAAACAGGCCAGGTCCAGGGATAGACCCTGCAGTGCTCCATTTGTTAGGCCTCCAGGCAGTTTATGATCCACTAACCCCCACCCTGTAAGGACAATCATCCAACCAGTTATTCCACACCATCCTAGTTTTTCAGCCTCTAAACTGTAACATCTTATCTTGGATACAAGAACATGATGCAAGACAGTGTCAAAAGCCTTGCTAAAATCAAGGTCACTGACATCCACTGCTCTCCTCTTATCCACAAACCACTCATTTCTGCATAGAGAGCAATCAAGTCAGTCAGGCGTGGTTTGCCTTCTCCTTCATATGCCCAGAAATCTGTTCCGAGATGACTCCCTTCATGATTTTCTCAGTGACTGAAGTGAGGCAGACTGACCTGTAGTTTTCTAGGCTGACCTTTTTTTGTCTTTTTTAAACACAGGCTCAATACTTACCATTCTGCCATCACTGAGGATCTCCCCCAGTCTCCACAACCTTTCAAAGATGAACGACAGCAGCCTTGCAAAGACATCAGCTAGCTCTCTCAGCGTCCTTAGATGCAGCCTATCTGGTCTCATAGACATGGCTCAAGTTTTCACAAGTAATCACTCACTTGGTCCTTAATTACTGCTGGTAGTTCTTGAATCCTTACACTAAATTCAGAGACCTAGGAGTCCTTGTCGGTAAGACAGTGAAGCAAACAAGGCATTGAGTGTCTTGCCTATGGCTGCTGTCACTAAATCATGTGTCCTCCTCCATCTGCTTCCAGAGCACTAAACCTATTCTGCAGTCAGACCCGAAAGTGGAGAAGGTACCATTTTCTTACTGCCAGGAGTCACAGGTCTCCAGCTTTCCCCACCATGGCAGTCTCCATTTGGCACCCACAACATACCATGATCTCCTGGTGCCCCTCCTTCCATGTAGCTGGGGGTTCAGGCTGTCATTAAACGGGTGCTTAACACACCTTTACGAGGATCAGCCTTCCCAGCAGCCGCCAAGATCCAAACATGGCAAAAGAAAGCCACAGAAGAGCCAGGAGAGTACAGTGGACAGGACCTAAAAACCATCCCAGGCACCTACACTAGCCTGCCAACAGCCATGCCAGCTGCCCAGGCTGTGCTCACAGCCCTCAAGATAGTAGTGCTGCCCACAGGCCAGTTAGACGGCAATTGCACACTGTGCCCAGGCATCAGCGCCTGCACAGAGTGCCCCCCGGTCCGTGGGTCCCTTCTCCTGCACAGCCACGAGCCTGCCCAAATGCCATCCAAGGGTGCTTTGATTAGCTGGTGAGTGTCACTGCTGCTGCACACTTGTGTTTATGCAACAATGTCATTTCAAGCAAGGGCATTTCATTTACCATGTTAAAAATGCCTTTTTGTATGGAATAACAAGAGGTACTTACACGTGGATTTTATCAAGTAGGTCTTTCTTACATAATTAGACTTACCTCAAGGAGAGATACAGAGTTGTAGCCACACTGCTAAAACAGGTCTAGTGTAAATTTTTCTTTTATAGGACATGTGAGAACATTTTCTCCCAAAATGTAATTCACTATAGTAACGTAATGTGTTAAAGTATTAAGGCTATTTCACCAAAGTTCTGATATCCAAGTTTCAGGTTCCTTTCAAGTGCACATCCAGGAGACTGGATATAACATTGAACAAAGACAATCTGCCTTATGACCTAAAGAAGAATGCCATTTGGTAAGAAGCCAATATCCCTGAATGGTAAACTGTCTTGAAATGATTCGTGGAAATGTAGTTCAGGCCCTGTTGCTATTAAATCCAATGGAAGTTTTCCCACTGAAATAAATTGTTAAGGATCTAACCGTAACAGATCTAATCATAACAGGGAGGTTTCCTTAGACGACACGCAGTACAAGAGAACTTTTCTTCAGATAGGATTTACTCTGTATTTTATGCAAGTTTGAAATTATTAAAAGGACTTTAAGAGGGGTGGGAGAGAAGCATAATCCTAACTCAAACACACTCCAAGGACCACAGCACATGAGAGCACAGGCAGTGCTGCTTGCTTGGATTTATTCACAGATTTGCCCTCATCTTTTTCAGCTGGCGCTCCTGTGCTCTTTCTGCACAGACAGTGTTTACCCATTGACTCACCACTGGCCATCCTGCTCAGGACAGCCCTAGGTTTTATTTGGGCTTCTTGTAAACCATTGTTTTATTGCCCTGAGTGACCACCGCATCTTGTATAAATAATTCTCAGGAGGTTGTTTCGGGGGTTGCTTAATGCTTGTGGTGATTTTTAGTCTGAGCATAGTCAGGACTCTGAACAATTGAGAGGGTGGGCTGGTTAGTTTAGAGGAACATCATTAGGTTGGAGGTTGTTAAAATTACTTACCCATGTTTTAAACTTCAGCAAGTATTAGAGTTATTCAGTTCTAGTTTCTACTATTCATGCATTTTCTGAGACTAAGGCATGCTTTTTTTTTTAAAAAATACACTTCATTTGGCCAGAAAAACTGAACAGGTTTATTTCATAATTATCATTCTAGTACAGAACCATCTACACTGCTATGAATACCTGTAGCTGCTACTAAATATAAATACAGTTTGTTTATATTAGCTTTCTTTTGTTTTATCATCTTTAAAGAAACCCCATTGTGAATAAACCCACAACACCGCAGGAAATTGCTTACATCTAAATGCAATTATTTTTTTTCTTAAAATGTTATAAAAAAAGATTTCTACATACTTGTCACAGGCCCACCAATTTTCTTCTCAACAAGACATTTGGTAAAAACAGACTATGAAAAAGCTTATCCAAAAGTTACATGCCAATATTGATCTCACTATATAACAGAATAGTATATATGTACCACAGAAATGTTAATCATGTGCAGATGACTGAATTCAGTAGTTTTGCAAGTGAATTCTGTGAAAAAATCGTTCTTCAAATATGTTCACAGAATACCCTGAGATGAATAAAGGGAAACAAAAAGCTCTATAAAACCCCCTTATGCTGGAAAAGGACACCACTTAAATGAAATTAATTTTAAAATTGATTTGCTGTGCTCAGTGTTAACCCCTGAAATAGACACATTTAAACTGATTCAAAGTTAAATTACACCAATAAAATCACCATGTGCATTGATGTAAGTGTATGCATGCTAGTGATGGGCTTTTGTTTAATTAGATCTATATAAAAACAGTTTTCAGTGGAACTTTGCATGGCAGACAAGGCCTACAACTGCTTGCTGTCTCTGTTTTAGCTGAACACTAAACTGAGTGGGAAATTCTTCTCATTATATCAGGAGCCAAAAGTTTGGCAGAGTTCAGTCTCCATTCAGTATATCTACAAATATTTACACTGACTGTAAGATGACAGGCTTCCCAGCACCCCCTCATCCTGGGTCCCTCCATGTCCTTAAATGAGTGGACATTTAGCTATACAGTCTAAAGGCCTTCTGATAGTACAGCACTTATTGTGAAATGTGTTGTTTGGGTTAGCTGAATGTCTCTGTCACTTATTTCCCAGAGAGGATTTGAAAGTTACGTATGTTTAGCTACTACTGTATACTAAAGACAAATGGATTTCCACAAGGTCTCATAATCAGCTGGGAAACTGTCTCTCTCTCATGCTTGAAAAATTGCAGAACAAAAAAGAAACAAAGGAAACAGATAAGAAAGCCTTTGTGTTTTGGAAAAGAGATGGATTGGGGAGTGGGGGGAGAACGTTGAATGTTTGGGGGTTTTCTGCCAAGAGTTTGCTTTTCTGTTCCTTTATCCCTTACTAAGTTTTTCCCATGAGCACTGTCAGTATAAAATACTACTGAGTTAGAAGAATAGCGGCTCCTTCCCACTTTGCATAGATGTAGCTGTTTATACAAGGACATTCAGCTTTAAAAAAAAATTAATTAGGTTGTGCATGAGACCTTGGGATAAGCAGTAAAGGATCATGTGAGTGGATCCACATGCTGGAATTGCTCAAACAGCAGCTTAAACACCATGGCCTCAGCGCACCCCATGCAAAACTGTAGGTAAAAACATGTCATAGCTCTTGACTTTGTTTTCACAGTGCGAGTTCAAAAACAAATGTACAAATTGTAACTACCAGCCTACTTTAGCCATGTCAGCATTAAGGGGAGTACAGGCATTTGAACATTCAAAGCTATTGACAGTGCCTGCTCACTGCTTCCACCCAAACCTGAAGGCATCTAAACTCACTTGGTGTTTCTATTCAGTGCATTTCCCCACATGATTAGTAGTGAGTGTGGAAATGTCTTAGAACAAGCAGCTCTCTGGCATGCACCTGCTCCCAGCCCTTACACATACAGCAGCAGCACTGCAAGCCCAACACAAAGCTCTGCACCATGGTCATTGAAGTGTGGCATCCAACAGATAAGACCTGTAGAAGACTACATTTGGTGGAAATGTGAGAGATCAAAAATGGGTTCTCACCTCAGCCATGGGGCATCCAAACCCTCACCTGGGAGCTCCAAGGCATGGGGGATACTGCAGCACTCAGGCTCTCAGGGAACCTGCAGCAAACACCCTCCCACAGAGGCTGCTCAGCTAAATGCTCAGGAAAGGAGGACATCTGCAAGCAACACCCAGTCATCTCTAGAGAGAACAAATATGAATGTACACAAATGTACACAGAAAGAAAGACCCAAAACCAATTAGCTATCTTGATGTCTCATGGGTTAACCCTGGCGGACATAGTACTTATTATTACTGTATTCAGAATGAGAATGATTTAGCTATCCCTGTATTTTCCAAATTATTATCTAAGCCAGTAGGAATCTTTTAAAAAAAAAAAAAAAAAGTGTTAAGCTTGTGTTAAATCCATCTGCCCTGGCATTATAACCAACCAGAGGCAAAGTAATTTATTTCTCAAAATGACACCAGCACAAGCTATATATATTCAAAGAAGTGTTTCAAACAAACTTCCACAGGAATAAGGTGAGAGAAGCAAGTAAATTAAGCACTAAAATAAATACCTCGTGATCTTGCTTATAACCAAACAGGGAAATAAATAGGTGTTCTCTGGATAGGTCACCGCACAGCAATTTCCAAGGGAAATTTGCAAAATACTAAGCTGCCCCTTGCAGTCTGAATGCAATGACATAATGAGTTTCTTGCAAATGTATGCCAAAAAAACCTAATCCAAACTGGAAAGAAGAGAGGAAAGCTCCTATAAGACAGTTTTTATAAAAGCTTAATTCAGGGCCTCCACCCTCATGTACTGTACCAGCCACCTTAGCTTTTCCATTCTGCCTGGTCCAAGAAAGCACTGACTAGCATATTAAAAATACTGGCTTTAAAATGTTTGGAAATGGACAGTGACAGCAAGATATGTTTTAATAATCAGACACAGACTATTAGATGACCTTTCAGTCATCAAAAGAGGTACAGAGATTTAGGTCTAACAGAATACAAAATGAGTAAACTAAAGTAATACAGTTGGGAGAAAAAAATATGAAAAAGATGTCAAATTGCTCAGTCCTTCCAAGAATCAGGCACTTTCTAGTAGAAAAGTGTAGTCAGGTTATTAAAACATAACGTTGGGTATCTGGAGATACAGATAATACCCTGTTCCCAGTCCAGTAAGTAGAGGGTTTTGACACCTGTAACCAGGATTTCAAGCAAAAGCACTTCTCCTTCCAGCTGTACAATCAGCTTCCTTGGAAAAGGCGCTTAACCCCTCAAACTTCAGCATTCTCATTTCTAAAACAAATCTAGCCCACTTCTTACACCACAAGCACACTGGAAACCATAATTAACTTTTCATAAAAATACTGTAAGCTACAACTTTCTACATATATTCATCATCTAATTTTTTTTTTCTTTAACTAACCCCTCTGCTCTTATGCACTATTCATGTGCACCACGCGTTTTTTCATCAGTTATGACTTATGGCAAGGACCCACCACAACAAATGGAGAATATATGATGTGTACCTGCCTCCCAGTTAAAAAATAACATCATGAATGCTGGTATTACTTATCTGGTTTTCAGAAAATGAGTGGTGATCTCTCTGCACCTGACATTCTGGGAGCAAATTCTGTGTATCTGACTTGCTTTCTCTCTTTCCTTCCTTACCCCCAACACCAGGACTCAGCTTCTTCAGGCTTTTTCCGTCTTCTGTCGCTTTCATCTCCCACTCACCTACTGTCACAACGTATTGAATGGCAGCAGCTCATAAAACTATGCTCATGGCTTTATGGCTTTTCATAAAACTACTGCTTTCTATGCCTTTTTTTTTTTTTTTTTTTTGCCTTACTTCTGCGGTGGCTCTGTATACACCCAGTGTACTGAAGAACAAGCCTCCTTTGTGATTGTGTGAAATAGCATTTAACGGCTTCGCAAAACTGATACTATTTCTAAAAAGGGTATTTCATTTCTCAAACATGTTGAAATTCATTAAAGTATTTTGTGCCATCTGTTTCCTCTTTGTAAATAAATAACTCTTTCCATCATGGCAACTGCTACGACAAGCTACTAATATTCATGAGGATGTAGCAACACTCACAGGAACAGAAAAAGTGACGTATATGTGAACAGCAAAGAGAACCCATTTCAGCTTAAGGTGAACTTGGAAGCAGTCCCCAGTGCCAGAATGAAGATGATATCCTTACATGTAACTCTTACATAAACAGATGTCTGTAAGATATTCCCTTATCCAGCAAAGACCCCCAGGGGATTTCAGCCCACTGCGAGTCAGACCCACCATTTCTTGAATGAGTTCAAACAGTTGTTCAATGACATCTTCATGAGATCAGCTGCTCTGCCAGCACAGCTGGCTTGCTGGTGAGGTTGGCTGGCTTTAACTGGAAACTGTTGGTATCTGCCAAATGGGGGCCAGACACTGGAGCAGACTTTCCAATTAGTGGAATACTCCATCCGATGGCTGGATGCGATTTCTCCGTGTGCGTATGTGCACGCTCCACCTGCGTGCTACCACATCTGAAGGCTGCGCTGGTACCCGTACAGGCAGCCTGCCCTCCCAGGTGAGCCAGAAGGGAGGCCATCTCCTCCTCACTGGGCCAGCAGAAGCCGGCTCAAGTTTCCCACAGCTGAAAGTTGCTGCGTGCATGTTTTACGTAAAGGCCCGTAGGAGCCGAAGCAGCTCGCTCGCTGCCCACCAGTGAGCTGTGAAACACAGGTGATTAGTTCCAGATGCTGCTTCGGTGCCTTTCCTTCTGCAGAAAGTGTGCAGAAGTCGCTTCTTTCAGTTTCACAGAACTCCCCAGAAATTGAAAACACACCAAAAGCCAGTATGGATTTGTTATCCCTCCCTCAACATCAGACAGGCTGCAGCAGCAACCAAGACATCTGTGGAAAGACGTCTCCACGAGGTGAAGAGGTCTGTGTTACACTCACTATGGACCTTACAGCTGATTCATCTCATAGCAAGAACCAGAACCTCATATTAAGTTCATGCCTGTTGTCACAGCATACCCAATACTTGCAGCAGGTTTGCCAGCCCCATGACAGTCCCATTCACACTCTGACAGGGACCTTGCTTCGGACAGTTAAGAGGAGTGCCTTGTGACAGAATCCAAAGGAGCAGGATAGCTGCTTCAAAACTCAATGTACTTGATCTGCCTGTTTATGCCTCCAATCTTCCTCACTAAGGTTTTGACCAACTGCACCAAACCAGTCTTTCAAACTCCTTATAAGTTTGTTTCTTTTAAAAATCTCACCACACGAAAGCCATTTTTCTCACCACTTCTGAATTATAATACAAGCAGATCATGTAGCTGCATCTATCTGATAATTCACAGTACAACATTCACCTGTCAATTCAAAATGCTTTCTTCTTAGCACACTGTGAGCACAATCAGTACATAATCTTGGTAGAAACTGCCATTTCCTTTCTGCATATTCAGGGGCAGGGGAGAATCCAGCTTTAATTGTTCATGAAAAAAATGCATCAATAAAGAAGCTGAGCCTGCAGTTTTTAGACATATCAGAAAACGTAATTTCTTAGAGCCTGAAAACATTCCAGTGTAAAACATTTTAGGCTAATGGAAAGGTAATTTTGCCCCATGTAAACAGTGAAGTATTTATAAGGTCCTCCAAGGATTTCAATCAGACAGGCTGTTGGCTCATCTTCACTATCCTTGTCATCATATTTTTCTGTACTCATGCTTCTATCTTATATACTTAGTTATGAGAACTGCAGTAGCTACCAATAGACTTCCAAATGCACCAGATCAGCTGTGAGCTGTTACTCAGCCTCCAGCCTTTTCCATCAAAGAAGGGTGCTGCTGCCCAGGACTCCATGAGCCCTCCTTTTGACAAGCTCCACTGCCCTGTGTAGGCCTGCAGCTCCTAACCTTGAGGGCACAGCACCAGCTCCTCCTCTGATCCTGGACACTTTAGGAAAGTGAACAGCTAAGGGTGGGAAAGGTTTATTTTAGGTTGGAGGAAGGGTTATATCTGCTGGTATTTACTGTAGCATAGGAAGAGTAACTTGTTTTATTTTTTCAGACTCCACTCTAAAAATAAACAGTAATGCAACCAGAATCTTGGGCACCTTTATACAGTTTTACCAATCTAAATAAATAAAGTCATTGTGATTCACATAATACCTTTAGGTAGTAACTTCATTAAATAGTCAAAACTAGAGCAGGTCAAAAATCATCTTCTAGAGTTCACACAAAATTTTGCCTTTATATAAGACCTTTTGTTTAAAAACTTGACAATAATTGGTAAAGACAACAGATGCTGGAAGTCACGTGAACTAATTTCCCTTCTATAATTGAGAAGATTGAAAAATAAATTGGTTTGCCCAAAGCAACATAAGGAAGTGGGGCAGACCCAAAAAAAGAACAGTCACTCCTCCTTGGTCTCCTGCTTCCCTCTGTAGTCTTCCTCTTCCTGTCTCGTCTGAATATTCATATTAATATGATTACACTGTTTGCACGTGACTTTTTTTCCTAAAAGACATTATTCAAATTTGGACACAAATAATTTCAAGATAAATTTGAAATTTGGGGTGAAATTTAACAGTAAAAAATTCCAAGAAAACAGCATCTCTGGTCATTGAGGATTAAGGCTGAAAAGGCCCATTAGCTCATTTTGTAGATCACCCAGTGTCACTTGTTTTTCCCCAAAATCCTATAAAGAGAGATAACCAGATCTCCTGAAAACTGCAGAGCTAAGTAGCCTTGTGTATCACCACCTATCACAGAGCAAAAAAAGTGCATCAATAACATAAGTATTGGGGTTAATATACAGCAGTAACTCTGCCCAGCTGGAATTTCACCTTCCATTCATGTTCAGATTAAGACGGCCATCGTCACACAGATTCAGGTGCACCAAGTCTTCACCTTTTCCTTTAGAGCAGTTCTAGATAATTTGGAGCCAAGCACAGCCTGAAGGCTCAAGCACAGCGAAGCGAGCTAGTATCAGTCTCTTGCCAGATTAAAGGGATTGCGAAGGGAGACAGGCTGGGTTTACCCACAGAGATGTGCGGGAGCTGGTTCAGGGTCAGGAGGGAGCAATAAGTCCTTTCACCCATCCCACATGGGCACCACCAACCCCACACTGAAAACAAGGCAAGGCTGTGCTGTTGTTCTTCCACGCACACAAAGCAACATCTGGCTCTGCCGTAGTATTTTTGTCAGGGGGTCAGTATTGCTGTTCATGGCTTATACAGTTGCTTCTCAGGTAATGGAATCACACTAAACTCAAAACCCAGCACAGGAGAATAGGCAAAAAAAGGGGATTAAAAATGGTTCTTTGCCATGTTTGCTTGGGATTAAAAATGGTTCTTTGCCATGTTTGCTTGGGATTAAAAATGGTTCTTTGCCATGTTTGCTTAAGTGTGACGTAGAGGCAACTTAAAGCCCAAATGTCATTTTAACAAACCTCACCCACATCTCACCACCTTCCCTCCATCTTTTCTGTAGCAGTCAGGGTTCTCCCCAGACAAAGTGTAGCCTTGTTACAGGAGCTCCCTTTTTCTTTTGTGCAGCCAGAACAGGATCCAGCTTCTACCGCAAACACTACAAAAGATGGGCTGGATGCCCTCTGATACGAAACCATTGCCAAGCCCACCTCCTGATGATGCCTCTCAGGATGGAAGTGTCAAGCAGCCGTGACACACCCTGGCTTCTCAAAGAGGCAAGATGGGATGCACCACATGCATCTTGGTGAGTTGTCTTTGAATGAACACTTGTGTCAGCAAGACGGGTGAGGAATCTTTTGGTTTAGCAGTTGCTAGTCTAGGCCCAAACCAAAAGCACCCCCCTGCCCCCACAAAGTCCGGTGATTTTCTAAATCCAAAGCCTCATCTAAGAAGTTCACTAATTACCCCAAATTTTATAACAGGCCAAACCAGGACCTTGGATCCCAAATAGCCCTCAAACTTGGGTTGGCTCACATTCTGGATCCAATGTCTGCGGTGTGGGCTAAGGCAAAACTAGAAGGGAGAAAGAAAAAAAAAATCAGCCCTGCTCCATGGATCTTTAATATAGGGCCACCTCTGATACACTCTAAAAAAATATAATGAGACCACTATAATATATATTCCAGCCAAAATTCTTGGCTCCCAAAACCATCTTTATATGGCATGCAATACAGAAACACCCAGGAGACGCTATAAGAACTTTGACAAGGCTAATATTAAGCTAGAACAAAACAGAAGTACTGGCACCAGCTGCACTCAGCTCTTAAGTAAACTTGTCCCATTAAAAAGTAGCCTCTAAGATATTTTCTCTCTGAAGTGTATAGTAGCTTATAAAAAGCAGGAAGAGTTGCCAAGTCATAGATGTGTTCAAGTACTCCTTACCCTCATTAAAGAACATTCCCTGGCAGCCAGAAGCTTTGAGTGCTCCAGTGAACCAGATTTTATAAGGGGGGGTGTTTACAGTGGTGTGCAATGTAGCTGGAAATCACAGTACACTGTAGCAACCCTGTACTAGATACAGCTGTGTTTGAGCCTTGTCACCCAGGGCACAGAATACAACAGGCAGGGTGATCAATGACGTTCCAAAACAATAATGTCTATTAAGAAAAGAAATCTCAAGCCTCTCTGCTCCGTAGAAAAGTATCTAGAGATGCCAATGCCTAAATACACATTAGGTAATGAAATACCACTGAGGATCTAGGTCTCGCTTCCATTAGCTTCATTTATAATTGTATTTACAGAGGTGTCTTTATAGTAATCATGTACATAATTTAGGTTCTTAATGTACCCACTGATTTCCATAGCAGTTAGGAGTTAAATTCTTCTGTGGATCTGGACCTTAATGCCACCCCCCACCTTGTTCATGTAAAGGCTATTTTCGCTTCTCAGTTCAGTGTCTAGCACATCTTCTGCCTGGTGATGTTATCCAGCCCTCTAAAAGGAATCAACAAATTATCAAATACATAAAGTCTTTTCATCCTTAACACCGATGAAAAACTAGGGAAGATAAGATCCACACTTTCTAACAGTGTAAGTGCTGAGAATGTAAAAACATGCATTCTCTTGGGTTTCTCATTTTTCCTCCCTGCTACCAGCAAGGCACTGTTTTCCAAAGGCTTTTCAGTTTCAGTTGAAGAAGGATCCCAATTTATGTGGCATTTCAGCAAGCTGCTAGTTATCCAAATCCTTCAGGCTGCATACACAAATACAATTTATCACCTGATTATTAAGATATGCTAGCTACCAGTTCCTACACAGTTAACCCCCATCCCTGTTATGATTTGGGGAATCCAGCAATGCACAGTGTATACATTTTGTGATCTTAGAGAATAACCAAGACTGAACAAAGAGGATGTAGACCCTGCCACACACGTAATTGTGTCACTGACACTTTCCCAGAGCAGCAATAATGTGGTTGCAAACCCTCAGCCAGTCTGACACAACCAGAGAAAGAGGATAGCCTGTGCAAAATTACACCTGGGTGTAGGCATCTGAAGATAAAAATGATCCCAAAGTGTAGCAAGTAATTAGAACTTAAAAACAGCAGAGCCTCACATACTCTGTGTGGTCACTCTGAGATAAAAGACTAAAGAAACAGATAGGCAGGCTCCCACAGCATCTGGATAGCTGCAGGACTAGTCAGAAAGAAAACAAATGAGAAATCTTGGTCTGCAGGGAAAAGAAATGGAAAGAAAAGTCATGGCCAGGCACCTTTCTGTGGAGTTTTGACTCAAGTTTCAAGCATGCTCAGAAGTGATGAGGAAACAGAGATAAGGAAACATGTACAGGGACTAATTTCTTTTTTAAGTGCCTTGTCTTAATCCGTGTATTTCTCATGCTAGGTAAAGTAACAGGATCTTGGTTTTCAAATTCTTACAAAGACTGCATGTTAGGCTTCATAGTTTGTTTCAGTTATGACATATTTTGCTTTAAGAGGCAGATTGTAGATCCAGAGTTCCCTTGAGTCAATATTCAAGGTTTGGGATGCCTAAGCTATAAGACAGCTCTAGGGAGCAGTCCACATCCTGGAGGTCTAAGGTGGCTTAATGGTGAAGCTGCATTTGTTTGAGGGGATGACAAGGTAGTATACAGCATCCAAGAAGTGTGCTGGAGAGACCAAGAAATGGGCCGGTGCCATAGAATCACAAAACCATGGAACAGTTTGGGTTAGAAGGAAACTTTAATGAACATTCCCCTGCCACAGGCAGGAACTTCTTTCACTAGACCAGGTTGCTCAAAGCCCCATCCAATTTGACCTTGAACACATCCAGGGATGGGGCACCAACAACTTCTCAGGGCAACTTGTTCCAGTGTCTCACCACCCTCATCATTATAAATGTCTTCCTTATGTCCGATTTAAACCTATCCCCTTTTAGTTTAAAATTGTTGCCCCTTGGCCTACAGGCCCTGGTAAAAAGCCTCTCTCCATAAGCCCCCTTTAGGTATTGAAATGCTGCAATAAGGAGTCCCCAGAGCCTTCTCTTTAACTCTCTCAGTCTTTCTTTACAGAAGAGTTGTTACAGCCCACTGATCATTTTTGTGGCCCTCCTCTGGATCTACTTAAAAAGGTCAGGAGGTTCACAACGGCCCACTCCTCAAGTCTGTCAAGGTCCCTCTGGATGGCATCCTTTCCCTCAACCATATCAACCGCACTACTCAGCTTTGTATCACCCGCAAACTTGCTGAGGGTAAAATCCTTCTATCTGTATCATTAATAAAGATAGTGAACAGTACCAGTCCCAATATGGACTCCTGAGAGGCACGCCACTTGTTACTGATCTCCATTTGGACGTTAAGCCATTGACTGCAACTCTTTGGATGCAGCCAACCAGCTGATTCCTTATCCACTGAATGTTCCATCCATCAAATCCATATCTCGCCAATGTAGCTAAAATGATATTGTACGGGACTGTATCAAAGGTCTTACAGAAGTCCAAGTAGATGACATCCATAAGTCTTCCTTTGTTCACTGATGCATTCACTCTGTCACAGAAGACCACTAGATTAGTCAGGCATGACTTGCCCTTTGTGAAGCCATATTGGCTGTCTTGGATCACCTCCCGTCTTCCAAATGTTTCCATGATCTGTTCCATGATCTTACTTGACACAAAGGTGAGGTTGACCAGTTGGTACTTCCCGGGGTCCTCCTTTTTATCCTTTTTAAAAATGGGTATGGTGGTTCCCTTTTTCCAGTCGCTGAGGATTTCACCTGACTGCCAAGACTTTTCACTAGTTCAGATGTTTATCAGCCTAGTCAGACTATGTCTGAGAGGATTTAGACTGAAACTTGGCAGCCTGTAAAGTATCTAGCTATAAAATCTTTACCAAATTGTGATACTATGTATTTCGCTTCAGAGTATCAGTATATCCTGTGACCGCGTAATCCAGAAACTTTCTGTAATGTTCCTGGAGAGGAAAGGGAAAGGAGTGGGAGGGAAATGCAATTTTATACATATTTGTATATACACATTTGTCCTACAAGTGAATAGGACCTCACTCTGAACCAGGAAAGCAGCTATAATTCTTTCCATGGACTAGTCATTTAACTGGATTACTATGGGAAATTTTATGGCTTCTTCCCCTCTGTTTTATCTGCCATGGTACATATAGAAGTCATCCATAATGTCACAGATTGTTTTTATTTCCTCCTACCACATTGCTGGCTCTTTTTCCTCTTGTGTCAAATACAGTTAGATTATACCCAGCACTTAGTGTGCCTGCTAAAAACTTTCAGATATGGCTGCATTTGGAAGTTATAAAGTGTGGACAGTGTGAGTCATCAATATTGTATTCTTCTAAAGGGTCATTTAAAACTAAGATATCGTCCAAAAGACCTCAATACTGGGAGAAATGACAGCTAAAGTATCCTGCAAACAGCTTTGGCTGTGGAGATATACTGCCCAAACATGCCTTAAGCAAAACAAAAAGCCTTTCTATAGTAAATAAATTAATTGATTTTTCCTTCTATTTCTTCACCACATTACCTAATTCATTCATAGAGAATATCTTAAAAAATCAGCAATTCTGCTAATTATTTTATAGAAGACAACAGTACAGAGTTCTCACCACTTACAGATAAATGTAGACTCAGCACCTACATTTAGGAAAGAAAACTATTCTTATTACTGGTTAAAAGCACCCATGAACAGACCAAAGTTTTGGATACTGGTTCACACACTGGAAGATACACAACACTGGTTGGATTAGCATAAATTAAAAAATAAAAAATGTAACTTTTTTTCTAAGCTATTAATTTAGACTATAGTCAGTGGAGGCACTTCCAGAAGACAATTCATCCTACCTGCATTAAAATTCTATGCTTGGATGGCAGGAATTGCTGCTGAAAATGTACATCTTACAGTACCAAACACACGGGAAGCCCAGACTAGTCATCCAGAAGTCGGGTAAGGCAAACTCCACCATCAGGGACTCTACATACCCCGTTGTTTTTCTGCTCTATGGCACCTGTTCACAAGAAACAGTCACAACTCTCTGTGAAAACCTCTACTAGAATTCCCGTTGGACCAATTGAACCACTAATAAACAGCATCTAACAGGGCATTATAGAGCACTTACTGCTCTCAGGACTCTGGCGACAGTGGTAATTCAGATCATACCATAAACTTGAAGAGAAAAGGAGCCTCTTGTTTTATTTGTACAGCACATCAAACTGTGGGGACACTGTTCAGGGTCAGGGTCTCCTTTTACTCCTTTGTCCCTCCAAGCTCCGGCTCGCAGAGATCCCAAACAGTCTCTGTGCAGAACATGGCATAGAAAACTTACAGATCAGCAATGTAAGAGACCTCACCATTTTCTCCTGTGATGAACAAAAGGTTCCATATCCAAGTAGGGAATGCATTTTAGCTTCAGGAGGGAACTGTACAGGGATGCACTAAACAAGTCACCGATCATCCTGGCCACCATGACAGCCAGCGTTACCAGTAGCAAGGACTGAACATCATTTGTGATCTCTACCTAAGGAGGAAACAGAGCAAAGGATTTTCCATTTTTTTCATATACCTGGAGACAATGGCAATGGTTGCACAGGACTGCCTACTTCTTTCACAAGGGAACAAGGAGCAATTCAGTCTGCTAAAAGTGGAAGGGCACTCCTCCCTCCTTTCCCAGGGATAGGTAATCAATCAACTCTTCCACCAGTCTTGGCTGATGCAGTGACAGCTCCCCCTCCCGTTCCTATCAGCTTGAAGCATTACACTTACATTAAGACTTACATCTGATTCCCATATTTCACATGGCTTGTAATAATTTTGAAGTATCAGAGGAGGGTAAGTAGAGATGGAGTAGCCAGATTGCTTAAAATAGCTTGGCATTGTGACAAATATTAAAAAATGCAAACAAATCCAAATATTTTTTCTTTCTTGCTGAGCTCAGGAGATATAAAATTGTTTTCCCATACTGCTGCTTCCTGACAGAACAAGCTCCTTCTACAAACATTGTCTTGAAGGATGCCAGAAAAGGGAACAAGAAGCTTTCAACAGAAGTCCAGCTCAGGAGGTCAACAGCAGGAACATCATGCAGTTACCATGCTGAACAACATTCAGCAACATGAGGCATGGTGCAGGCATCCCTGTCCCCATGATCACAAATCCATGAACGTGGCACTGCAGCACTGTTTGCAGAGAAACATATGCACAAATTATGGTATCTCACCTAAAACATCTTTCCTAAGTATACTTGCACTTTCTCCCTATGTGGTGAGGGTATGGTCAGATAAGCAGCAAAGTATGTTATATGGGTTAATACTCTATCCCCCTCCAACTATTTGGTTTTGCCTCAGCGGTTGGACACAGCCACCGTAACAGCTCTGTGGGCTGAGCTCACTGCAGCGCAAAGGTAGGCTGAGTTCACTTGCCCTGCTACTGTGAACGTCTAACAGCTGTGGTGGCGGTGACTTAACAAACCACACCAGTACAACTGCCTTTGAATAAAGGATTCAGAGCAAATTCTCGTACACACAGAGTAATGTGAATGCACATAATACTGCTCATGCCCAACTCACAATAAAGTCAAATATTTTTCATGGTGAAAATGACCGCACAGAAACATTCTCTTTACTCTACCTTAATAAGACTTTTTTGTAAGACTTGACTCTATCTCCTTTCAGTTCCACTATTTCCCCTACTACTGCATCATATTAAAAAGGGATATTCATTAGCAATTATCTCGGGATTAAATATGCAAACTTTTCTCATAACACTAAGAGGCTTTTGCTCAGAAACTTCTAATTCAGCCAAAGTGAATTGCAGCACATTGCTGTTTAATAGACCTCATTAGCTAGAGATTGTTAAGTACTCCAAGCATCTACATTCAAAGAATGCCAATGAACACATTTCTGTCTGATAAACTGTAGCAAATTTACCCAGGCTTATACTTTCATCCTCCTTCTGTCTCTGTTCTGGGTTTGGAAAGATAACATCCAGGATGATTTACAGTACATCCCAACAAGGGACGCATAGGGTATGGTCAGCCACATACAACAGGGTCATGCAACTGTCCTTTCTGCTTGGACACAGCCGGAGCTTTCTAATAACACCACAGCATTCTTTGAATGTCTCTTTAAACCTAGTATTGAACTGTTTTATTTAAAAACACCAGGAACATGTCAGTTGAAAGGAAAACAGCAACTGTGGGATTCTAAGAATTGCTTCATCATATCTGCAGCAACTGATTCACACAGATGGAGACTCCTTTGTTGTGGATTCCTTTAAAGGTTTTATTTAAAAGTATCTTGCTATGGGGAACTCTTCTAGAATAAAACCAGCATTAAAAATTAATATAAAACCACTCTAAAACGCTAAATTTAAAAGCTCTTGAAACTCAAACTCTAAAAAACACTCTCAAGTGATTGCTTTAACCTATACAGAGTATCTCCAGAACAGCAAGAGCCAGCAGGAACTGGCTTTTCAACTCCCCTCCTTGTTTTTCATCCCATTTTATCCCTTCCTCCTACCCTCCCACCCTCTAGCAGTCAAGCTCGCCTGGCCCAGGCCCTCATCCTTTATTGTCACAAACATCCAGCAGCATTTTACATCTGCTATTGAGAAACTCTGAGGCTTGTGCTGATTTTCCCCAGCCCTGCAACCCTCCTGAGTGCTGGGATCTGGGAGGGGATGGCTCCTCTTTACAGAAGTGCATCAAACACAGCAAGTGCCTCTGGGTTCAGCATCAGACTTCAGTTCCTCCAAGAGTTAATGCCTGCAGAGCAGTAATGCTGTTTATCTTTGGCAGGCTAGTATGGTTGAGGTCATTAAAGAAAGACATGTTATAAAAGCATTTTGAGCAATATCTTTTGTATGTAAGTAAGTTTAAACTTCGGCCAAAATAGAGCTGATAGAGTTGTCCTGAACTCTCACAGCACATGGAAACTAGAGAGGCAATTTTAGTGATATGAAATTCACTTGGAAATAGGCAATACTAAAGCAAAACCATGAAGCCAATCTGCAGATGACATAGAAATCAATTATATCTTATGAGGCATGAGCATGAAAAACAGATAAAATTGTTCATAAAATTTCAAGAAAACTTTGCGTGAAAGTTTTACTCATTATGTGACCTTAAGATAAGGTGAAGGTATACACTAATTATAGATCAAGTTATTTATGAAGCCCAGCCTAAAGCAAAAATTCTATTAAAAAATTACTTGATTTCACATCCAAGTATTTGGAGAGCCAGAGAAAACCTTATTTCCTGCTTACTAGGGACTCTCAAGTTGTGAGAGAATATTTATTAGCTACAAAAAACATATCAAATACAAGAATAAACTCCAGAGATCAAATGAGAAATGCTGGGGAAGGAAATCACAACAAAGAAAGATTCACACACAAAAGATGCAGTCACTCATACAAGAAAAAGTATGCCACTCTTAGCACCGGAGAAAAAGGAAGAATTCATCAAAACCTGGACCTACAGCCTAAGTCCATTAATGACAGGGAAGACAGCAATGCAGCAGCAAAGTTCTCCTTAGGGTATCTTGATAAAAATCAAGGAAGCACAAGTTAATCCAAGAACTGTGATAGATTCAAGTCATCTGACATAAATAAATGGACACACACAGACTTACACACGCACACAATATAATGTGCTCTTCATAAGGCTTCATTAGTATTCCCAGTTTAGAGAATGGCCGTCTGCTCCCTGCTGAGAGAGACAAAGTGCAGAGCCTCGGGACTGGCTGCATGAGGACGTTAGTGCTGGGTGATCTTGGGTGTGAATTTACTGTGTATTAGCTACTTTGCACTAACTGCCCTGGGTACCCTTGGTGCTTGGGAAGTGAAAAACAACATACTTTACCTTCAAAAAGGAGCCCGCCTAACTCACGCAAAAGCACTCAAAGTCAGCCTGCACAAAAGCACTCTTAGTAGGTACTAGAAGCATCCACCCAGGGAATTAGTGCCAAGTAACTAGCAGGCTGTAAATTCACACTGGAGCTCCCTGCATACTAATTCTCCCCACACACGGACCCTTGTAAGCCCCGAACAGCAGCCAAGCAAGCCCAGCCGCAGCCCAACACCATTAAAAGCCCATGTGGTCCGGGGCTGGAAGTTTATGCTGCCTCTCCTTTAAAAATACCTATCTGTTCAAACCAGTCCCTAAAGAATCTAAGAAAAGAACAAATTATGCAGTGTATTACAGAGGGAGAGATAAAATAAAGGTGACAAAAGCAGAGAAAGGAAGGGAGTAAGTTGGGGGCAGCCACCAAATACGAACTCCTTGGCCATTAAATGTGATGTTTTGTTTATTGATATTCATTCCGAGCCTGCATTTTAGGGGCTGCTATTTAGGATGCAATTTACTCTCGGTGTATGTTGCCAGATATTTTTTTTTTCCTTTTGATCCTACGGGTGCGGCAGGCTGTGCCAAAAACGTCTTTGCCTAGGGCAGTCGTCTATGTAAAGCCAGCAGCGCTAATAGGCGCTGGAAGCACTCGACGCTGACACTTCATACATCAGCAGCCTAGTAAATTGCACCTATTTTTTTCAATATTCTCTCTATATACAAAATCTTGAAAAATGTCATTTACACACAGAGACCACAATTAGTTTATTAGCACAGTTACTCAAACCTATTTAAATATCTTCTTTGTCACTGGAGGCACTTTTCAACAACCCCCATGGTCCTGAGTTTCTCAGGCCTCCACATCATTATAATCTATTAGGCACCTTCATGTCAGCTCTGTTTTATTATATAACACATAATTATGCATTTCATTAACAACATCACCAGGCACAGTACATCAAAGGGAGAAAGGCAGCTGCTCAGGAAATTCAAAAGATGCAGTTTACTTAAAGCTCACTGTTAAAACCCTCCCCCACTTTTCAATCAAATTGTGGTTAACATGTTTCAAAGGTTTTACTCCAGCTCAGAGAACAGAGTCCAAACAACCTCATTAGGCGCAAGGCTGCTGATACAGTGAATATTCCCTGAACCCTTCATACTTCAATAATGTCAAAAAAAAGATCATAAGCCAGCTACACAGTGCAAATCGATTTTCTTTCTTCTACTGGAAACCCACTTAGCAAGAGCGCTCTCTTGCTACTTGCAGCTTACAACGACAAATGCAGGAGAGAAGGCTTATAAAAAAATAAAATTAAAAAAATATATTTTGTAGCCTAATTCATTTTTCAAGATTTGTTCAAATAGGAGAGCTGTCTGGCAAACTGAACAAACAAAAGACAGAATCTTCTCCCTTCCCATGATATAAAGACCATCGTACTTGGTAGAAGCAAACTCTCCAAAAGAAATACTTTTTATGTTCTTCATCAGGTCACAAACACTTAACTGCAAAGTCTGGAATTTGAAAAATATTTGGAAAAAAACAAGCGACTGCTGGACAAAGGTACAAGACAATATGTCTGAAAGCAAGTTTAAAAAGAGAGTGAGTGGGAAGTCTTGGTACTATCAGCCACATCCAGTTGTTTGGGAGCTGAGGTTGCAGCTGGCACAAAACACCAGCTCTAGGCACAGTTTCCTGGTCTCCATGCCACCAGATTTTGTGGAGGAGTACACATTCCCCCAGGAAAGCAACTTTTGTTTCTCTCACATACAACCAGAACTTCTCTCATTTGAAATTTTTGCTAGTATTGATTAAAGACACCAAGAATAAAATCATTCACAGTCAACAGAACATTACCAAAGGGTGGAGGGCTTGTACCCAACAGAAAACCTTTGATTGTTTTTTTCATGGAGCAAATGCCAACAAGGTTGCAAGCTGATTGCTTGACATAAAGAAGGGAAGGAGAGAACAATTCTCTATTCACAGCACTAAAAGAGCTGTTCGTGCAGCTTTCTTGAGAGCAGGAGTTTACGGTAATAATGTCTCCCATGATTAGATATTTGTATCATCACAGCCCTTTCATAAACAATGTAGATCTTCATTTCAGTTTCTTTAATCTCTCAATTATGACCTGCTGGCCCTTAGCAACCTGTACGTTGAACGCTTGAGTCACTTTACTTCCCACTTAATAATGTCCAGACAAACTATGAACTGAAATGCTGTTATCATGATCTGCTGTTTTCATCTGGGATTACTCCAAAAGAGGCACCTTCTTCACATATCGATCCAGCTGAATACTCCCTCCCTGCATTTCCATTAATCTCTCTCTTACTAAGTGAAAAATATTCCTTTCTTGTGCACTTTACCTTTAAAGAAATCTTTTACAGTCCTACGACTACATCCATTAATTCAATTCACTTTATCTCCTTATCACTCATCACTATCACTGCTGGAAATTTTTGGAAAAGTGGGATGCTGCAATACAGTAAACATAAATCTCCTAAAAAGACATGATTGTCGTGCTAGCCCCAAAAAGTTATGCATTCATGTTCCCTCACACTGCTGAAAATGATTATTTCTTGCAGCCTCAGGCACACGAAGCTGTGCATCACGCTCTACAAAGGGCGGCACACCCAGCGTAGGTTCACTCTGAGGACATCCTGCCAAACCCCAGTGCCAGGAGGATTACACAATTAGTGGGATTCTTCCTCTTCCAGAGCTCAACTCCATTAACTATTCCAGGCCATTACAAGAAGTAGACAGCCTCTAGCACCCTAGAGCTTAATTACTACCAAGACAGAGTGCAAAAAAATGTCTTAGTGCAGGGCGCTTAGTTTTTCTCTTCAAGCAAAGTAGTTCTTATAATTCACACTCATGCACTGCTTCTTAATTTACCTTAATTCATAATGTTCAGTGAGATCTTGTCCCGTTTTTCTCTGATGTAGGTTTAAATATTTGTGGGAGTTTTTCTGAAGCCAACCAGCATTTTGTTGATGATTTCCTTGTTAAAAGAGAGAACAACTTTTTCTAGTTCCAAGACCAAGCACAGCAGCAGCAGATTGCTAAAGAAAATGTAGAAATACTCAGCACAGCTAAGTAATCCCTGGAAACATATCAAAATCCTTTAAGCCTCAGTCCTTGGGAACTTGAATGGAAGATGCTATGCAAATGTTTGATTTCTTGTTTCAGTCCCTCAAGGTCTATAAATACACCTGTTTTGACAGGTTGTGGCAATGGATGCAAGTGATAGCGGAAACAGTAAAGGTGACAGCAGCAACTCTTGCCAAGATCCCCTGGAAAGATATTTATCAGTGATTTTTTTGCAATCTGGCTCTTTTATCTTACATACATAGCAGACACCAAACCCTGAAAGGAGGTTTTAAAGCTGTCTAAAACCTGTGTCTCAGGAAGGTTACACTGGTTCATGTTGTGCCAAGTGAACCTTCTATTAATAAAAACAGCAGCATTGTGTATGTGCACTGCTGAATACACCTAAACATTCAGCAGGCTCACACATTAAATCTTTTCAAAACAAGCACTGTACAGTATAATAACCCAGCTAAGCAACCTTGTACTTTTTTAACCCACAGTATCACAGAATTCTTAAAATTAGCATTCATGAGCGTTTTTTAAAATAAGATAGACAACTGCAATGAATCTCTGTCATATTTAAGTGATGCTAAACCAAACATCTCCAGAATGCCATGAAGAGAAGAGCCCAGTGACTACAGACAGCTGCAGAGTGGACAGTGGATTTAGCAAGGCTATTTGATAAACGCTCTACACCATGGGCTACAGGCTTCATTTCAGATTTAAATTCAGTAGGAGTTTAGGCTTTAAATACCAGAACAGAAAACTTACAAAAGCTTGTTCACAAAATGAGCTTAGGTATCCATTCACTGAGCCTCCAGTTTCTTAAATAAATGCATTATGAAATCTGAGGTCCTAAAAACCATTCCCCATACCCTTCTCCATGAGAGTACAGTTTCACTTATTTCGTTTTCCAGACAAGCTACTGCCAAAAAACACACAGTGCTCTTCCCCTAGTTGGAGCAAATTCAACAGAAAATAGTAGGACTTGATGTATTTACCAGTTTGCTGATTATGCATTGCTATTCCAATTGTTTTGGGATCAATTTGAGTAAGACTAGGATCAGTACAGCATTACTCTGCACCTCCCCTTCTTTGTAGAAAGGTGACATCACTTGCAATCAGGTTCTGAAATAACATTAAATATACCATTCAAACACACAGGGCTCCTCCTGACAGGCAGTGTAAGCATAGCGAACGTGTACCCAGTTAGGAATAACTGTAGGCTTGGAGATTTTGAAAAATTGTTTTGACTAGGGTTTAAACACTTCATTAGAAAAAAATCAGGAAGCTTACTAACAGAAAATTAGACCCTGTCAAAACAACTTCTGTGAACCATCACAGGTGTAATCAAAAACATTAAGTGAGCCCTAAAGTATTTAAGTGTGACGGGCTGATGCATTAAACAGCCTAGCATTGGGAAGAACCTGCCAAATGAGTTTCCAAATAATTAAGCACTTCCTCTGTCTGCTTTTGAAGGAAACATGACGTGAAAAATCTTGAATACTACATGTTTTTCCCAGCTTCTGCAAAAAAATTTTCCTTTCTCCACCAAAATCAGGTGGAAAACTCTCTCCTGGGGAGTTAAAATGAAGACTGTAGCCATGGGGAGAAACCTGACCACAGCTAAATTCAGTATTGATTAACCCTGCTTCAGCAACTGTTCTGAACTATTTTTAAGCACTTAAGAAGAGAAGAATTGGAACCTGACCACTGAGTAGGCACATACACCTTCCTGCGTTTCTGGTGAGGACTCCATAGTATGTGCCTTATTAATCAGCAGTGCAAAAAATGCTTCCTGATCCAGAGCACGTACACGTGTATTCATTCTAAAGTGAGGGTCAAAATCCCAACAAATGCTGACATGACCTGTCATGAGGCTCCATTACTTTCTCACACCGGAAAGGCTCTCCTGAAAGGCAGCTGTGTGCTCCTTATCATTTTTTCTCCAGAGCACTGGCCTATGTTTGCCTGAGGAGCCTAATGTCCCTTTCACACCCCTCCATCTTAAGCAAGTCAGAGGAAGGCACGATCAGAGATCTCCCAAGGTCTATGCTGCCAAAGTGTGCTGTGAGGATGTATTCATTTTTTTCAGTCCGTTCTTTCCCTTGTCTCAAGCATTGCATACACGCTGCTAAACAAGCAGGAGAAAGGGAAAAGTAGGACGCAAGCCTCCCAAATACATTCTCTTTTCTTTGAACAACGGCCAGGCTGAAGAAGAGCATGAGATGGGAGCAGTATAACCACAGTAACCTGAGTCTTCATGCTATGTGATCTGAAGCACCAGACATCTCCACTCCAGCCATCTCCACAGCTGTGCAACTTCATCCTTTCTAAAGCCAGGCACCGCTGTTTCACAAGTTGCACCAGCAACTGCAGCAAAGTCACCTGCTGCTGCATAACCCACCAGTGGACAACTGCCTGGGTGGCCACTGCCCGTTCAGGGTGTTAGTGTGTTGGGGTTTTTTTAGAGGTGCAAGAAAGCAGCTCAGGTCTGGCTCTGCAATCTTGCCTGAGGCACAGCCATTAGGCATTCAAGTGTTCTTCCATCATCACTCTTCAATGTTTCAAGATGACCGAAAAGCCGCCATTAGGACAAGTCCCACCATTTAAGCTCCTCTTTTCTGCAATGCTTCTACTTTTCCACATGCTTTCACAGCTTCCCCTTGGTGCCTGCTTCCATTCAGTCTTGCTCACAACAGCAGCACGCCTTTCACCAGCATTCACCGCCACCACCATGTGTGTCCTGGACCCAGTCTTATTCCTTTTCCCAAAAGCAGGAAAAATGTTGAAACTGCAACAAAATGTGTTGTTCTCCTGTCTTTAGCAGAGGGGGAAGGCCACGCTCCTCCTTAGGGATTTGCCTCTCTCAGGACCTACAGTAGGAGCCTTCTTCCCCCTGACAGAGCACGTCCATCCCAGCAGCTGCTGTGCCGTGTAACCACTTTGCTCCTGTTTCAGCTGGGTCCAATAATCAAACAGGAATTTCTGGCCCTGACCCCCCATTCAGTAGAGCACCCAATTACATGGGGGTTTTAATTCAAGATGATAACAAACCCCTCAGGCTGGAAAAAAAGAGATATGCTTATTATGGTAGCTTTTGTCCCAGAGATAAAGCATTTCCTCAAAATTTGGAGAAAAACACTATTGGCAATGTTCTGAAGGCTTTAAAGTTAAAAATATAACAAAACTTAATGGTTTCAGATGCTTTTCCTGACAATGTAACTGAAAAATGTCTTTAACTTGGAAACAAATTAAATTTGCCAAAGAATTAGTACATAAGACAGCCCAATTTGATTTTGTAATTTGAAAAAAATTAAAAACAGATAAGATACTGTGAATTAAAAATAACTTTTGCACATTAAATTCTCATGAACTTTCATTAAGGTTTGTATTACATGTCCCAAATGTACAATTGTATGTTGTAATACACTAGATCGCCTTATTTATAAAATACCTTTAAGGCTACTGAAAGACAGAGCCAGAAAAATGACTATATAAAAATGTTATCTTCTTGCATTACAACTTCGTTTCCAATGTGTGTATTTAAAACATTGATGCAGTCTCAATTTCAGTATCTCAGATGCACAACTGAACTTTCTAAAAGTTCAATGCCAATTGAATCCATGTACAATTCAGTCATGTCTGTTTATTTTACTGATAAAAACCTGGTGCCAAAGCTGAAACAGCTATTTTAAAGATAAAGCTGGATTCTCTTCTAATTTGTGAATTACCTACAGACTAACCCATTGTTCCCTAGTTGCAGTTCTTTACAGATGATGAATGAATGAATTGGAGGGGACTTCTTCTGACTTTCTTGGGCTGGGCTCACAAGGCTACCATCCAGAAAGAAAAAAGGTTTTCTTTCATTTTTCCCTACATACTTTTTTAATGGAATGTTCCAGTGGCTTGACAAATGGTTTATCATCCCTATTGAGCAGTATTTTTTAGGTTAAAACCCAAAAAGCTTTCATTTAGAGTATTTTGGCATCTCTTGAGAATTTTAAACTTGGATTCACCTTGGCCTCTCAGATTAAACTACATCTCCCACGATGCACCGTGGTTGCTGCCTCCTTCCTCAAACATACCAAGAAAGTCTCTTTGGTGTTTCATGGGAAATATTTCATTCCATACAGAAAAATGCTAACATGAAACAACAAAGCTTACAGCAAGATATTTTAAATACTTTTTCTTTATTTCCATTTTTCAGATGTTCAGCTTTTTGATGAAATGTCAAAGGTGTTTGTAAAAACAAATCTGAAGGCCTAATTTTCAGTCAAAAATAGAGTAGAGGGCATTTTTTAAAATCATTCTAACAAGGGTGGTGCTGAAAAAATGAGCTGTTGCAGACTTCCATGTTTACAGTCACTCACACCACAAAACTAGGCACTGAAGAACATTTTGCTGTATTTGACCATAAGATCATACTAATCTTATTTGACCATAAGATTTTTTCATGTGAACAAGAAATTAATGTATTTCAAATCTGCCTGTTCTCCTGCTTGATGGTACGCCAAAAGAGTACTCAGCACTCAGAGAAGTTTTCTCCTGACACCTCAGCAAACTATGAACCTTATCAAGGAAAGGATCACTCTTTGGATGGTATTACAAGTTTGGATGGGAACTTCCTTCTCTTCAACTAATCAGATGTTACACCACATTTTATATGCCAAAACCAAGACTGGTTTCTTTTAAGACCAGAAGGATCGATTAAATAATTCAATTTGATATCTTGCAAAATATCCTGCTTCCTGTAGTTACTCATGCCATAAGACCTGCCCTGAAGAGCTCTTCATGGACCAAGATCAAATAGCCTCCGTTTTCTGAAGCCCACAGCATGACAGTGCCACAACTCAAGTCCCACCGCTTCAGGGTCAGCTGGTCCTCACTTTGGGAAGAACATAAGGGCACTGGTACACAAGGCCAGCTTCGTGCCAGCACTCATTTTGTACACTTAATAATTTACCAAATAAAAGTAAGGCAAACTGGGTGGAAACTGTGCCTTACAGAAAGGCACCTGCACTGTAGTTGGTGTTTTAGTCAGATGTTTAAAGGGTATTTTTATTGTTCCCTTCCCATACTAGATCAAGATCCAAGAAGATTGCAACTACATGAACAAGCCTCACATGAGGCACAGTTTGCACTGAAGACCCTTTGCACCATTAAGTTCTGCCAACTCTGCAGAAACAGCTCCTTGAGTAACATCCAGCTCCCTTCTCAGGCTCTCCCTGTTGGTTACACAACAGTCCCGGGTACTCATAAGCCAGAGGGGTCAAGCCCCAGAGAATGGCCAGACAAGACAACCATTTCGTACCATGAGCTGCTTCCTTCCTTACTTCCCAGCTCAAGGAGCAGAAGGGAAGAGGGAAAAGCAGGAGGTCTGGGTGGCAGAAACAGCCCCCACCCAAATGGATGTGGAGGCTGCCCAGGACAAATGGGCGCTGCTGGTTTGTATAACGAGCAGCACGTGCACCACCAGAGCCATCCTCCCTCCCTTCTCAGGGAGATCTTGCCCTGCCAGCAGCCAAGTAATAATAGCAACAGGTAACAAGGGGGCAGCAGGCAGGCTGGAACTGAAAACTGAAGAAACATCATTCGTGTTCTGACAGGTGTGCAGAACATCACAGGGAAAGCAATTCAATGGGCAACCCAGCATTTCTGCTAAAACTCTCTCTCTGCTTCTCTGCATGTAAGTTAATTAGATGCCCCCAAAAATCACTCAGAACAGCACAATATAAATAATTTGCAGAGGCGAGCAGGGGAAATTCACAGAAATGCTACAAGGTATAACCGGGTACCAACCAAGACCCAAACACCGCTACTGGCAATCCAGTCCATGGCTCCCCAGCACCACAGAGGAGGAAGCTGAAGTGGAACCAGTCCAACCACTCCCAGCACGTTGAAAGGCACACCCATTCAGACTTTTTCTGGCATCCCATTAGGCAAGAAGAAATCCTAGAATTTATATCTGTTAAAATTTACATTTAATCCAAAAGTAATACATATCACAATTTTGTTGCCCAGTTAACATACAGTTTACCCATCCTTGCCTGTAGAATAGAACTGTCATCCATTAGATCAGGCCTCATTCAGAAGAAATTTAATTTAAATCAACTCTATGTTGTCTAAAGACAACTGTATGTTGCAACACAGACAAGGAATGCCATGAGCAGCTAGGATTGTTTTCACTGTTTGGTCTTCAAGCACCAGCTATGTCATTTTATCTGACACCTCCACCCAACAAGGAAAGATTCAGAATTTATTATTGGTTTAGCATTTTCAAAACCATCCTTCCTGCTGGCATCATCATGACTGTAAACCGTTCAAAATGCAGCATCTTGTGTCCTACAACCATTGAGCAACACAGCTGTTTTAGAAGTCTTGAGCTTATTTTTCTAACATATCACCATTCTGCTTTTCTTAAAACTTCCTTCTCATTAGTTGGATTGGGTCTATGCTGTATCTTCACGTTGCATATGTAAAACAAGACGCGTCTGTCATATATACGGTAAGTGCCCACAGCTGATGCTCTACTTAAATTTCTTGTGCAATGACTTCAGCTTCTTGAGTTACTCTCTCAGAGGAAGTGAGAAGATTAGCCACAAAATGTGCAGCATTAGGTCCTGCCTATAATTTGAGGTAAGCACATTTTACCTAAATTAGATGTACTGAAGAATTACAGAGAGAGGGGGGAAGTTAGGGTTTGATTGTTACTAACTGCTGATACAGTTTATTTTATTGCTCTTATTCAAGACAACGCATAAGACTGCTGTGAAGCATGTCAGGAGTATGTATTACAACTGAGGTATCCAAATTACGCAAAAAATAAATGTTCATTTTCATTTCTTAATGGAATGTATATAACAAAGATGCCAAATTTCTTAACTATAGGACAGTGGTCACTTACAGCAGTGTAGTTTATTAAATACAGTGCTCTGCCAGTGTTCCTGTCTGGATGTAGGCATCAGAAAGTAGAAAGCACAAGCAAACCTCATCTCTGAGTCTTCAATACTGTCTTATGAACCAGATGATTTTACATACAGCTGCTTATTTCTGCCATATTGCAGATGCAGACAGACATCAACAAGCAACTTCTGATAGAGCTCTGAACACCCATCAGATGGTCATTTTATTTCAGTACCAACACTATGCCCATAAGCACAAGGCACTCATTCACAGCAGCCATACCCACCATTAGCAAAAGACTCAAGGACAGACCTTAGGTGGTTTAATCCCCTACGGAGTTTTCCCTTTGGTTTATGTAATGACATGGCATTTCCCCTTCCAAATCCTAAGGAATACTCTATTTTCTCCTTTAGTCTACATCTGTCAAAAGACTGATACTTCCATGTTTCACACTCAGAGGAGGATTCTGAGCTTTAACCTTTTCAGAATTAATTGCATTCCCCATATTCATCAGAAGAGATTTCTTGGAGAAATAAATTAGACCAATAAACTGATACACTGCTTTAATTCTGTTTGAACAGAACAGTCAAGAAAGGTAAGAGAGGCATGGCTGTTTTCTGTTGTGTGTAACAGAAATGAAGGCAACCTGGGTGACAAAGGATCAAAATAAAGCTTCTCTCAGCTTGCACACAGGGGCATCAGCAGTACTGGACAAGAACACTAATCGTAGGCTAGCCCAGTGCCACCTTTCATCTTTAAACCTTGTTATTGAGAGGTAAAAATACAAAAGGAATGATAAAAATACAGAATGACCCACAGACAAGACACACTGTAGGAAGATGCTATTCCTCTTCCCACATCTAGAGCACCCTGAGACCAGCAAGCTCAGGACGCGTTACACTTAAAAGGACGTGGGAGACAGAAGGCTGTGGGAAGGCAAGTCATAAGGCTGGTCCTTATACTTGCCAAGGAAAATGTCACCACATCTACCATTTGCTGCAAAGAGCTGAGGATGAGGGTCAAGTGGCAGCATGGGGGGTAGAAAGAGGCAGCCAAGAGAGAAGAGGTGGGCAGATGCCTGTGGGGTCTGCCATGAAAGGAAAAGAGAGAAAAAAAAAAAAAAAAAAAAAAAAAAAAAAAGCGCATCTTACAAACCTGTTCACTACAAATCCCACATTCATAACTGTTTCCAAATGGAAGGCTGTGTGAAAAGCCAAAGCAAACATTCTCAATTCTTTTTGAACCCATCAGACAATATAGGAAAAATATGTGCATTTTATGGTTTGAGGGCACAACCTTTTAATTATGTGTTTGCATTGTCATGTCCAAGACCTTTTTTCTCCTCAAAAATTAATATTTCCTCAAGCAATGCAGCTATTTATCTTGGATGAACATGAATTGAAACACAATCTGCCGCTGCAAGAGTGGCGCAGCAGAGTTATAACATGACACCTAGGGGAATTCAGAACGCATTGCAATGCAATCCTCATCATTTTTCTAGTGCCTTTTCAACTGAGTTTCCTACAGTTCTCTTAACAGTTTCCAGCTATTGTTTTGCATATGCCGTACATGCAAGCTCACAGAGGCACTTGGAAAAGAAAAAAAAAAAAAAAAAAAAAAAAAAGAGTAAGTGCAGGTAATGGGAAAGGCAGGGAGAAACAGAAGCAAGTAAAATGCAGGCTTTTTCTCTCTACTGGAGCCGAATAAAACACCGTTCTGTCATCTAAGACCAGCAAGTGTTCTGGCACGTAATCACCTCTCACTTCCCTGTGATGAAGCACAACCTCATAAGCACAAAGCTAAGGAAGATGCTTTTGCCACTAAGGACTTGTATCTTCAGCAAGACCATAAAGTAATGGTTTACAAATGATACCTAAATTCATAGAATCATAGAATGGTTTGAGGTTGGAAGGGACCTTAAAGATCATCTAGTTCCAACCTCCCTGCCATAAGTAGGGACACCTTCCACTAGACGAGGTTGCTTAAAGCCCCATCCAACAGGTCTACCTTGGAAAGGACGTTACATTTAGTGGTAATTGGGGCTGTCAAAAAACTTACACCTAGTGTTCATGCACCAACATTTCCCCCTTCAAGTATTACAGACATAGTAGCTGGCCAACATATCATGCAGTAACTTCTGAAAGATGCCTAACAGCAATAAAAGAAGCAAAAATACCAGAGTGTGTTCATACTTATCGGATAAGTAAGTGCTAAAGTACCAAGAGAACACCAAGGGAGGAGTGTTTCCATAATCAATCTAATTATTATTTCACAATAGAGAATTTTTTATGCACATACAACACCTTTCAAGCTAAACATTAAAAAAATGCTCCCTACACAATTTACACAACCTATCACTAAAATGAACCCAGTTCAGAGCAAGTGCCAATAAACAGCTGCTTTATCAAACACTGCGCAAGAGCGTATTAGGAGGGAAAATCCTGGCTTGGTCACTCCAGGTAAATCCTGACATCTGCAAAGATTTTAATGAGATCCTTTTGGGCAAAGTCAGCCCGGCAGCCAAGACTGAGTTTAGTCATGGGTGAAATTTCCACACACAGTAACACTCACAGGACTTGAATGTCCTGCTGTGGAAGGGTGAAAGCTTCCCCCTTGTGTCCTCCACACCACTACTCTGTTGACTAAGCTGAATTTCAGCTGTGCCTTACAACTCACCATCGCCAGGTGTTGCAGCTGGGGGGAGCAAAGAACATCCTCTCTAATTATAAGAGTATTATTCGCAAATCCTTTAGCTTTCGAAGGTTTGCCTGTAAAGTATTGTAGCGCAGAGTCAAAATCTTCTGCTATAAAAGGGGGGGGGGGGGGGGGTAGGAAAGATAAGTATGAAACGTTGTTCCAAGAGAATCTCAAACTTTTGAATTTTATAAGGCATAAATTTACCAGAGAGATCTAGGAGGCGTCCCATTGCATCACTTGGCCATACTACTGTAAATCCTTCCCTTACTCCACCCTGAAGGCCATATTCAGCCCCAATGTAAAAAGATGCATTGCACAAGGCCCCCAGCCCCCATAGAAGTCAATTCACAAGCCAAACAGTGTGATCTACCATTTTTTTTGTAAACCAGAAGAAACCAAAGTTAGTATATTCTGTGTTCTTGTTTGTAAATCTCAGATGCCATTATAATTTCTGCAACCCCCCAAAAAATTTCAACATTGGAAAACAGATAATCAGATTTCTCAAAGTGTTATTTCCAAACTTACACTTCACAAATAAAAGGTCCCAGAAAAAAAGAAGAAAAAGAAAAAAACAAACAAACCAAAAAACCCAAAACTCTTCAGGCAAGCTAGAAATAGCCAGGCCAATAATTTATTTCTCTGTGATTCAATGTGCATGGAACACCTGTGGTTCATTTAGCTGCAGCAGCAAAAGCTCAACTCAACCTTGGCCACACAAATACTTAAAAACTGAACATACATACCATTATCACAGTGAGGGAGATGGGTTAGTCTTGACACACCACTGAAAATGAGGCAGCTCCAATGGCAGCAAAGAGACCTGGATCAATCCATGCTCCATATTCATTAGTTTGAACACCAAAAACAGAAACAAGGATCAAATCGATTATCCTACCATACAAAGCTCCTGTGTACCTGTATGCAAGAAGAAACAAAGCAATCCTCTTGCCAATGATAGTGTTTTCTACAAATGCTTCTAATATTCTGCTGATCTTGGATTAATTTTGTCAACTTCTGTAGTGACCCCTCTCCCAAGAAAAGCTCTAGCACCCTTCCTTCGTATAACCATTTACTTAGTGTTGATCACTAGCATGAAACTGCCAGATCTACCATATTTTGAAGAAAAAGGACTATCGGCACGTCTGTCTTGACGTCCTTCAAAGTCAGATAAAAATGAACCTTACTAGAATCCAGTCAAAAGTATAGATCACAGATGCACACACTGGGATATTTCAGATAAAAAGCCTACACTTCTAGAGCTCAGGCCTTATATAATTTCTTAAAATTAAGTCTACCTGTGTCCCATAAACCTGGCAAGTAAAATAATACAGCCATATAAAAAATGGGCAAAATAGAGTAACCGGTACTAATGACCTGCTCAAAGCTAACCAGGAATGAAGCTGTGAAGAGAACCCTGGAGTCCTCAAACCAACCATATGCTACACTGAAGAGCAAAACCAAAACTGAGCACAGTTGGGCAGGTAATTGCTGGCATGATACACAGCATTTCATTCCATATGCAAGGAATTAAATACACAGATTCAAGCATCAGCCAATGAACTGGATTTGTACAGACATTCACCTTCCAGAAATGGTGAATTATTATTATTATACAAAAGCCATCTATATGATATAGATTATTTGATTTGAGGAGCATCGTCTTGTATCATTACACAACTTTTTCCCACTTACTCATGCAATTGATTCATTTTATTTGAAGGATGCAATTCTAATATTTCTAGAATTGTTATAAAAATGAAGTTATTGGGTCAGAAACACGGGTGCTTGCTGACAGACTATCTGTATCTATTCAGCCAAGTATGCCATGTTTCAGCAAACACGGCATATTAAAAATTTATTTAGATAACAGTTTGGGGAACATAGGAGGCAAATACTATGGGGTAGGGCAAAGGCAGAAGGTTGTACACTCAACTATCTCTTTTTAGAATTGTTTCAGTATTTGAACTGCATTATGCTGGGTACCCAGTCTCCAGCCATGGCTCCCTGATTGCTGAACATTAAACCTCTCAAAATTAGTGTAAGAACTTTGCTCAAGCCTGCCACAGCTTTCTAAAATGTAAAACAATAGGCCTAATTGCAGTTTTCTCCAAAGTCTAGGGTGTTGATGTCCAAGATTAAGATTCAAGCTATTAGGTGCACAAGAAACAGATGAAAAGCCTGGATCTGAACCCATATTTTACAGTTACAGAGACAGAGCCAGCAGCCAAGACTCTCCAGGTCCCTAAAGGACTCAAATGATCTATACTTGGAAAGCACATAGTTTTGGCTATAGTCCTTCCACAGCTATTCTCAGATGATTTTTCTTCATTCTCTTCCACAATTTTAGCATCTCTTTCCAAGCAAGCCATCATGTTCCACCTATATAACCTCCTCCAAGCAGTTATAGCTTTGCTATTGCCAAGCTTTCAGCTTACAATTCAGACTGTTGCTACTCAACACAGGCCTTTTGTACAGGAGGCTCAAACCAAGACAGGTGAAGCTTACAGCATAGGAATAACCAGGCCACTGGCAACAGCAGAACCTGCTGTCCAACAGCTGAGGATGAAATAAAATGCTAAAGCAGTGCAGAGGGAAGCATATCCAAATTCTTCATGAGTCCCACATTTTAAAAGATATGTGATCCCTCGCTTCCCATTTTCAACAAGAAAAGCAACAGCTGCAACACAGAGGAAGAGATGTGGAGAGATACAAAACATTAAGAGGATCCTTTACAAAAATAGAATAATAGTGTTCATTTGCCTAAACCTGATTTAAAAAAATCAGCAAAGTGCATAGACAGTTAATTGGAGTTTACATGACAGCCTGAGCATCTGGGGCACTTTCAGGAAAACAAAGAATATTTGTTCTTTCCAGTCTGGTCTGAGTGACGTTAATCTTGATCAAAACAAGGAGAAACTGCAGCCATTTAAGCCAGAAAGGCAACTATACTACTTCAGCAGGGCTCTTTGCCTATTCTTTTCAGGGTAGTAAGTCAGGAACTTCCCAGCATACTTGGCTCAAATATGGAATTTAATTCTGATGTATCCCTCAAAAGGGAGCACTACGTTACTTTGAAGAAAACCAACATTATGAGTAAATATACTTGGATATCACCTCAAATTACATAAATGCAGTTTGTTCCCAGGTACCATTCATTTAGTTCCCGTTACCTTGACTGAAGGTTTGATTAGAATATCTGACTCCATCTGCACCAATCCATGTGCTTGATGAACAGCTATATTCTGAAATTTCCATCTTAAACTGATTTATGCTTAAAGACAAAAAAAAAAAAATAAATGGATGAATAAATCACCTTAGTGCCTGTACAGAACATGTCTATTAGATATAAATTTTACACAAAACCCTACTTTCCCTTACATCTCTCAAGCTGTTTTATTAACTAATAAATCTAGTGTACCAGATCAGTTTATTAATTATTCTACTAAACTAATAAATCTGGTTTAGCAGAGCTCATATTCCTCTACATAAACAAGCCTCCTGCTGAAGAAACCCAAAATTTCCAAAACCAGGAATCACATTAGACTGCCTAAAACCGGAAAACAGAGGGAAAAAATCTGATGAAAATTCCCAGCCAGGCCTTGGTCTCCTTATCCATCACATATCATTGTAACACTATAAAACAGGATTAGCAGACCAAAAATTTATCATTCCTGATGAACACCTTCAGTGGGTACGTACAGTGTCCCAAGCTGACAGATGCATTTGCAGTTAGAAAGCTTTGCACAGGAGAGCACATGGAGAACTGGAAGAACTTGGAGGTTTCCTCTTGCACAGCAGCATAGGCTATACCCAAACCGCACCTAAAAGATATTTGTCCAACACGTTCTTAAAGCCCTTCTTCAGTAAATACTGGCACTAGTTATTTCAACATCTTGCAACCTAGACTGCCGGTTATCATGCTGACCATGACCAGCCACCTTCTCAATCTCTGTCATCTGGTGCAACTGCACTCTTCAAGCAGGTACGACTTTCTTCTTCCAGTCTGGAAAGCATCCAGCATGTTTTGGACATCACCACAACCTAAACAGTAACACTATGAACTCTGTTTCTGGAACAAAGAGCAGGAGATCTGTGGTATTTGACCCACCTGAACTCAGTTCCCTGCTCAGAACTACAAGGAAAACTTAAAATGCTGCCAACATCTAGTACAAGAAAATTTATTCCAGACCCCAGATTGGCAACCAGAGGAACACAAGATACTTCCCAATCCTGTATTTGCTTTTTACATTAATCCAACGACTCCAACAAGAATATATTCCAAATTCATAACCGTCAATAAAAAATAAAAAAACTTACTACTCCGTCCTGCTTTAGAAGTCATATGGTTGTGTAACCCACTTATAGCAAAGGCTCAAGTTCTATATAAATGTCTATTACCATTAAAGAAGTGCGCACACAAAAACCCACACATCCGAGAGGCAATTTGAAGGTTGCAGCAATGCCAAAGTAACAGAGAGAGAAACAACAAAAGAAAATTTTTTTACAATTAAAATACATGGTTGAGCAAGAAGAACAAAGCATAGAGGGTGGAGACATAGTACTTGTTTACACGCAGGGTTTTGTACCACTAACTCTCTTTCCACTTGAAATCAGTACAGTTAGTTAAGACAGATTTCTCCCTGGTGCCAACAGGAGGACTGCACTGCCATACTGCATGCTGCAGGAATACATGTGTTGTACCCAGACCTGCTAACAGAAGAAGCCCATTGCTCCTTTACCTCCTTCTCCTGCCTCCCTATGACCTCCTATTCCTCCTCGTAGGAATATCAAGGCCTGCTGGAAGCACTACAACATGCTACTAAAAGCACCGCTCCAGCATAAATTTATGAGGATGTTATGCTAGAAGGAAGCACTGTCCTACTGACATAGCCGCATACAGCCTCATCTGGAGCTGTAGCTCTTATACTGTCATGTTTTAAATGAAAAAAAACCTTACACTTCACTGAGTTGGATCAGCACAAAAGACAAAAACATTTTACAATTTTTTCATTACATAGTTCTTATTAGAAATCTTAAAGCAGCAAGGGTGCCTATTACTAACCTGTTGGATCTCCAAAGGTTAATGATACTTACCTATCTCTGGAGAACTGACTAAGAACCTCAGATCGCACCAAGATAAGCCAAATCTACATGGTCCTAACTGCAAACATAATTACCTTTTTAAATGTCTAAGAACAGGAGAACAGTGAAGAAAGTTCTTTTTCAGGTTTAGTCTTGTACTTTATTACAAGCTTCCTAGAAACATTATCCCTACCTTCAGCACACGCATGACCCTGCAAAGTCCAGAACGATTTGGTGTTTAATTTCCTTCAGATCTATCCATTTTCAACAGCATGTACTCTTTATAACTTGTAGCCACACCAAATGAAAAATTGGCACTAAGACCATTTAGCCTCTAGGTTGGATCAGCCTGACTATTTTTGATTCAGAGACAGTCAAAAAAAAGCAATTAAATTATCATGGTTTCAGATGTTTTTCCTTTAGAGCAAAAATAGTTTTGTTTTGAAAAATAACATTTTGCAAGCCTTTAGTCCTTAAAATAAAAAAGGCTGTCAGGGTGAGGAAAAGGGCTTTTCCTGTACCAATCCAAAGAGCCATAGTCACCAAATCCTGGTGCTAAGTGCAAAGTTTGCTTTTATAAAGAATATGTAAATACATTTTATAGCAAACAATACTGAACAAGGTATTGCAAGTCAAGTGACAGTCCAGAATTGAGCAAGAATAGAAAAGTATGTCTGCTTTCTATATACTTAATAAACTATTCAGGGTCCACTCAGCAATGGCAAGTTATTCAGTATTTACAGTTCTTATGCAATATATGTGACGCTGCCCACCTGGAAGGAGGAATTCATAATTTTTGCAAATTTATGAATTTGTAAAACTAGAAGTTGGTAGTGACTTTTTGCAGTAACTGTGAAATCAAGCTGTCATTTAACCTTAATCTGAGCAATTCTTTTTCTACTTCCTCTGGATTCCTTATAGGTATTTCTCAAGAAAGGAACATGGACTGCAAAACCTGTATCAGATTCAAGGATCTCTTCAACTGCATCACCCACAAAATCCTTAGCCATTCAGCCACCTATTCCCTGCTTGTTTATTAACAAAACGTTTGTCATTTTAAGTGTCTGGATTACAGTTTCTGCTGTAGTGGCATGTGCTCTGGTGTTTTTACCTGTCAGCGTTCTTGTATAGAGATCAAACCATGTCCCTCAGCCAATATCCTCACTGAAGCTGAGGATAACAAAAGTTTTTCACCAGTTTCCAGTTTCAGATTTCCAACTAAAGCACCATCTGTCTCCTATAAGCTTATATACCTATCTGTAAAGTCTATACACCTTTAAAAGCAAAATTAGGATTCTAAATTGAAAAAGAGCTTGTGTGATACATACAGCCATGTTTCAGGCTCTTTTCATTTAACTCACTTTTGTTTCTTACTTCCCCCCCGGCTTTTTTTTTTTCTTTAATTTGACATGATGGCAAATGTCTCTCACTGGAAAGGTTTAAGTGTGATTAAATTTCAGTGATTAAAAGATTAAGTGTGATTCTTGTCTCTACAGGAATTCATTTTAAACATTCGGCTCTGATGCACCTTTGAATTTTTCCATCCCAAATCCTTGTAACAACTAACTAGGAGAAATGGTTCATAGATAATATTTACATAGATATGTTCCTGGTGATTCTCCCCACTTACATTTCTGCATTGTTTCTTAGCTGGTTGCTTCTTATGCTCATGACTGGAGTGCAAGGAAAGAAATACGGTAAATATATTGTAACAGTTGTCGTACATACCTGCAGGCATTAAAATAAGTAAACAGACTATTGTGAGATGTAGAAACAGACAAAAACAGAAAGAAAAGTGTCTAAAAGCACTAATGGCAGCAGCTACCACAAGGAAATTGTCCTTTTGTATTGCCCACATATCCCAGAAGATCAGCATTTGCTCATAAGCAATAGTTAAGGCCCAGATTCATCCTTTCTAACTTCAGAGACTGGACTTGCAACTAGGCAACTGGCCACCAGTTCTGTAGCTACCAGAGACCACCGCTACCTGCAGAAAGACTTGCAGCATGTGGTACGCTCTATGCATGCCCAGCCTCCCCACCAGGCGCCACGGCAGCCAGTGGAGACCCAGCCAGAGTTGGGTCTCCAACTCCTTGCAGGCTACTGGCCTGAGACTGCAACTTGTACACAGCACGGATCCAGGATCTGTGTGTCTTTCATTAAGGACCTAGTTTTCTGGCTGGTACTTCAAATTCTGCTGTATGTCAAAAACAATCACTGCTTCAATTTAAATTGCTTCCTGATTTATGCAAATTTAAAGTCCCTTGTTAGAATGAACAGCTAAAGACTTGTTCCTAACTTGCAAACTTATTGCTTCCATTCTCTTATAAGGAGAACATTTTGAAAGGACTAACATTCAGTCAATCGACAGAAGGAAGCTCCTAGACATCCTAGCAATACTTGACAGCTCTAATGCCTAAAGCAGATTACATACTACACAGTAGACACACAGGCATTGCAATCCAAATGGACGAAGGGACTTTAACAGGTCTTTCTACTAGCTTTCCGTATACCCATTCTGAAGTAAACATGAATGAAACCAAAAGTGTTTGAAACAGAGCACAGCAGAAGGTGTTTTCACTGGCTGCTTTGCATACATCAAGAGCAAAAGTGTTTTTTACATGAGATGACTATTTCAGTTACGCATATTTTTCAATACAGCATAGTTCAATATAACAAAGCTATATTTCATTCAAAACTAATGTTAAGGTTTTTATCTTAGCTGAGATTAATTCACATTTCTAAATAAATGAAGATACATCCAAAAAAAAAAAGAAAAAATATTTTTAAAAAACGTCAGTAGACATCGGGAGAAAAACTACTGGAACACACAACCATATTTCATGCACTCTGTGGATTTTTTTAAAAGAGCTCAGATAGCACATTTATAGACACCCTCAAGCTGAGATTCAGCTGTGTGCAGTTGTAATGATTTGTCAGACAATCGTATCTCAAGCCTTTGTTTCCCTGTATCTCAAAGATTATAAGCTTATGTGCAGAGCACATCTACAAGAGATAGATGAAACTGGGAGCAGTTGAGTCTTCGCAAAGCTCAGGTCAGGTTTTGTTTCTGAAAACTTAACTCTGGGACAGTTCAAACCCAGGTCAATTTTTTGCCAAAGCCTCAAAGTCCAAAGGGAGCTAGAAGGACAGCTAGCCTGGAGCCAGTGGCTACATATTTAAAATAGTAGCCTATCTTCACAGCTAGGTAGACAAAAAAAAAAATTAATCTTCTCAAGTAACCTTTTAAAGTTTTGACAGCTTAATATGTAAGTATATATGCATATATCCTTAAATTGTCCACCCTGCCCATGGAAACACTGAGCTTTTGGAACAGAAGCATTAGTCAACTTGATTAAAAAAATAGAAAGATAGCTCTGCCAGATTCTTGGCAAAACATTATCTACGTTGTGATTTCCTCACAGAGAGAAAGGTGATGAATTGAGGAGAAGCAAACACAGGCCAAGGGGCAGAAGGGCACTTAGGAAGACGGCTTTGCCTAATCTATGGGCTGAAGATTAGATATTCAATTCCAGTCAAAGGAATGGCACTTCGGGTTATGTTGTGGGTGTGGAAGACACTGTGATGGGTTCTTTCCAAGTTTAAAGGCAAACTGGTTTATACAAGATTATTTTTGGTTAAAGTCACTGTGACACAGTTTCTCTCAGTTGCCTGATTATGTTAGTTTATTAAAAAAAAAATAATCTATGCTTCTCTCTCAGATCAAACAGTTTTTTTCCTGAAGTTTTTTGCCAAGTTATAATAAAATAAGGACTGTGACCTGAGCAGGACCTTCTAGAGCTAATAAAAAGCAAAAACAGTCTGAATAAGAGTTTGTGCTACAAAGTTAATGTAAAAAATCAGTATTTTTAAAAAAACATTTACAGGATGAAGAAAAAGTATACAAACAGAAAAGCTCTGGTAAGCACTACAGCCCTACAAAACACATGCTGTTCTCCCAGTTTCAGGTATGATCTGGCAAGGTGCTAACCACTGCATGAACTGTTGGAGTCAGTAAGGCACTACTCATAAACAATATACAATAACTCTTAGGAGGCATTTTCTTTGCCTGACACTAAATCTTCGCTAGCTGATGTTTAGTCCTATAGTATCTTCTAAGATACTGAGTCTCATTGGCTTATGTTGTGGTTTGTTTAGGTTTGGGTTTGGTGGTTTTTTTTCCAAAAAGTAACAAGGAACTGTGTGGGTTTTATGTGTTTATGTAGTTTATGCATGGGTTTCGTAATGTACTATGAGAAAGCCAAACCCTTCCCAATAGTAGGAGACGCAGCTATCAAACACACAGCTCCAGCTCCAAATTGTGAAAATAGTAATTGTTACAAACCTGACCCCTCACACACAGAGATCCTTTGGAAACCGTGGCATCTACACAGGGCTAATGGGAATCACAGATGGGACTCTATTCCTCATCCTGCTGGTTTGAAAACTGGATTTTTGTTAGGATGTCCCACTGCAGCGCTCAACAGCACAAAGCGCCGAATCCTTTGCAAGACCTGGGCACAAATTTGTAGCACAACGAAAGAAGGCTGGGCAGTGGAAAGAATCTCCCTAGAGCTGAGAAAACCCCTTTTCCCTGCCTCCCTTTACCCAGTCCTCCGAACGTGGAAGCAAAAAGCTTCGAGTGAGCTTCCTCAAGGTGTCACCGCTCGGCGAGATGTCGAGCAGCCGCGGCTGCAGACTGACACGCCGGCATCCTGCCGCTGAGAGGAGCTAAACGCCTCTGGTCTCGATGGCATGGACCTGCTCCCGCACCGCCCCTTCCCGGGCATCCCGCCTCCTTCCCGCCTCCTCCTCCTGCCGCAGGTCACGATTCACCTCCGATGTGCCTACGAGGGAACCCAACGAGCAGGTTGACCCTCGTCGCAACAGGCAGGACCAGGCAGAGGAAGAGGAGCTGCAGTGCCGCAGCACCCAGAGCTTTCCAGGACTGAATGAAATCCACTCTTTCAGACCGTAACGAGACGAAAAATAGTGCAACCGATGGGAAACGTATGCAGCCCTGTACCAGTCTGTGGCGAGCTTGCAGAGACCATGTGCCTCAATCTACTGTTATTCACACTTTTGGATCCAAAAGTTTCTCCTCTCGTATTTAAAATACCAGTTGTTTTCCTCCCAGTATCATCCAGGTCACTGATGCACACCAACATTATTGCTCTTCCCTGAAGCGTATGTCTTTTTGTTGGCTCAGAGCAGGGGCCACTGAAGGCATGTCTGGGCTGATGGGAGGAGAGCACCTATATGGCCAGCCCACTGGTCTACAGTAGAGCAACCCTCTCTCCACAAGAGAGGGAAAAAAAGTAAACAATATAAAAAAACCATACATCGCCTACATAAAACATACTGGCAAGTCTGCCTAAGAGAGTGCAGAAGAAAGGGGCTTCAGTGTGCACCAATTTCCCAAGGTCATCTCAACACCTAAAAAGGTCTGAAAACTCCTCAGAAACACTTACTCAAAAATGGTGGAAAACCAGGAAAATTATGACAAGCAGGTGTTCACTAGAGAAACTAGCAGAGAACCCCAAATTTGCACTATTTACTAAAAGTGCAGCAGAAAAGCTCCGAAAGCTTCCTTCCTCCACATTTAATAACATACTTAGTTAAAACCAAAGCACAGAATTGAAAATTATGAAAATGTTCAAAATATGGGAACCTTTTGTCTATACCCTTTTCATTCCAGTGGCATGATCCTCCCCAAAGCCATAAATGCCAAATGGAAACTCCAAAGCTTAGTAGTAAAATGGGCCCATCATGCCTCCCCAGGAAATCTGAGACTCCAGGCTGACCTCCATCAGTAACCACTAGGGATAACTGACTCCAGATACACAGTTAGCTCCAGAAAGTTTTGTGTACCTATCCATAACTTTTAAACCCTCTTTTAAACCATTTATTCTTCATGCGTGCATTCTTGTTAAACCAGGCAGAAATCTCGTGTTTTGTCTTGAGGCAAAAATACACATAGTTATGGTCATAGTGTCTTAATTGTTCTTTCCAACATAACAGCTGAAACAGTGCCCAGGTGGGGAGGTGTGGAGGAGGATGCCCACCTGGTTCTGCTACACCAGCAAGCTGTGTGGGGTAATGAGAGGATCAATCACTAGCAAGGAAAAATGGAGAAAAATTGATGAAATCTACTTGTGACAGCCCCCTGTAGATTGTAAATAAATGCAAAAGCACACCAACATAACTGCCACGTGTCACTAAGATGGTGTAGTACCATCACAGTAGAGCAGCAGTGTAAGAGCAACTCTACAGGAAAAATACTTCAAGCATAAAAAAAAAAAAAAAAAAATCTCTTCTCCATTTCTTATATACCCACCAACATCAAATACCTATATGTACTTTGGAAATCCGTATGTTTGCTGTAATGTGTTGCATGTTATCAAGTACCAGCAGGTCAGACCCACTTTTCCATACATCCAATTTATGACCTGCCCTCATTAGACACTGTAAATATTATATAATGAAGAGAACCATATTATTTACTTACAAGAATGAGCACAGTTTCCAACAGCTTGCTTGTTTTTCTAAGGGATACTTTTGGAATTGAATTAAAGAACCGCATACCTAATTCATTAATCTTTACATTTAGGGAAACAAAGAGCTCCCAGAAGACCTCCAAGCATTCCAAGGAAGACGGTTGGAACGAAGGCCAAGACATTCATGTCCAGCAAGTTCTTAACCTGAATCAAAGCGAAAAAAATGTTCTGAGCATCCTGCCAGTAACATGACATATTGCACCCTCTCTTACAAAACCCGATACCACAAAGTGATTCCCATACAGGAAATAAATCTTTCCTTGTGGTTTAGGGAGCTCAGCTAATTAACTTAAAGCTGATCTCATGAGAGATGGTGTACATCTCACAGGAGTGGAACCAGCAGGTAGACACTGGTGTTGGCACACATAGCAGGAACCTCTGTGATGCACTGCAGTTACCACAAGCACTCAGCATTTCAGGTTACATCCAAGTACACATGATATAATGGCCTTAACGAACACTTCAAAAGACTCTGCTGAACCAGAGCTTTGCTCACTGTTCATATATTGTGTCAACCTGCATCCATGTGCATTGAGATAATTTAGAAGTAAATTTATTTAAGTAAAACTGTGAAAATTGATGCTGATCTGGAACAACTCACAGAAAAACAAATCACAACATATAGAATATAAACTGGCAGCTGGAATAGTTATTGAATTTTCTGCTTGATTGCTCAACAGGCACTAAGGATGAGAGCAATAGCATGTTTTAATTTTATCTTCCAGCCAGCAAAGAGGGGTCAACAGATTGGTGGCAATCTATTACAAGCTGTGAGGATATTATTTCCCTAGCCCAGACTTGGACTTATACAGCTTTTTGTCAAGATTAGGATCTGGACAGAGTAAGAGATTATAAAATGCTCAAAAAAACTCCTGGTAAAAAGGGTTGTCTGAAAAAAAAGTCCTAAACTGGTATAATCTTGGGGGTAGCAGATGGAGAAACTCTCAGCCTTCCATCCAGCCAAGCTTGAAGAGTTGGTCCATTGGGTGCTATGGACTGAGAAACTGGGTCTGGAAGAGGAAGAATCCCAGCAGCTATTCCCAGGCAGAAGCAGCCCAACACCTGCAGGATACACTCTCAGGGAGTAGGGAGAGATGTAAGGCATATTGTGCCTTATAATCAGGACTACAACCATCACATATGTCGGTACTCTAAGTACTAAGCAAAACTAATAATGCTATTTTTACCAATAGCTGCAACAAAATCCATCCTTTTCCAAAGGATTTAAAGAGCTCTAATATTTAACATGTTGAAATTCAGTGAGAAGTAGCTTAATTTAAAATAGAAAAAATCTGGTTTATTTACTGCAGGACCCAGGTGTCTTGCATTATATTCTACTTAATTCCAAACTTGCACTAAAACTAAAAATGGACATACAAGGTTTTATTGTTTTCTCTCCCTGCCTCCATTTTTCCTAAGGGAAAGATATACTGGGATATTTGTTTTAAAGTACTGTGCATGTACATGTGAGTGCTCCATGCACTGGGAATGAAAGGTTGCACAGTGTATTGTTTGTTTTTGTTGTAGTAGCAGCCACAGGCTTTGGCCAGTCATCAAGAAAAATCTGCTACCTACAGAGCAAGTTTCACTTCTACAACTAATCCAATGGTCTATGTAAAAATAAAGTGAAGCTTCCTGCAAATCTCATGCTCTGGAGTACAATAAACCCCCCTTGTAACATTATGCTAGGTAGTACGAAACTAAAGCAAACAAATAGTTTTCTTGAGAGACATAACCACAACCTTTCAACTCGGAGTTTATCCACTGTAAACTGTGTTGGTTAATGCCACAAAACATGAAAGAAGTAAAATTTCCCCTGAGCCCTGTGTTTGGTGAAACAAAAATATCTCTGGTTATCTGCATTGCATTGAGAGCCAAGAACTATTGAACCCTGCCAGAAGTCATGGTGATAATAATTTTAGCTATCTTTTTCCTCTAATGACACTAAGAGAGAAAAGAAGGAGACAGAATCCACTTCTCTTTTCAGAAAACAACCTGAAAGGAGTGTTGAAAGAGCAACGCTTATTCTAAAATAGCAGTTGAGGTGAATCCACTCTCCCTGTGCACACAGCTGTTCATTACACAATACATTGGCTTCAGCAATGAATCTGAAAGCCTTCAGAAAGCCTGACCTTTTCCCTGTCCGTGTAGTCTCACCTTTCCACCACAGATTTTTATCTTCTTGGTTGTGTCACTGCAACTTTTTGGGGGGCTGCAATATGAGCTGGTCGACACAAAGAATCTGGGTTGAAAACCAATGTCTTCTCCACTTGCCCCAGCTAAACTTGTGGTAAAGGAAATATACCCCAAATATTTTTTGCACAGCATATGGAAAATCATTGTATCAGGCAGCATGCACACACAAAAAGTTGCCCATTTTCCCAGCCAAGCTATGCCTACCTGTGGAAAATACCATAATCTCTGGTTTCTGCATTGCTAGAGAGATACAAGTCAGAAGAGATTCAGTGAGCAATTAAAGTGATCAGGGAATTACCTTAGGAAAAATTGAATTAGTAGCAAAAAGTGGACTGGGATTCAGAAGGTCAGGTTTTTATCTCTAGTTCTCTAATTGATCTTCAAGTCAAATACAAAGAAGAATATTTAGGCAAGAAGTGAAGATCATGATACTTGCACGTCACTATTGAATCACCTTGCAATAAAAATGAGCGAAAGACATAACAAAAACAACTACTTTTAGGCAGACACAAGATAAAATTCAAAGATCAAGGTTGTGTCATGCTGGAAGGACTCAAGTAAACGTAGCTGAGATTGAAGGTCACCTCTGTTGTGCAACCAGGAACAAACAGTGATTACATATTTTCAAATGTTTAATCTGCAAGCACAGTACAGCAATGCCTGCAGCAACAACAAGGAGCTCAAGCCAACTACAGGAGAAGAGGACACCCTATTTAAGAGCTTATCTGCTTCTTCTTTTACTTTAAAGTAGCCCTCTCCTATCCAGCACCAATACAGAAAGTTATCTTAACAACTTACATGATCAGCTAATAAGCAAACAGTAGATGCTTTGTTCACTTCAGTTTAGAACAAAACAACTCTGTATTGTATCTAAGTGATTAAAAGATGCCAAGTATGAAGGCTTCTGTATCCACTGATCTAATAATTGTACATATACCATCCTTTCCCCTTCTCAGCCCCCCTTCCCCGCTACTCCCCCAGCAACAATGCTGAAAGAGACAAACCTAAAACGTTGCACCTCTTTCCTCCCACACCCACACGGTACATACCCAAAATATAATTATTTTCTCTGCTTCAAAAAATCCAAAATTACCTCTGTAAACAAACCCATAGAGGGAAGAGGACCATAAATCTGTGGTCAACATAGCCATCAAGCAGTAGAAGAAGGTTTGCCAGGCCAGTCTGATGTCCCAGAATGAAGACACTTCTAACGTGAACAAGACCCCGCTGCCAATGGGGGCACAAAATACTGAAGCTACGCGTGCTCCCGCCCCAGCCGTAATGAAACTGCACCTACAACAAGTAGAAGAGGCAAAATCCAGGTAATGGGGAAAAGAACAGAAATGAAATACCTCCATAAACACCGTTTCCTGTCAAAGCTGGTTTTATGGGGCTGAATTTAAAGACTTGTTGGTTTATTTTGGGGTTATCATAGTGCCTTGCATCTCTAGGATTTGAGTTGAGATCCATCTGTCTTCACCTCCAGCCTTGACAAAACCCTCAATTCTGTAACATCATGCAGGGACCACCACGCCATACCAGCCAGCTGCTGAACCAGCCTGACTGAGGCCGGGCAGACATGCCACTTCACACCTGGGAAGCAGTGCAGTCACAAGGGTGAAATACTGCAGGGAAAAAGGTAAGAAAGCTTGGGATTCACTACAGAATGAGAGTACAGCCCCAGAGCCTGCAGGCTCAACACGTTGCCTCAGTTTGCAAATGTGTGAGAAATCCACAGGGAGCATGCATGCCTTGTTTCCCTCCCTGTGAAGGCGTGGAGCTCACATACACCCTGAAGAGCAACAAACTTCTGTTGCTGTAAGCTGCACTAGGAGCTCAAATGGCAAAGATCTGCACTGTAAGCCAGTTCCAGTGAAGGAAAAAGAAAAAAAAAAAAAAAAAAAGAAAAAGGAAGAAAAAAGAAAATTAATCATAAAAGAAAGGCATTAAAGGACAGACTTCCTTTATACTCTTATTATTATTTATTTTCCCACACACCACAGCATTTTCTTTCCAAAGCACCCAGTTCATTATATGAAAACAACATCTTGCATCAGACAAAAGTTACATTTTTAAGGAAGGCCACAGTATGCAAAACAGAGGGAAAAATATAGAAAGAGGGAATAAAATTATACTTTAATTCTGCCTTGGAAAATAGATTCAAATCCAGGCTTTGGGGGGATACTGGGTGATGCTGATACATATAATGCACTAATCACTAGCGCTCACCAGCTTATAAAGCCTTGCATCCTCTGGATGTGCTACCTGAGACCTCAGGGATAATTTGCAGAAATGCTGAGCATTCAAGTACTAGCTGAAGTCAACAAGCATACAAAATGCTTGAGTATTTTTAAGATTAAGAAATGCCAAGTTCTTAGCAAAAAACCTCAAACAGACCAGAGTAATCTCTAAAACATCAGAGGGCCCTTTTTTGTGTTCTCTGTGGTGTCCACAAATGTTATCAGTGCAAAGATGGGTGGCAATGAGAGTAATGGACAGAAAATAAGGGAAAAGATTAGAGAGTTCATGTGTCAAAGCCCTTAACAAAGCCCTCCAGTAAAGCTACACAGGCAACTTTATGTCTGGTATTTCCCAACTCACAAACGCTGAGTTAAGATACCCTTGTGTATGGATTTTTACTGACATATCATATCGTATCTTCACAGTGACATTGTTTCCAGCAGCAGGGAACTCAAAAGGTACTGCACGCCACAGTAAAAGCTGGGCAAGCTTTGCTTGGATGTCTTCAACCTCTTTCTCCTATCAGTTGTACATGCTATGTATCCCACCAATAGTATCAACAATGAAATTGGACCCCTCCTACACATCCATTACAGCTGCCCGATGGAGGGATGCCTTAAGATCCTTCAGTATCCTAACGCTTGCTGAGTTATACCTCTGCCTGTGACTGTACTCCGAGAGGGTACATCTCTTGAGCTTACTTAACTCCAAAAGATACCAGGAGAGTGGAAGTCTTTTGTCCTGGTCTTTGTAAAGAAGCAAGGTCTCACTCGGACTGAAATTTGTCTCTGCTGCTCACCAGCAACTCCCTCTGTGAAGGGGACTCCCACAGAATTTGTCTCTCCCAGGATGGCTCCCAACTGCAAGCTAGCACTTCTTTCTAATTATACTATAACTGGATGCTGCAGAGAAAAACAAAAGTTCTCGCTGCTTCTCTTACTGCAATTGCCGATTTCTTCCATGACTAACATTTTGCTTAACCAGCACGTCTCAGATTTATTTAAATGACCGATCTTAAAAGGCTAAAGGCAAAAGAGATTCCATATCTTCCCTTTGATTTTCTTTTAAGCTACAGATAGTTCACAGTGACTGTTCATTTGAATTCCTTGTATTTCTTTGGGAAATTAACACATGGGGGTCTTTCATTTTTTCCTTGCTTTAGGAAAAAAATGGTATCGTATAGAAGTTTGTATGTCAAGATGACAATAAATACCATCCAGAAGACACAAACTGGTTTGTAATTTCTTCGTCTGGAAACTAATCTCATTAATTTCACAAAAGAGAGCTTACCAGAGTTATCTCAGACACACATGAGCAGAGAAGAGCCGTATTAAAAGTGTGTCACAAAAAATTTACTTTTTCAAAACTAGAAAAATACAGCAAGGGCCCCCCGGGCACATTGTGCAATCTCCATCATCTCTTTTTTTTTCCTGGGACAGCATCACTGATTTGAGGATAAAGGCCATGTGTAAAAGTCCTGCATCTTTCTCCCTCCTTTTACAACCCAGAAGGCAATGGGAGAAGGTCTTCAGTATTAACATATTATTTCACAGGCATTCAATAAAGCAACTTGTGAACTTTGTTTTGACTAAAGACCTTTGTTTAATTAAACAACTTATTTTCAATTAGAGCCGGTGGCTTTTTCCCCATTCCAAAGTGACAAACAGCAGGAAGGCTGAAAGATTGCTGGAGCGGTATCTGTATTCCCCTTCCAGATGCAAAGGGCTCAACAGTGACTTGCCGCACACCCCCGGGGCACCAAGGGTGGGTGGTGGGGCAGCCCCCCCAGGGCCCCACAGCTCTGCCCATCACTTATCAGCTGAATTCCAAGATGTGGTGAAGATCGGGAGGTGGACGCCAAGGGTGTCTGACTGCAGCTGGCTCAGGCCGCAACCCAGGAGAGCACTAAAAGTGATGTTGTATAATTGAGAGCACTCTTCAGTAAATTATTCATAAATCAGCCACGATTAAAGGCAGAGGAGGGCAGAGCCCTAGCTGGCGTGCAGCAGCAAACCTAGATTGGTTTCAACAGATTTAAACATGGAAAACATGAACACATCTTTCAAATATGCAAAGTCCTGTTGACATAAAGGAGGAGGCTACTAAAGACTTTCAGATTCTTGACTCAGAGACTTAAATGTCTCTTTTGAGAGAAGTGTTGTGATGATAGACCATGAAATGCCTTTTGAAGAACTGCATGTTAATGTCTGCCCAAGTGTGGTGACACATCAGACTACAGTCCGTCATTTCAGTCATCTGTTCCCAGGTTAACAACCATGGCAGCCAGAACAGCTCTGCTTCTAACAGAATATGTGTAATGATTTAAATTATTACAGTGTGTTCCCAGGCAGCACTTCAAACTACATTTAAAGGGGGGGGGGGGGGGGCGGGCGGGGAGGGAATCCAAACCCTTAGTGAAAAGAAAAAACTATTCATTGTATAGTCTTGGAAGACTTTTCTACAAGACTTAAATTAGGAGCCTTAATGAATGTCTCAGAGGCTTTTAGCAACTTACGTGTGTTTATGTTTAATAAAAATGGTGGATGGTTCCAGATAAATTAAATTAAACTAGCTCTTAATTCCTACATTTTAAAAAGGCATCATGTTAATACCATGCTGACTTTCTTCATGGAAATATGATTCAATCCTTTGGCTCATGCATCACTGTTACCAACCCAGCACAAAGGGGGAAAAAAATTACAGCTGCAGTCTCTGAGCTCCTGGAGACAAATGTCTGAAAGCAAAGAAAACAAAAGATACCTAAAGGGAGAGCTAAACCTTGGTAATCATTGTCTGGAAGGTTTGTGGCTGCCTCTGACTAACCATGCACTCCTATTTTTGAACATCTGAGTCATCCCCTAGGTTGCTGCACCTCCGTCCAAATGAATAAATAAATATAAACCCATAGAGTAACAGCAAATGTGAAAGGGTGTTGGGGAGGAGGGTAGGTTTGGTCAGGGTGGTGAAGAGGAAGAGAACAAACCTCAGGGATGAATACTTTCCAAACCCAAAAAAGATCAGAAATAAAACAGCAAACCGGCCAACAAACAATCTGTATCATATTAGGAAGGACTAATTTTGCCATCTCAGCTCAAGATACAGTTTAATGATGGTGGTAATCAAGTGCAGCAGGATTATCCTCCAAATGGTGAATACAGGAAACTATCTCACTTACCAAAACAGCAAAGCCCAAAACCTGGCCTGCAGTTACTAAATTTGGCTGTATTGCAACAGAGCAAATTTTAAGAATTGCTCTGACCTACAGAGCAGGACTGGGCAACCGTCCTTTCCCCTTCTTTCTACAGCATGATGGGGATTCTCTTTCTTTGTGTATAGCAAGGGCTGGGGATAAAGTCATTATCCTTCAAACGGACTATAAAGTCTGCTTTTCCCTACCTAGAAAACATTGTATTACACTACTGCATGAACAACAAGCAGATCCAACCTGACCTGCAATTTGCCATCTGCAGAGCTTTGCGAAGCAGTGCCTGGTTTCTGCGGTCGCCCTTAGCTGACATCTGTGGCTGCCGTGTTCGTAAGCTGGAAACATGGGTCCCAAGGGCCTGGCTGTCCATCACTGCGTGCCTTACACAGCCACTTCAGCACTTCTGCAAGGTGGCTGTAAAATTGTTGCCCCTTTTGTGCACAGCCACTTGAGACTGGCTTTATTTTTATACAGACTTGGTGTAAGTAAAAGCAGTTGTACGAGATGCAAAGGAGCTGGCAGGCCATAGCTGTGGGATGGGTTGCTTTTCAGAAACAAAATGGACTGCAGTTGTCCAGATAACTACTTGCTGAGTCTCAACAGGGAATCGTACTAGGGAACCAAGCCAGTATTTAAAACACACAGTGAAAAATGTTTTTCTTCACTGCATGGCATGAATAGTTGTGCTAATGCAAAGGAAGGGACAGCAGAGGTGAAAAGCACTCCCAGCGCAGGGTATTTTTTAAGCCAGTGTTGCCACCAAGACATACATTGCAAACCCACACCATCAGCCTGATAGCTTTAACTTTTGTCTGCTATTTCATACCCCAAATGGATCATGGGACCTTTTGGCCCGTAGAACAGCCCAGAGGCTACAGCCAGCACACATGAGACAAATGTCCCTGAAAAGGTCTTGATGTTACAAAAATGTTGAATAGAAGTCCCATTCAAATACCCGATGATTTCTGGCAAGCCCAATGGTGACCCTGCTGGGCAAAAGAACTTGGGGGGAAGAGAGAGAGAGAGAAACAGAATCAACAATCATTAGATGCTGATGTTAGATGAGTCAGAGTTTTTAAATCCAGCCCTCACCTTGCTCTGTCCACAAACAAACTGTCCCAGAATTAACAGATGATGTAGATACACATATAACTTCTGGCTAGACACAAAAATTCAAGCTCCCAACAGCATTGCTATATGTGTACTGGGGGTAATGAGAGAAGAAAACAGCTGATGAGGGCCCCTGCCCCAGCACCCTGCCATGCCTGCCGATGCCTGAAGGCAACCAGCCTCTTGCCTTTGCACAGGCTGTCTGCGGGGCAGGGTGTACACGTGAACCTGTGTGGTTTGTCAGTTCAGACTTTAGATAGCTTAAAACCAATCAGTTATTACTCACATAACAGCAAACTCCCTTTTTCTACTGTTGCTGGATTTCAGGGTAAGTTCAGTAAAACATTCACTTTTTCTCTCACCTATGCTGTTAATTGCCTGTCTATAATTAAGTTGAACACAGCAGGACAGTAAATGACAGAAACACTCAATGTTTTAGCCCTGCTGCCTTGTAAAAGTACTGATCTGGGCTACAAGGGATACCCACATAGCACAGCTAAAAGATCAATCTAAAACCAACAGTAACTTTTATATGGACTGATGGTCTTTGGCTTAGGCCCCTTCCAAACACTGAGTTTTCACAAGTTATACCAGCTGCCACTTGTATTTATTTTATAAACACCACATGCTAAGTGTAAATTGCATCGCCACCACCACTGATTTCACCCCAGACACTTTTATACAAGTTACGGGCAGTGGAATCCAGCCGTAGGCCGAAGGCCAAGACAGACCGCTCCAATGGGGTTGTATAATAGAGGGGAGTTTTTAAATGAAATACTGAATTAACCAGTATTTGGAAGGGCAAGAGATCTGGTTTATCACAGCGTTACAGGCTTGCTGTGTAGGACACTTAGCACTTACCAGCACTGAGGCTGACCACAGAACCACCATGGCCAGCCCTGACTCAAGCGCACACAGCCAGCTCACGTGAATGTCGCCATCCTGCCCGGCTGGCAAACAGATTACTGCATTGGCACCCACAGACCACGTCCTGCTTTTCCATCATCTTTTGCCCCACAGATTTCTGTAGGCAGAAAGCGTACCACAGGGAAAAACCAAAACAGGCAAGCAGTGCAGGCTCTTTAGAAGGATGGGAATGAGTAACAGTAAGGTGAACGATGACTTTCAGATTCAAGTCATGGCTTTTTTCCAGGACTTCTTGCCCATCTTTAAAAACACTATAAAGGACCCGTTGTTACTCATCAAGGCCCTTTTCAGGTCAGAAGCAGAGGTAAAGGACCTTAAGAACATGCACAAGAAAACACTAAATGGTGTCTCTATATGGTGTCTTCAGGAGACATTTTGCCTGAATGAAGGCTTCAAAGTCTTAAATCAGTACTTACCTTCATGAATTTCCAGCTGTTACTAGTAGACAGAATATATGTGAGCAAGCTCTTTCCCGCTTTATTTTAACCAAAAGGACATTTCTCATACTAGGCCTTCTCACATTTAAAAAACACGTTTCAGTCTCCCTGGGTTTTCAGTTTGTTTCTCTGTGCTTGTTCTGACTGCAGTTCTCCACGACTCCTCAGCTCCCACACACTTTGCCACCTTCTCCAGCGCCCAGCAGTGATTCACTGTGTGTGCAGGTCAAGCACAGCCCTTCCACTCCTGAGGTCGCAGCGTCACAGCCAGCCACCGCAGCCTTCCCGGCAGCCTGTCCCATACAGGCTTTTGCAAGCACATCATGCCGCACACCCAAACAGCAAAGTGCGCGAAAATGAATTTTGCTCATCTGCAGCTGAAGGTGGTATTTAGATGGGAAGGCCTTCCAGGGCAGGAATTACATGTTTGTACTGATATCAGAGCCTGTGAGAGCTTACCTCCTGTGTCTCTTTGTATGAGTTTAATACAACAGGACAAATTTTATATTATGACAGGACCAACAGCATGTGTAATGGTTGTTGTGGTACCCTGGAATCAAACTGTGGTTTCTTTCTGTATATTCCTTATTTATACTTTAGTGTGTATATACACACATGCATGTATATGCATACAAATGCATGTGTATACACATGTATGCATGTGTATTCATCCACTGTTTATATATTTTATAAACATAGACATAGTTTATATATAAGAAACCCCAAGGAAATAATATTCCAAGTACTATAGGTTTTCCACGAGGAAAGCATATAAAAACTTACCCTATGTCTGACAGAGCCAGCGCCAGCCGGCCCCAAGATGGACCCGCCGCTGGCCAAGGCCGAGCCCATCAGTGACGGCGGTAGCGCCTCTGGGACAGCGTATTTAGCAAGGGGGGGATGAACTGAGCAGCAACCTGCAGCCAGAGAGGAGTGAGACTGTGAGAGCAACAGCCCTGCAGAGCCCCAGGCCAGCGCAGAGGGAGGCAGGAGGGGCTCCAGGTGCCGGAGCAGATTCCCCTGCAGCCCGTGGTGAAGACCATGGTGAGGCAGGCTGTGCCCCTCAGCCCATGGAGGATCCCATGCCAGAGCCGGTGGATGCCCAAAGCAGGCTGTGACCCTGTGAGAAGCCCACACTGGAGCAGGCTCCTGGCAGGACCTGTAGACAGAGGAGCCCAGGCTGGAGCAGGTTTGCTGGCAGTACTTGTGACCCCATTGGGGACCCAGAGCTGCAGCCCACGGGAAGGTCTGACACTGGAGAAATTCATGGAGAGCTGTCTCCCACGGGGAGGGGTGGAGTGTGAGGAGCCTCCCCTGAGGGGGAAGGAGCGACAGAGGCAGCGTGTGATGGACTGACCCCAGCCCCATTCCCCATCCCCCTGCACCGCTGGGGAGGAGGAGGGAGAGAATTTGGGAGTGAAGTTAGGCCTGGGAAGCAAAGGAAGGGGTGTGGGGAACGTGTTTTAAGTTTTGGGTTTATTTCTTATTACCCTACTCTGATTTGATTGGTAATAAATTTCCCTAAGTTGAGTGTTTTGCCTGTGACAGTAATTGCTGAGTTGATTGCTCCCTGCCCTTACCTCGACCCACGAGCTTTTTGTCGTGCTTTCTCTTCCCTGTCTGGCTGAGGAGGAAGGTGATAAAGTGGCTTTGGTGAGCACCTGGCCCAGCACACGCACCATCGAGGCCATTAGTGAGGATATCCACAACAGTATCTGGCCCAGTATTGACCCCTGGGGTACACCAATGCTGACTGGCCTCCAGATGGACTTTGTGCTACCGACTATAATGCTTTGAGCCCAGCAGTTCTGCCAGTTTTAAATCCATCTCACTGACCACTTATGTAAGCCATACATCACCAGTTTGTCTTATGAGGATGTTACGGGAAACAGTGATGAAAGCCTTGCTGAAGTCAAGATAAAGAACATCCACTGTTCCAGTCATCTCATTAGTACAAGATTGTTACCCACTAAATTCATACTGACTATGCCCAATCACCTTCTTGTCCTTCATACACTTACAAATGGTTTCCAGGGTTATTTGCTGTGTCATCTTCCTGGGGTCATGATGAGGTTGACTAGCCTGTAGTTCTCTGGATCCTTCTTGAAGACAGGAATGACACTGGCTTCCTCCAGTCCTCAGGATTCTCTCCTCAGTTTCCATGACCTTTCAAAGATAATTGGGCGTGGCCTCACAATGACATCAACCACCTCCCTCAGAGAAGGCATAGAGTACCTTGGCCTTTTCCAAGTCCTTTGTCACCAAGTTCCTTACCCAGTTCAACAACCAGCCCATGTTTTTCCTAGTCTTCCTTTTACTGCTGATGTACCGGTAAATACCACCTTCCTTTCCTGTTGCCCTTCAACATCCCTGATCATATTCAATTCCAGGTACACTTTGGCTTTCCTAACCCCATCCCTGCACACTCAGACAGTGTCTCTGTATTCCTCCAGGGTCACCTGTCCCTGCCTCCACCCCTTGTGTGCTTCCTTTCTATGTTTGAGTTTTGTGAGGAGCTTCCTGCCACCTTTTGCTTGATATCCAGTTCATTGGAATGGATTGTTCTTCACTATGGAGGAGATAATCCCTGAAAACCAACCAGCTCTCTTGGTCCCTATTCTCTCCAGGATGGTCTCCCTTGGGATCCTTGGGATTCTTCCAACAGATCCCTGAGTAGACTAAAGTGTTCTCATGATGTCCAGAATTGTGGTCCTGCTTTTTGCTTTTTCCCCCTCATCTCAGGATCCCACATGTCACCATCTCATGGTCACTGCTGCCACCAACCTTCACATCACTGGCCAGTCTTTCCTTGTCAGTAAGTACAAGGTCCAGCAGAGCATGTCACCTCATTGGCTTCTTGATCATCTATCAGGAAGCTGTTATCAATGCACTCCAGAAACTTAATGGATTGCTTGTGCCCTGCTGTGTTCCCCTTCCAGCAGATATTGGGATGATTGGCTAAAGAATCCCACAAGGATCTGGGCCAGGGACCATGAGACTTCTTTCAATTGCCTGAAGACAGCCTTGTCTAATTCTTCATGAGCCAGCAGTCTATAGCAGACACCCGCAACATCACACATATTAGTGTGCCCTCCAACCCTGATCTGCAAGCTCACAGCTTACTCTCACCTGTACTAAGGCAGAGCTCCATGCATTCCCACTGCTTTCCCACAAAACAGAGCAACTGCCACTCCTAACCGTCCCAGTCTGCCCTTCCTAAAGAGCTGCTGCAGCACTCCAGCAGCATCAGCTATCCCACCATATCTGTGCAGACCAGGAGCCCATCTGCTGTGCTCCAGCCTCAGCGAGAGGTCACAGGCACTGCCCACAGCCACAGAGAGCTGCACCCTCCCTGGGGAGCTTGCTCTAGGTTAAGCCTGAGAAAGGCCCACGGCTGAGGGAGCTGGGCCTGTTCAGCCTGGAGAAGAGAAGACTGAGAGGGGGCCTTATCAATGTCTGCAAATATCTTAAGGGCGAGTGTCAAGAGGACGGGGCCAGGCTGTTTTCAGTGGTGCCCGGCGACAGGACAGGGGGCAACAGGCACAAACGGCAGCACAGGACATTCCTTCTGAATGTGAGGAAAAACATCTTTACCTTGAGGGTGACAGAGCCCTGGCACAGGCTGCCCAGAGAGGCTGTGGAGTCTCCTTCTCTGGAGACATTCAAAACCCGCCTGGATGAGGCTCTGTGCAACCTGCTGTAGGTGAACCTGCTCTAGCAGGGAGTTGGACTAGATGATCTCCAGAGGTCACTTCAGAGGTTGTAGCCTCTGCTAATTCAGCGGTAATTTCTGCCCCAGGTTCTGGAGACCAGCTCTGGCAGCTCCTTGCTACTGTTGCTGAGCCCAAAAGCACTGTCAGCCCAGACCCTGGCCCCCCCTCTGCATAAAGTGCTGCATCTGCTGGCTGCATGCCATGGATGATGGTTACACAGGCTGCCCCCAGCACCAGCTGACAGGGTGCCCAGCTCCCCCTGGTCAGGGTTCAGTGGGAATAAAAGCTCAAAGCCCCTTTCTTACAAGAAGCTCTTTGTTATTCATACTATCTACCATAGATACCACAAACCAGGCAAAAATTTTACCACTTGGTTCTCTCCACAGGTAAGAGGAAAAACCAGTCAGGGTCAGAGATGCCTTAACATTTATATTGGTTTTAGCCACTCAGTGATTTTTACCACCACCATCCCAATTATCACAGACATGATGATACCCATCAAGGACAAATTAATCATTCAACAATAATCTATTACAGCATTAGCAAAAGATAGGTGCCCCAGACACACAAATAAACAACATATCTGACACTGGGTCCACATTCACTGAGCACCTTAAGAGAAACTTAATCCCTTCCCTTGGACATCAACCATACCTAAAGCAGCACATGCCCCTTAGGTACAAGGGGGAAGAGAAAGAGGAATATTTTAAAGACTGCCTTCATCAATCTCATGACAAGAACATCATCAAACATTATACTGTACTATAGGTTAAGTTCTTGCACAGTATATCAAAGCATACCTACACAAAGCACCACAGGATATTTAGTGTCCACACCCACCTAGAGAGACAGAACCTCTAGTCAGTTAAAACTTCATGATGTGTGTTTTCTAATAAACAAACATAGAAGAGGTCACTCTTGCTCACCTGCAGGTAATTTTCCACCAGGTCCCATTTCAATTTGATGAGACTCAATTATCTGATGAATCAAAACCCCCAGTGTCCCAACTGCTGTTCCAATTAGCCCAATTAGCAGCCATTGATCCCACTCTTTTCTAGAAATAGGAGAACACAGTTACCTCCCAGCCTACAGCACAGGTCTATTTCCCATGCTTCCTCTCACAAACATGCAAGTTCCGTTTTTAGAGCACTTTGATATTAACCGTGACTGCTTTTGCCAACATCCCCTTAAAAAGTGTAGACTCAACAAAACTCTACCTTCAGGTGAAAGCCATTTCCATTTGAGTAAGGAACACAGGGTTTTTTGGTTTTGTTTTTTTTAAATATATAAGTAGCAGTGCAATCTGCTTTCAGATGCTAATTGTTTGTTGCCATTTCAAAATTCAATTATGTGACTCAGTAATTAAGCATTCAGTAGAGCACTTGGAACTCATTTCAAAGTAATTCCTGTTTTCTTCTATTGCAACTAATGCAGAGTACCAATCATATAAGTGTGCAAACCTTTACCTCTAGCTTATGTTTTTACTAAATTTACACTTCAAATAATAAATGTGAACCAATAGTAATTACTGATTTATTTCCAGTATCATTTAGGACTACAGCACCCCTACTGAAATTCAAACAGCATGTTTCCTGGACATTACACTAAGAGGCAGTGAATTTCAAGAAAAGTCTCAGTAAGACAACATTCCCCCAAACCTCTGCGAAGTCTCATCCTTTTATGTTTTATAAATTGAGTAGTTAATAACATATTTTTTGCATAGTCAAGAATTTGTCAAGAGCAAAGGCATAAGCACTTTCAAAAAATGCTCTTCATCAAATTTGCTTGCCACTTGGCTCCCTTCTACATACTATTGAAGCGTCTTCCTCAGTAGAAACAATAAATAAAGTTTTCTTAATTCCTTCTGCTATCAGGCATCTCCCTGGATTGTCCGAACTACCCATAGCTTACAGGCACCTTAAGAGTATTTAAGGTAAGTCTACCTGTTCGTTTTCTCTTGTAGCCACTTCTTACAAACTTTACTGTGTAAAGGCAAATAATCCAAACTCTCATGGGCTATCAGGTGTTCTCTCTCCCCCTCCTTGCAGTGATAATATGCAAAACTGCTTCTCCTGATGCTGCATTGCCTCCTAAGATCCTGAGAATGAATCAGATCAGGCCCATGATCTTCTGCCATTAACATCTCCTCTTCACCATTTTCCACATGTGTCCTATGGGAAAAAAGTGATGGCATTACAGTGGCCTCCAAGAATCTTTGGGAAGCCAACAAGACCATGTGAGCCCAAGAACAGTCTCCTTGAGACTGAGATGAATGGAAAGCCACCCAAGGATGGAGTAGCTGTGGCACAGAGATTGGCTGGTTTGTGTTTGGCCTTGGTTAGCTGTCACAGTCAAAGCAATGAAAAGTTGTCTGAGCTGGAGCTCTCTGGTGAAGAAGTCACTCCAAGAACAGACTGACCACTGTAACAAGATTATTGCACCAGATCCTTGCAGGCTGTTCAGAGGACAGGAACACTTAAGCCATAGGGGCTTTGTCTGTTTTAAAATACGATCACTTGCTGTGCTTTGAGTTGTCCAAAGATCTTGATCCACTATCTAATCACACAATTTAAATAAATTAAAATCTAGGTTGCAGTAACATTCAGTTAGACCCCAAATTCTCAGTATTATATAAGCACCCTAAAAATGCTTATTCTCTAACACAATTGCCTTCGAATTTACATGTCAATTTTCTTTTTAGAAAGGTAAAACTCATTTGCTGGACTACCAAACTCACTACAGCTTGGCTACTTTACCCAAGGTAGCTTGCAAGCTGACAGTTCAGTCAAAGCAGAAAAAGACTTGATGCATAGCAAATATTTACTGTAAAGACAAATCAGTAACATGACGCACGTTTGCCACCTCCAAGGCGTGTTTTTGTTACCAAAGACAGAGTAGAGAAGATTGCTGCTGCTTTCCACTTACTAGCGTGTGGACCAATTTGGAAAGGTCTCATCTCAGATAATGAGGAAACATACATAGTTCCTCCGTTGTCAGGTAGTGAGTAACTAAATGGCAAGAGAGAACAAAAGCCACATGCAAATTATCTGAAGCCAAGGCTTTTGACCTATGATTTTGCAATGCTGAAAGTTTCCTTGTGACCCACACTTTTCAAATGTAATGAAACATATTGTCAAGGCAATACTGCCCAGGGCAGGGGGCACCTCCACATCAGGAATATAGCAATAGCCCAAGTCCAACTTCTTATACCATGACTGTGGGGTTTGCCAGCTCAGTCAGGCATTTTGTTCTAGGCATTTCAAAAGTACTATGCAAATTCAAGACCTGGCAACTCTCAGCCTAAGGAGAAAAAAAAAAAATAAAAAAAAAAAATTGGAGACATGATCTACATAGAAACCAAAGACTTCAGAAGTTTTTCCTGGAAACTATGTGAATGGCTACAAGCAACAGTAAATGCATCAGAAAAGTTAATGTTACTTTCCTTACAGGTGTAGGGAAATAAATTTATCTTTGCCACCAAATACATCCACAGAGAAGTTATCTGACAATAAACACACATTGTGTAATCAATTAAATCACTCAAGTCAAAGGTGAACTGAGGAGGAATAGCCAAGTCCTCACTCTGATTTTGACTTGTTATCTAAAAAGTGGCAAGCACTTTATTAGACTAGCTCAGACCTTAGTTTTGGGTTTAAGCACAAAAACATATTGTACAAGCTAATCAGCGTTTGTACAAAAGCTGGGTTTAACTAATCATATTCCAAGTTTAAAACAGAGCAAAGGAAAACAGAGCCCAGATGAGAAAAGCAGGCACCTGAGAGAGCTCCTGGCTAGGACCGCCCCCACATACACACACTGCTTCATGCAGGGGTGCCCAGCCTGGCTACCACAAGGTGTCTATTTAGCACATTTCTTTATTTCTGCAACATGGGGATTTGTATGATGCCATTTTTCTACTTGTGTTAGATCAAACTAGTATAGGCAAATAGATCTGGGATTGCAGTGTGAACAGAAATACAAAATCCACTGATGAACACAGAAGGGGGCACCATCCACCAGCCCCCGAAACTAAAGCTACCTTTCTAGGGGCAAGGGATGAGGCTAAGTCATTCTGCTCACTGACAACACAGATACACCTCATTCCATGTTATGGTGGTTTTTTATATAAACAGGACGGCAGTTTTCCCTCAGACAGGAACACCATTACCATCCCTAACAGCATACCTGAACATTTGTCTTTGCTGTCCCCAGTTGCCAGAAAAACTGAAGCTGACCCCTCCTCTTCCGTGAGGCACGCATTCAACCCAGTCTCTGCAGCAGTGGCTCGGCTATACTGCAGATTCTCACAGGCACCCACTCATGCATTCAAAGTGTTAATGAAAAAAAAAAAGAAAAAGAAAAAAAAAGAATGAAAATGGTATTTCAAACTTTGACCCCTAATTTTTTTTTCCCCACAGACTCCTCTATAGTTAATTTAAACCCACCAGTACACTCACTTATCTGAAACACACTTCATGAGCCTCTGTGAAGCAGTGCACACATGGTCAGGGTCCAAAAGTGAGAAGGCAAAAAGCAGAGACATTTGAGATTGCAAGGGGGGCACAGCTGCATCCCAGAGATGCAGGAGTTGAGACAAATCTACAGAGGACAGACCCAGCCTTACAAAATATGTACAAACACAGGGCATTCATTCATTATTTTACAATGAAACCTGATGACATTTTCCCTCCTTAACAGAAAAAGTTATTTTCAGAATACTTAAATGAAGAAAGCAAATGCAGATCGGGGTTGTGAAAGTGTTCTGTACCAGAAATTCCGCTGCTAGAAGTACATACTAAACTGCCCTGTCAGAACTTGACCCAAAAACTCTGCATTTTGGCTGTCATTGTTAAATCTGCTCCCACACAGACATACACACAGACCTCCCAGTGCTGAACATGAGCTTTCATCTTTCTTCTGAAAGTATTTTGGAGAGTGTATTACCAGTTCTGTAAAGTCTGCATTAAGGATTGTCCTGCTTTCTGCAGTGAATCCTCATCTCCAAACATCACACAAGGATGTGTCCACTTATCCAACAGTTTTTTAATTCCAACTTTGCCATAGACAAAGGCAACCAGAGGCAATGATTAAAGTATCTTCCAGCACTGAGAAAGTATTAAATTCCCACCCCTACCCCTACCCCGAGGAGAGCGTTTAAGTCAGGCTGTGAGCAGCTCCCAGGTTTTCCACTCATTTCTGACTTTGATACCTGCACCTACAAGGCTCTATACCTGCTTTTGCAAGGCTTGCTACCTTACTTGCAAGTTTTCTTATGTCAGAGGGATCACAGTCTAACTGGGAACTGCTGCTTTGGAGGCAAGGAGGCGGCTATATTCTGTGTTCGTCACCACAAAGCTAGTAGCTACACACTTAACTTCAGCATGTGCTTTAAGGACTGAAGTTATAAATTCAATTTGACTTAGTTGGGGGAGAGTTATGAAATACCAATGTGGGGAAAAAGCATGCTTTCAAGTTGCCAAGACCCCAATTAGGGAGCCATAGAGCTCCTTGTTCTACTCCCAAGCAGCTTCCATGCAGACCATGGGCCTCCTCGCGCAAGGGCGAGGGCAGAGTGCGGAGGGTAGGCAGGCACCAGCGCGGCGCTCTCCTCCTCGGTCACGTAAGCACACTGAGCTAGGCTGCCTCCAGCCAGGACTGGAAAGGACTCCCTTGAAATCGGAAAGATCAGCAAAGGACTGGACCACTGCTACTTGGCAATCTTGGTGGGTTACAGGTGAGGGGAGGCAAACAGAAGAAAGGCAGCTACCACATGACTATCACTAGCTGGCCATTCCAACACACAGTTTTAAGCTACCCCATCTAACTCCTCTTCCAAGCAAGTGGGAAGGAGCAACAGTTTTATTTGCCTAAATGTTTTTTAAGTGTGAGAGTATGTGCATACATTGCTAAATTAGCAAGTAAGAACTACCCACCAAACAGCATTAGCAATACAGCATGAGTTTAATTCCAGAACACTTGGTCTTTGAATCCACTTGTCTTTGAATAGTACAGACATAAATTAGAATCCAGCTATTACACATAAATGCACCTACACCAGAACTCCAATTCTTGCTACGGTTGTACTAAATCATTCCTACCTGGACACCAATTACCAATAACCTGTGTATCCAGATGGCTATATAACATAATTTCAGCTGTGTAGTAGCAAGCCTGTAAAAACCCAAGCAAATACTTACTTGGCACCCCAGTTTTATGCAAACAGAGAACAAAGTACTTTTTGAATGGTGTCAGGAGGTGTATATACTTAAGTTATATGAATTCCTTCTCTCTCCACTGCCCCCTTGTCTTCAGCTACAAGCTCATTACTGCAGCGTAGGCAATTTGTGCATCTGTCAAGTAAAACAGTGCATCATTTTTGCTGGCTTCTGTTTTAATATGAAGTATCATACAGCTATTATAGAATCACAAAAATACAGTCAACCATTAGAGACTGAGAGTTAACAGTTTTACACTGAGTAACACAACAATTCCAAATCAATCCGAAGGTAAAGTGAAGAGTATTTGAAATGCCAGAAAAAACAGTTACTACTCTAAGGAACGTGAGTGGTTCAGAGTTTATTTAACAGATTGAAAGCAGCGTGGCAGAATGAAGAGCTTCCGAAGCAGTGCTCTATTCACAGCATCCCACTCTGAAGATCAAAACCATTATACTACTAATTGAGGTGACACTCAAAAGATTTTAGATAATGAGTTTAATGCACAATCTGAATTTCAGCTCAAGGAAGAAAATAACGATCCATAGTGATTGAATAGCGATACAAAAAAATCACTACCTGGAAACATCATGGCTATAATTCATTTCACATTATTTCAGTACTTCAAAGTTACAGCATTTAAGGTATGAAAGACTACTAACTTAGCATGAGAATTTTGCTATAAATGCAATGACTCTTACATTTGATGCTGACTGTAAGGACACAGACATTTCAAACGTTTTCTGATAAGGCTGTAACAAATCTAATATATTGTTACAGGCTAGTAGTACCATACAAGATCGTAACTTTAATCTGTGTATCTTCATACAGAAAAAAACTGTACATATGACAGGAAACGGTTTCAGAAAGCAGAAACCAAGATGACTATCGCTGTCTCCACAAATCCTGACATTGTGGCAAGGAGTTATTTTAGAAATTTCTCACAAGCAGACAGTTCCATAGTTCAAAGTGCAACACACCACCCAGAGATGAGAAATAACGTGCTTTCCTGAAATGAGAGCCCAGCAAACAAACTGTGGAAGAAACTGTTGGCCAGAAAAGGCAGGGGTCAAGCTTGCTGGCAGTTTGCTTGATACCATGACAAAAGCAAAGAGCTTTTAGCATAGACTCTTGTCATTAATGGTATTGACACTATTAACCGCATGCATACATTTAAACTTTAAGCTGCCGATCACCAATCACTTCGATTAACCTGGGAACAAAAGGGCCAGCTGCCAGCATCACAGCTGCCATGGTTTTGGTTTACACTGCTCCTGGCGGTGGCAAGCTTTGCATATCAAAACCTAAAACAAATGCGAGTCATCTCAACCTGCTGTACTTCATCACAGTGTTTAACAATTTTAAGCTCTATCTCAAAAAATGTGAACAAGATCAGTAGAACTAGGTTAAGTCCTGTCAGGCTGAACTGAACTTCAGGAGTTCCAAGTGCTAGTTTATCTCCCAAAATCATTCTGCAAGGCTCAACCCTCGTATTAATCCAATTTTCATGACACTGGAAAGATCTGCTAGAAACACGCCTCTACATCTCCATGATAACTTCACACCTCTACTCTTTGAGCTGCTTTCATACAATTTGTAACAGCTTTTATTCCTGTGACAACTGGGAAAACAGCCATTTTTTCATGGTCTATTCTCAAGTCAAGTAACAAATGCATTTACCTCTACCAAGTTTCTTGTTTTCTTGGTAACTTTTATCAGTAGAAATTGCAGAGGGAAATCAAACCCTTCTGCCTTCCCTTTCTCATTCCTGCATGCTTAAAAATATAATAATAATTTCAAATGAAAACAGCCAATGTGTTAAATCAGCATACCTACACATCTATGATCATCATCAGGGAGCAGAGTGGGAAGCAGCACAAAGCAGCTGATGAAAACCTTCCTTGTTTATGTCTGCATAGCCATTCCTTCAGTATTTCTGAGTTAAATATACAGGGTTTTTTAAACCCCAACTGCATAGTTTATACATTATAAAACCATGTCTACAGTTCATCCACACTGCATACATTAAAAGCAGAAAGTTGTGATGCTTCTGTTAAGAAATGATGCAAAGTCATAAATCAGTATAGAAAACATGCATTATATCAGGAGATCCCAAGCACTGGTTATTTGTGCACTATCTCAACATAATCCATTAAGTTATTAATTTATATAGTTTGGCACTTGTATAAATAATAAAAGGCCTTAAAAATGTATCACTATTTTAAAATGGTTAAGACTGAAAAACATCATGGAATTGTTTGAATATGCGAATGCTACTTGAGAGTTGGCATATGACAGTTTATAGAATGGAATTCACTGTACATTAATTTACAACCGTTTATCAATTGAGCTGAAGGTACACGTCCATTTAGTAAAAAAGAAAAATACATTATAAACTGCATTAAGGTAAGAAAGCTGGTATTTTACCCATTGAATGGAGTACTCATTCCTACAGAAGCTGAGATCAGCTAGCGATCTTTTACGTTTTTCTAAAGCAGCATAAGTTATATTCACACTTCCAGCATTACAGACAATATACCCTTCATATCATTTTAGCCCATGATCAGCAGGGTCTGCAACAGAAAAGATTTAATACACTGTTTCAGGAAATAACACAATCATATAACAGGTAAAAGAAGAAAACCCTCTCGCACAATTGTTCCATTATGCAGAGTTAACACAGATGCATTAACAAGTTTGGTGGGGTTTTGTTTGGTTTGGGGTTTTAATTTATTATTATTAAAGACCACAGGCATTCATCATGTCCCTCCAATACCTCCTCACCTCAGAAATCTTCCTAGGCTTCACAAGAGTTCTGTACACATTATTTAGAAAAACGTATGAGAAGCATTCTGTCCCACCGCTTCACTTCTCTCTGGAATTTTACTTGCACAGAAGACCAACTATAGTTTTAAGTCATCCTTTTTTGTTACAGTAACACAGATTCAGACTTGCTTATTAGACCAGTTTATTCCTTCTTCTCTAGCAGTGAAGACTAGCCATACCAGTTTTCAAAAACTAGAGGTCAGAATAAAAACAAGTAGCAGTCAGACACCCTGCCTCTGTCACAGTACAATTACCAAGCCGCCTGCTTAAACGAGCTTTCTGCATCAAAAGATAGCAAGAGAAGTGTAATAAATATTTTTAGGCCCTGAATTACTGTCCCAAAAGCTAAACAGGAAATACATTTCCACAAACTCACCATGCAAGTAGCCATGTAAACCACTAATACTTGTCTAAATTAGACAGTTTATTATTACTATTATTATAGTTGATCAATTGCCATAGAATGCACTAAAATTTTCCTTTAGGCATCCCCAAACATTTAGGAGGAATGTGCATTATGCATTTATTTCATGATAGTTTGAGGGCTTCATTCCTGACTTTCTCTTGCTGGTCGTCAAGTATTTTCAACCTGCTTTCAGGAAGATGAGCGCAATCAAGGCAGCTGGTAGGTACACACCTTGCAACATTTTATGTACTTTATTATCAATGAGTAAGGCACGTTATTTGTAATATGGATATTTCCATAGGCTTGCTCATTGTACCCTAAGGTTTGCGAAGCATGAATCATACGGTCTTTGGGTTTTTTCTTTGCTTCACAGTACGCTTACCCCTCCCTCAAACAACCAAAACACAACACCTTTGGTAATGCTTTAGAGCACAAAGCCCAGGTGATCACCACCATGATACAGATTTCCAAATCCAATTTGAAAAAATCTTGTATTTAGACCTTTTCACTTTGTCTCTCACAAAAACGGCTTAAAATGGTGCTCTACTTTGCAAGAGGTACAGAGGTTTGAGAAGAAAAAACCCACACATTTGCTAACAACAGCAAATTAAAATCTTGCCAAAAGAACATAACACAAATTAAATAGTTGTAAGAGGAAGAATAAAATTCTGGCATCGAAGTAGGTTACCCAAGAGAAACCACAAGAACATGAGAAAACAGATTATTAAGTAAGCATTGATCTGACATGGATACCTATAAAACAACGTAAACTTTGTGGAGGACAGTAAGCAGCAGTGCTTCAAAATCTTCAGGTAGTAAGAGTTTTGAGGAGGCTCTCAACTTTATGCAGCAGTGAAAGACACTTTAAAATTTCATAATTAATTACACTGAAACTATTTCAGTGGGAGCAAAATGGAAAAACACCACACTTAAAAATCACTGCAGGCATATTTTTATAGCCATCTTTTATATTACATACTCTGGTGTCAGAGAAAAGGTCAGTTCCCTCCACCACTTGATTTTTCTTCTGCAAAACCTATGTGCTGGCAGCTAGATAAGCAAATTTTCACAGATATAAACGGTTACAGACAAGGAGGAATCACTCCTGCGGAATCAACCTGCACCACATACAACCAAGGGAACAACCAGCCTTTTTCATGCTCTGTGAATAAGTCAGTCTCTAAAATTGTTACCAACCATGTAACAGTCCACGAGTATTTCTCATTCTCTCAATAGTTTATGCTGAAATTTTCCCAAAAATTCACCTCTTAGAACTGTACAGTTCCATTATTTTAATTGATTAAATATAAATTAGCAGTGCCAGTGTAAGAAAAAAAAGATTTAATGGCATAAAAATCATTCAAATTATATCAAGTAAGAAACTGTTGCAATGCACTTCAGCCAAACCATCACAAATGATACGTTATATAAATACAGACAGGAGGTAGCTGGCAGCTACAAATTCACCAATTCTGAAGTGTCCAATTTGTCTAAAAAGCATAAACTGACAAATACTAATTAAACCTTTCAATTTAAAAAAAAAAAACAAACCACCTAGTTTATTGCTTTTAAAGGTTTGTTCTTTACATCAGAAATAGGCAAAGGCATATCAAAGAAAGCTACCTGGCTATTGATGGCTTTTGATTATATTCACTTTTTCAAAAGAACCACCAAATAAAATTTTGAATGCAGACAGGCAAGTCACTCCCAATGTTACATGTTCTTACCAAAATGAACAAAGGCTTGCATTCTCCAAGGGGGAAAAGTGGGAAAGGAAAGAAGGTATAATTTCCGAAAGGATAGCATTGGCTACTTTCTTATGAGAAATCAGTAACAGAACTAAAACCAGTGTTCCCACCAGACAGAATACATTGAAAAAAACAGAACAACTGCAGGAGAGGCAGAAAGCATTCTAGCTACAAAGACAGTCGTGTAATGGGATACGATACATGGAATGCAGATGGAAATATGAAGATCTGTACCACTGGAATAATTTTTATTAAAGCTTCCTTTTTGTGTGTTTCAGAAAAGGCAAAAGTGGAACAGAAAAAGACAAGAAACACAGAAGAAGAAAAGGTGCAAAAAAGCAAGAATCAAGGCAGGAACTGCAAAAGCAAAACAAAGGACTGAGAAGTAGGGGCGGACTTCAGCAATGTGGTCTGACAACTGCTTAGAGGTCAAGTAAGTGAAGTGAAAGTTATGCTCATTTCTCAAAAGAATCTGGAGGGGAGGGGAGGGCAAAGGGAGGTGGGTAGGCAAGGTTTTTTTGTTTTTATTTTGGAGTTGGTTTTGGGGGTTGGATTTTCTTTTTAAACATACTTATCTGCACAGTGCAAGCTTGTCTAAAGAATGGTACTACAGGTGACAGAACTTACTCCCCTGCAACAAACAGAATACTTTGACCTCTCAAGTAAACTAAGCATATAAAAGTGGTAAGAATAAAAGGTGCACGTAAAACCAGCAGCAATATTATGTCTGGCTTTCCACTACTTCTGCAAGTTACTGTACATATGTTACATCACTATTATAGAAATGGCACAACCTCAGACACTTTCCACATTTTATTTACATTTTAAGACTAACTTTAATCTCAATCACATATCCATACATTTCCTTTGTTTCACTAAAACTTAAATGCATGGTTTATTAGAACAAAGACTGTAAACAAATATTTGCCATGTCCGATACATGTAACACACAGGAGCTGCTTAACAGAAATTAATCCCCCCATTTTATAAATACAGGTATCAAAACAATCCTGAACATACTTTGTGACACTACTAGTAGTCGGCACCCACACCCTTGCAAAATTAAACAAGATGAGCAATGGTATCACTGTACCTGCTACTTTAAAACAAATCTAACTGCAGCTCTTTTACTAAGCAAGATGGATAAAGCATGCCATTTATATTTTGCCTTCTCAAGAGATTATTTTTGGAAACATATATTATTCCACAGCAATCTGACACTTTCTGTCATGCTTTCATCTTGTAAAACCTGAATTCCTATTTTAGGCTATTTCAGGCTTATGCTTAAATGACAGTGCCTCGATAAGAGAAAAAAAAATTGTGCTGCCTTTTTCTCCCATAGTGCCTGAAAACATATTGGGCATACATATATTATATATATTCTTACAAATGTCCAGGTCATGTATACCAGCTGAAATTCTTTTAATGTGTGGGTGTTTGCATTGTGAGATTTAATCAAGACATTAACATGAGTAGAAGGTTGTTGTTTTAAGACAGAAGTTTGAGAATCAGCTAAAATTAATTGTTGTAAGTTTGTCCCTCTGGAGGTTGTGGAAGCTTCATATTTTCTTTGGACATCATTAGACGTCTTAGCTCTTGAAGTACAACTTTAATGCTATAAGAATTTTGCCATTTTGCTAACACTGGTATGCTCCGTGCATCCACCTGGAAAAAGAAGAAAGAGTTCTAAAGTTAATGATGAAATAGAACATCTCTACATAAACAAATTCTATTGACCTAATTCTTCTAAGAGCAGGTCTAAGCATTCCCTGACACTTTCTCTGTGGCATAATGTTCCTGTGTTCAAGAAATATTTTAAGGAAAACCACCATATACTTACACTCAGATCAGATTCTGCAATAAAATTCATGCAGGTGGACCCTTCCATCTGCGCTGATACTAACATTAGTGGACAGGAAAGGGAGGAGAGGAAGACATCAGCGAACTGTTCACTACAAAACTGGAGCCTTATCTTGTAAAATTTGTTAATTTGTTTCAAGTTACCCAAAAAAAGAAAAGTCACCTTCATTATGCCAAAATACACTTGGATTTTCCTTGGTTCTTCAAAAGAACCTGCCATGCAAGAGTCCACAGAATACCTTTCTAAAGGAAAAATTCCCCTTGTTTTTTCCCTTGCTACAAGTATTGATTCCTCTCACATCAATATTACATGATGCTTCTGATACCACAAGTCACTACACATAAGAAACGGCTTGAAATATTGAAATAACTGATCCATAACGTTTGGACATTTCTTAGCTCTTTGCATCCTTCTTAGAGCAAGTCATCTTATGGAGCCGTGAAGATTACTGTACATCACTTACCAATTTGAATATGAACTGAAAGGAAAGGACATGGGACTTCTCCTATGCGTTTATAAAACCTGTGGGACAATTTACACAATTATATTATAACAGGGAGGTTTCCATAGGAAAAGTCAGCAATTGAAAGTCAGCTTGGAAATTCTTTTGGCAGCGGGTAAGTCCTGACTACCCAGCCCCTGCAAGGAGGAACTTAAGACAGAGGGGTCTACAGCTGTGCAACTGCAAAGCAGGGCCGTGGGCAGGAACATGGCTATTGCATGCTACTGAATTCCATTGGCAGAGTAGCACAGGCAGCCCACATGGCTATAAAAGTGCTGGAAACCACTGGTTTATGACTTAGCTTAAAAAATCAAGAAGTTTCTTATCCCATCTTAATTAGGGCAAACTGAAAGAAAAAAACAACATTGGAATCAGAAAAAAGAACATTAACACAGGTATTTTATTTCTAGATTGTTTGAAGTGAAGCTAGCTATTTTCAGAACACCAGATGAGACTAAACCTTTTTGTAGGGTGAAACTAAGGCTAAGGTTTAACAACATGCTGGCTTGGGCAGCAATACTAACCCAAGAAACTTTGCTCCCTCTCACCAGGCACTTGTTCCTTTAACAGTGCTACTGCCTATCACCTCAGGTGAACCATGAAACTTATGGGGAGCAACTTTCTGACCTGAACTGATAGAACACATCCAGTTAAAAAAACACCTTAGAAAGAAGTCCCTAAGCAGGATTCCTTGATCCAATTCACAGCTCACGACTCTAAGTGTTTCTCTTCACACAAATAATGTTCTGCACGGAGTCAGGAACCCCTTAAACTCAGCAAAGCTGCCAAAGACAGCAACATCATCAAACCACAGTATAAAAGGCAGTCAGATTACTTAATAACTGTTGTAAACGTTAATAAATTAAGCAGAAAAAGAGCATCAAAAGGAAAGCTCCATTATGCAGCAAGATCATGCCAATTTAAAATACACGAGTGTATGAGCTAATATAGAAAGGTTTTGAAAGCACTTTAGTCAGACCATCACTGTAATTCCTGGGCTACAATTACTTCTTTTTTAAAGGGGTATTTGGTTTAATGTGGTAGATAAGAGGCAGTATCACAGCAGAATAATTTTTGCAACTGGAGAACAGGTTCCCTTTTCTTAAAGAGCAGACTATTAGATAAACCCACCAGTGAATAAAAAGGAAATTCTGACAAGAGATCACCTGTGTTATCAAGTAGCAGCTTAAGAGTAAGGCATCATTTAGACCGAATCTTTGTTTTAAGGCACCAAGCTCTTACAGATCTCTTCCTCTCCAATATTTCCAGATAAAATTAAAGAAAGGTGCTCCAGAGTTTCTATCCAATGAGTCTGACCCAACAGGTAGGGAACAACATTAATTCATTTCACAAGTCAGAACGGTAAATAATCACTCTACTCAATATTGTTCTCCATATAGAAAATGCCATGAGAAATGTATGAGACCACCATTTTTCCTCATGGGGTCCTACAGAAAGAAGAAAAACTTCATTGTGGTTAAGTATCATAGTAACAGAAGAAACAGGGGTTCAGATCTCATGTTCAGTTTGCATATAGCTGCAGATGTTTTCTCTAGCTTATTTCTCCCCCTCTCAGATACAGACACACTCATTAACATTTGTTAATACTTCTCTGCAGCTAACCTGACATCCTCTTCAATTTAGCAAAATGGAACAAAATGTGAGAGTACTCCCTGAATGCTTTGGTACAGGTTCTTTGGCAGATCAGTAGTTTAATAAATTTCCATGTTAGTCTCAATCACAATACTTTCTACTAAAGTAGCTGAGGAGAGATCACAGTACATGTCACTGACCTGCCAATAATTTAAAAAAAAAAAAAAAAAAAAAATCAATACTTTCCCTGAGAAAACCGGGGAGAAAACAGCCACAGAAAACCACTGTCAAGAACCAGGTAATGGTTGCCACAAAAGATTTCCAACCAGCAAAGATGTGCACTTGGGGGTGAAAGCCCACATGATAATAAACTGTTTTAGAAAATCACTGGTAAAGCAACATGGATAATAAGAAAAAGGTATGTTTAGATTTCAGTAGGTTTGAGGAAGGAAACCAATATAATTAAATACTTAGATAAAGACTGGGTAAGCAAAAAATGGCTGGAAATGCAGTTGCTCTGGGACTCCCCCAAATGATTATCTTGTCTTCAGCCTGGCAGTTCAGCTTTTATGCTGTCTTCCTTCTGCTCACTTCTCAGCTCTTCCTTTGTAGGCTCTCTCAAGTCTGGAGATCTGTCTCAATTACAGCACACAGCAGTCTGTCACCAGTGCTGTTCAGACAATGCAATTCTATATACACTGGATGTACTGGAATATGAAACCTGATCACTTAAAAGTAAGCTCCTCCAGCTTTTCTTTCTTGGCTAGGAATTTGTAACAACATACTCACAGACTGTAAACTCTGCTTTAACAATGTTATGAATGTTTTCCGAGTTAAGACTACTGCAACATGACATTTTTGTTGCTGTTTATCTCAAGTCTCTTTTCTGCAAGTCACCAACTTTTTTCTTGACATCTTGCAGCAGTAAAGATTTTGGCTCAGGTTCCATTTTCTGTGTGTTGCAGAATTTATTTCTGAGTTAGGGCACAATAAATTCCCTTTATGAAGAACAATAATAAGATATTTGGAAGAATGAAACAAACTATGTTCAAATCACACAAAAAGCATTAAGTAATATGAAAGTACACATCCTGGGACACAGAAGGAGAAATTTCAAGGTCATGTAAAAGCAAATAAAACTGAAAACTGCAACCTGAAGCCTATTTTCTTCTGGGGGTACACCACTGTAAATCCTTAAACAGCAGCACAAGAAGCAATATGTATAATGCATAATTTTTTCTGACATTTAATTTTCAACTGAAATTATTACAAATATTTTTATACAATATATATTCAGTGTTTATAATCTTCCCAGTATCTTAACTTCAAGAAGTAGCAAACTGCTTTAGTCTACAATAAACATATGCAAAGCAATAACTGGACAATAGTTTACAGGTTTATAGCTGACAGTCTCAAGTGAGTTTAAAGGAAACAATTCTTTCCAGCTGTAAATAACATTTAAATGAACAGAAGTGATTGCAAATCCTGCAAAACAGACTGCTGAAGAGCACTCTCACAGATGCAAAAATCAGACATTCTCAAAAGACCATGGGAAAATAAACAGCATGTCAGAATGCAACCTGTGTTTTATTAGTACTAGATGCACAAGTCTCCAAGAGAAGAGACCCCACAGCATTAAGAATGACAATTTAAATGCAGTTTTACAACAGTGATGCCATTAGCATATAAAGACATTTTGTCTGGCCCTACATAAGTACATGGACTAGCTTTTTTGAACTTGGTACCCTAATTCTGTATACAACAGCAGTAGTTCCAGAGGTAAACTGAAAAGCAGATAACCTCAAAAACTAACCTGCAGATAAGGAAAGCAATTTAACAGGGCGATTCAGAGCACCTAAGTTTAGTCTTTTGAGACAAAATACTTCTGAAGCAACCCTCTCCTTTCCCGCGTTAAATTTATCAAACGGCAGTCTCAGGGATCCCTGAAGATATGCTGGTGGAAGTTACTAGCAAAACTCCTCTCTCTGGAAAATCAACCAAAAAAGTCAATAAGCTTGTAGCTGTCAGCATTGATAAATTCATTACACACAATGCACTTTTCATGCAAAGTGTAAAGGGACTTACTTGTAAGCCAAAAAGGCTGAGAACTGCTGCCAACAAGGCAAGGAGACTAGCTTCCTTATATCCCAGTACCTCTAGCACATATCCATCTACCCCCCTCCACCACTCACTCTCGAACTCCACAGAAATTATCCCCCTCTAAACTCATGCTGGGGGCCCTACTTCTCTTCAGGTGTTATATGGCACAGGTCTCCTGTAAAGCATACCTTAATGTTACAAATGTTTTGAATAGCATGGCAATCCTGCTACAACATGCCATTTTGGTTACTGTTTATCTCGGGTCTCTTTTCTGCAAGTCACCAACTTTTTCATGACATCTATAAGGAATGTAATCAAAAGCTGACCACGCATAAAAAAAACAGGATGCATGCAGAAACATGGATAGTAGAGGTTGTCTGAAAACTCAACCCTATCATTCCTTCAAAGAATGCAGAAAACCACTTAATGATCCATCAAATGACAATTAATCATACAGTGGGAGAGCAGCTTGGAAGAAACAAGAAGGAACTAAAACAGGAAGCAGCAACGTGAACTGTTCCAGGATGCTAAATGTGCCCCCAGTTTATCTGACAGATTCTAGCAAGCACAACAGTCAAATAAGCTAAAATGCAACACACCAGGACAATGGGCACCTTAAAAATTGCATAGTACCTGTGTTTAAAATTCATTAGTTACGAAACTGTTTTCATTAAAAATACTATCTAGTCAAATCTATTTAAGTCTACTAAAAAAATAAGGTATGCATTTGCATAGCAAACACTTCGTAAGACACACTAGTTGGGGAAAAACTGAATGAAGGTTTTGTATAAGCTTACAAACTTATTAAAATCAAACACACCTGCAGCAATGACTGGATTTTAACAGTACTTTTAAAACAACCAGGTGAATTTCCTGTCACAATACTCACTATTCCTCAGCAAGCTGAGCAAGCATAATAGACTTCTCCAAACAAAAGCTCAAGTCAACTGGCTCAGTAAATATGAGCCTTCAGGCACAAGTTTGGGATTCTGCTTCCAGGAACCAACACCTCTACTCTCAGGCATGCACAGATGAAGCAATGAGACCACATTTCTTTGCTGATTAAGAATAATAGATGTTACTAGGGAGAGGTATGAAAAAAGTATGATAAACATACTAAAAGCTCTGCTGCATTCCAGATTGCCAGCTTTTGCTAGTCACAACTTCTTAATAAACACATATACTTAGGCAATGAGCCATAGTTGTGATGAAGAACAAGAGCTGGTTTGTAGATAGCAGTTTTAATAAAATCTTCAGTTAGAGTAAAATTATACACAAAAAGTCCTTTCAAATTAATTTTAGATTGTCTGAAGTGTTAGTGCACTGGCTTTGGATGACCAGCTGCTCACCACCCTACAGCAGCTGAAGTGAACCCCTGAGAGCCTCACCCTCCACCTACAGTCATGGAGATACTTAAGCTTCACATTTCAGTACTGTTAATCACACAAATGCAAGTCCATCTTTCTTTTAAATCTTACATATTATTTAAAATCCAAACACGCTCTCTGACTCCATGTTAACTATTACCTTAACCCAATTACTCTGCATTCGCTAAAGACAAACAAACAGATGAGTGTGATATATTATTGCATTTCCTGCCAATATACACATATATCACTGTAAATACAAGACAGTTCACACCTTTTTCCACTGAGCAATGAGGTATGTCAGCCTTACTCACAGCATTAAAGTGCTAGTAAATAATGGAGTAACAAACTTGCTTGAGGTGCTATCATCACTCATCCCACCCTAAGGGCTGGATCAGTGAAAGTATCTTATTGCAAATTGATCTTTGAAATGAAAGTTAAGACTATCTATTTCAAAAGATCTTAAGACTGAAGCTCACAATCACCCTAGATTTGAATAAACCCACTACAAAGAAAGTAAGAGTTTAAATATATCAGTTCATTACAGATGAGTTGCTACCTCCAGAGACTCATCAGGAATAACCTCCATTTTTTATTAATGGAAACATCAGAAAAAGTTTGTAATACTCCTGTTACAATATGAATCTAATCCCCTTTTACAAGAGTATTACAAGGGAGATACCTACACACAGCTTGAACACTTTTCTGTTCAAAACTAAAATATCCAGCTTCATTTAAAAGAAACAACTGTTTCAATACTATAGATAGTGTTCATCTCATTGATAAGCCACCAAGAACCACTAACATACTGTAAATACCTGAAGATGTGTAGTAGTAGGCAACCAAAATTTGACTTAAACTAGTACTTATATTGGAAAATTTAAATATGAAAGCTATGTCCAACAAGCATATTCCTCACCTGTGTTTTTCACAGAAATAATTTATAGTACAGATTAACAACATGGTTGATCTTACCATTTCAACTTACCATTCCATTGGAATTATTTATTCCATTCATATTAATTTTAGTTACAAATCTAACTGTAGGAGGTGCTTCTGGATATTTAGGTCCACACTCTACTTTCAGACTGTATATTCTGTTTTCATAGTTTGTCTAGAAAGCAAAAAGACAGACTAATGCATCTTACTGAAAGCTGATATTAATAAATCATTAAAAAAAAGCAAAGGCAAGAAGAATAAAGATTAAGAAATATGAAATAATTATAAATCTGTTATTATGTCCAATTGATGGTCTTGGATTACTGACTGATATTCCACTGTTTTAGTTACATTGATTACTTGATAAATATGTATAAATTACACTACTTATTGACTATACCATACAGAAGTTTTAAGATAATAAAATCCTTTTTAATTCACATTTACCCTTATCCTTCCTACCCACCTGCATTCCTAAAACAACTTTGGCACAGTAGGGGGCTAAAAGAAAAATCAATAATTTTAGGAAAATTACCGCTTTCCCCTGTTAAAAAAAAAACCTATCTGAAAAAAAAAATAGAAATGGAGAAAGACAAAGATGCCAATAACCCAGCAGTTAAGACACAACCAAGTACAAGACAAAAACAGTATTTGCAAAAAACATATTCTGGAGGTAATTAACATTCCAACAGATATCTAAGACTTCACAGCTGAAGACTGTTTGGTTTACTAGAGGATTTAGGAACTTTGGACAGTAAAGTGACAGCTTGTTTGCAGAGACATCACTACAAAGTGACCATGGAACTGATCATTGTAAGTGCAAATTATTTCATTGAAAGTCCAATTATAAATGAATACAGTCCTATCATTTTTTTAATCTTGTCAAGTAGGCCATGCACAACTAAAAGTATCAGTGGCTTTGCTGGTCACGGATGCACATACCTCTGTGTTCCAAAAGGAAGATAAACCCATTTTCTATACCTGTCTTTCCAGTGGCACAACACGTAACAGCTAACATGAAGAGCAGTAACATGCCTCTGAACTTTCCAGAAGCACCATCTTTCAGCTGTTCTGTATCAGCCAGCTGTCATTCTCTCAGAGTAGAAGTATCAATCATGCAGTCAAGCTATCAAATGACAGTCCATTTTGTGGTCAAGGCAGAGTGGGAACTGGAGTACTGAAGTACCCTAACCATGTCCTATAATTTCAAGGAGCCACAGAGACCAAGCAGCATGTAGGTCAGAAAGAAACAAGGCAAAGCAGGACATCCTTTGTTAGAAAAAAGGTTTTTCTATTATTCTTTCACATTAAAAGCTAAAGGCCCAATGAAAGTAATCTTGTCCTGCTACAGGTAACATAGCTGCCCCTACTGCAAGAAAACACAGCAACAGAAATTCTCGTTATTCTCTCAGATAAAACAATTTACTTCCTTCGAGAGGGATGCAGTCCGTTACAGTGGAAAGAGGCAAAAATGTATATACGCTACTCACAACTCTGAAAAATCCTAAGAACAGCACTCATTCTCATTCCTTTATTCCTAACCAGGTGGCTTCTCAATTTTGCTCAGTTTTTCAAGTCACTGCTTTCCTGCAAGCCAAGCATCCCTGGCCCGCTCCTCAAAAAGCCTAAAACCTCATTTTTGGGAGTCAGAAAAATGTTTCCTTTAATCTAAACGAAATCTTCCCCTCCTCCCTCCATGCTGGTTCACGTTTCAAATGAATCAAGAAAAAAAAAAAAACTGATAAGCAATTTTTGCACAGCTCTAGAGAAGCCATATATGTGAAGACATGTATTGTATGTATTATCTATTATATAATATATATATAATAACATGGACATTATTAGCAACCTTCTCTGTGTTCCGACTAACTGCATGCTGTCTACAGAACTCAAGCAATTCCAAAAACATCCATCTTCTACAAATCCTGAAATCGAATATGCAATTCAACTAAAGGTGCCACCACTGGCTTGGGAGCCGGTGGCTTTCACTTCCTACAATCACCACATACTGCAAGTCATTCTATCAGCAAGACTACATATCTCCAAAATGTATTACTTGCCCAAAATATTACTTGCGTGCACTGTTTCATAAAGAAAGTAAAATGACAGCAATATAAATTGACCAGAATTAAAAGTAACTCCCAGGTTGGTTTCTTTTTTTATTTATTTTTTAAAACATATTAGGTCCTACATAATAATCGCTCCCTTCAAAGATGTGCTGGGCATCTACCTTACATTGAACCAGAAAGCAGTCACAGGCAGTTCTGAAGGCTATTTGGAGAGTCAGGGAGGCACTACTTAGCTCATATTTGCAAGTTCTTTTCAAAACCCATAAGACTACAAATTTTCTTCAAAATGTATTTAAACACTGTGATTCCACACAAGCTACCATCCAAAGTGTACCATCATTACGCTTGTATTTCAGATTGGTTCTTCCTCAAATGCACCCAAATCTTAGAAGCTCAGCACAATTATGCAGATGTTCAAAACAGTCTGTGCAAGTTGCAACTAACTCTGACTTCCACAAGGAACTTGAATTACACTGCGTCTATGGAACTCTTACTGTGGAAGGCATCTTCACTGAGGCCAAGTTCTGATCTCAGTTCTTGTTTTGGATAGTTCTTCCAGTAAGTCCTGCAGTACTGAAGGACACACATGGCAGTAACCTCATGTTAGCAGTGAAAAATATATGCTAACTTACAGCTACCTGATGTATACTCATTTGAAGTTCTCATTTACACAGTGATCTTTTGCATCATATGGTAGCTCATGAAAAAGCATGCACAAAAGTCAAGTAGAGATGTGTCCATTCATATCTGACGGGAACGATACTCAGACACAGGAGATGGTTACATCTCTTGCAGGTTTTATCAGTCTAGATGACATCCTACAGAACTTAGAAGGTCAGAAGGTTTTGAACTTTGTGTATGTACTTTATCTTAATAGAAGTAATGAAAAACTGCTTGGTCTTTAGGCAAGATTCAACTGAAATGCATAAACTGCTATACTGAAAGACTATTTGATAAAACTTGTGAAAGTTGAAAATATACTGCCAGTTTACTACATAACTGAAATTACTAGGCAGATACGATAAACTGTGGAAAGACAGTTATCCTGTTTACTGTACTATCACTGTATACTTACGTGCAGTAATGGTGGAAATACAGACTAAATATATTCCAAACTCGGTAGTAAGTCTCAAATCACAACTGAAAACACTTACTAACATGCCAGGAAGTGATGAATTCTAATACAAACACAGTGTTTCTACAACTTCATACACTGAATTTTAACTAATCCTTTACACTGTAGAAAAATAATGGTTTGGGGTTGGTTTGTTGGGGTTTTTTTTTTGCATTTGGCATTGCCTAAAAACTTAAAAAAGATATTTTAATTCATGACACTTACCCTTGGTGGCCCAATAATCATTCCTGTCCATCTGGTGAGTGTCATATCTTCATCATCTTCAAGGCCCCAGCTTACTGTACCATCACCTACTCCTTTCTGCCCTTCTTCAAGTTCTTCCAACAAGCGAAAATTACGAGGTACTTTAACTAGATAAAAGGAGAAAATAATTAATACTGCTCACATCAAGGAAAAGGTAAACTATTTTATTGCTTTTATATGCTATGTACTAGCAACTGCTGAATATACTTTCAAAGCCAAACAGGGATTTCCTGCGTGAATTTATTTAGCACTCAAATTGTGTTGAAGCAAGTAACCACTGGAAGCTAGTTACTACCAAGTGACAGCAATACAAATTATAAAAGAGAAAATAAGAAAGGCCTCTTTCGTTTGAGATGGTTTAATTCAGATGCTCTTTCCCAAGAACAGTACTGTTCAGAGTCAGTACATTTCAAAACCAATTTCCTGTCTATCAAAGATTTAATCAACTAGAATCCACATAAAATTCATGTGGCAAATTCCCTCCAGAAATAATTAAAGAATGCAACATTTAACACAAATGACCTTAATAAATGCAAACTTTAAGAGAAATCTTGAAACATCTTGATTTCATTTGATTTAAAAAACACTACTATCTGAAAACTGATTAAGTTGTTGAAGAGTGATAATGACATATTCGCAACAGAACATGAAGATGTACTTCCCCTAAAGAGAGCCGAGGAATACTCACTTACTGAACTATAATTACTGAATTATGACTGTAATACATGAAAATAGACAGATATTGATTGGTATTAAACAAGTGGATGCTTAATTGCTTGACATCACAGAAGCTAAAATGGTATTTCAGCACTGATGTAGGGAACAAAGCTAATTAACACTTGTGCATTCAATCATAGTATGCTTTTATTTTCATATAAAATATACACAATTATGTAGTACCAATATTACAATACAATCAACCTTCAGTTTTCTTATAGCTGCTTATAGCTATATATTTTTTCTCATAGCTACTTACAGCTATTGTGTTTTCCATGTTTTTTACTACAAAACCTTTCTTGTACCAGAAGAATCCAGGTACTCTATAAAACTAAAACTCTAAGACTGGGTACACACAAAGTTCTTAGCAAGGAATACATACTATGCAAATTTGAAAAAGATGGGGATCAAAGAAAACAGTTTTTCATATCAGTTATTCAGTCGCTGGGATTTCAGGTTTTATATTACCCTATCCTGTATTACAAGTGGTCTCTGAGAAAAAAAATTAAGACCAATAGGACACAATATGATTATTTAGTCAATATATATGCATATGGGCCAGTATAGGTAAATAGATAAAACACCCTTCCAAAACTGTTCAAACAGCTTATCTCACAACTGCAGTTTCTCTCAAACTGTGTTTAAAACATTTTTTTTTTTTAAATAATGCTGACAAGAGAGAGGCTCCTAAAAATTGCAGAAGTTATTGCTTCCAAGTTTTCCAAATCCCCAGGGAAAAGCATGAAGAGTATAGTTATCAAGATAGCACAAGGAAATTAAATCACTCATGTATGGCCTCACCTTCCTTCCAACTTTGGTATTGCCACTCATCTGAGCCATAATGAGCTACTTCAGCTTGCTAACTGAGCAGAAGATTATACATTTTGGTTAGTCTCCTGACAGCTTAACAAACCAGCCCAGCTCACAGAGAGATCTAAGAACTAGCATGAAAGTGCAGCCATGGCAGCAAAAACTCAGATAACCTCAATGTAAAAATATGTTTTAATGGAGTCAAACTACTCTGGAAGCTTATTTTCACAGATAAGAGTTCACATAAGATTACCTGAAAGCACTAGCACAGTACATCAAGGAGCAGATCAGCTGGCATACTTCCTTTTAAAAAGCTTTGTTGAAATTCATTTGCCCATTCTTCTGGTCCCATCCTGACTTGTTATTACCATTAGATCTGTACATTTACATATCCAGTTCAGGCTAGGGATGAGAACTGACAATCATGCTTCTGTCACATTATAGAGCACAAGACATTTATTTTTGCTCCATATTCATACATTCTCTGGAATCAAATCTGGCAGTAAAAGACTAATGCTCATCTTTTTTTATAAAATAAGTAAACCAGCAGAATAAACTTCTACTAAACTTCATGGTTTGCATCACATGACTGAATAGTTTCTGACTGGTACATGGAGCCTCAAACACAAAACCCCCACAAACAACCCCCACCCACAAACCCCATGTACTTAAGCCCCAGGAGAAGATAATGATTGGATTCTAAATTCCACCATTTCTCAGAATGCTTGCTCTGACTGCAGAACTTCTGATTTAGAATTCACCTCTTTAAAAAGCACATAAAGACAGTAGCAAACAGGCTTTAAGTTTGTTTCTGATCATTACTACCTTGCAGTGCAGCTGAGACAACCCAACTGCTCACAGCCGGGGGAGAAGACATTCTATGCCTTCTCCCAAAACTATGTTGCTCTTGCACTTAACAGGCTCCTCTATTACCCACTTTGGCACACTAATTTAGCAAAAAGACGTCTTTTTTCTTCAGGCAAAAGTGAAATCCAACCAGTTAATCAAATTTACTCAGAAAGCAAGATCAACAAATGCCAGAGCTGACTGCTGTGTCTTTCAGTGCCTTCCTTTGCAAAACCATGGATGCGGATAAGGGAGCTTTATGTAGCAAAAAGCCATTGGACTGGCTCAGTTCTATCATAAAATTGTACACAACACACTGAACTATAGGAGATGACAGCTGTTAGAAAATAACAACCCTTCATGACTGTCTTGTGTTCATCACATTTTTTCCACTGCATTGTCTGTGCTCACTAGATCCCCTAACTGCCCAAGGGGAGCAGTGAAGGGCTTCTAAATTATTTTCTAAAGGTTTCTGATCTGCTCTAAAAAGAGACAAAACTATCTGACAGCAAATGCCATGCTCCTCACACTAACATTCCTATCAGTGCTAGAACTATGTAGCAAAACGCTACTCTGTATTTAAGAGTCAACACACCTGGTGTTTAAAAAAAAAAAAAAAGCCCACAAAACCCACACCACACCACCCTACTGAGATTCCAACCCATTAAAAACACTCCCAGAAAAAAATAAATGTTAGTTTTCAAAACTGCATGAAAGTTATGTTCAAACAGGTTCCCTTTCAGAAAGTTACACAATCCTACAACATTTGAGTTGGGGTGACCAGAAATGATTGTATAAATCAAGATAAAACTACCATTTTGTAAGAGTACTTCTATATTTAAGGTACTTAGTTCACTTCTGCAAACATATTCTATTCCTTTATTTATGAGTTCCTAAGAAATGTGCAAGATCTTTCTGTGGTGGGTTGACCTTGGCTGGATGCCAGGTGCCCACCAAGCTACTGTGTCACTCCCCTCCTCAGCAGAACAGGGGCAGGTGGAGAAAATGGGAAAAAAACCACAACCTTGTGGGTCAAGACAAACACAGTTTAATGCAGCACTAGCAAAGGTTGCATGCGTGGAAGAAAAGGAAAACAAAAGATGTTATTCTCTACTTCCCATCAGCAGGCATGGGGATGCCCGGGAAGGCGGACTTTAGTACACATAGCGGTTGCTCTGGAAGACAAACATTGTAAATAATGAATGCCCCCCCTTCCTCCTCCTTTCTCTTAACTTTATGTCTGAGCAGACATCATATGGTGTGGAATAGCCCTTTGGTCACTTTGGGTCAGCTGTCCTGGCTATGTCCCCTCCTGAGATCTTGCCCACCCCCAGCCTGCTGGTGAGGATGGGGGGAAGGTTGGGCAGACAACCCTGATGCTGTGCGAGCGCTGCTCAGCAGTAGCCAAGACACTGGTGCGTTATCACCACCTTTCCAGCTACCAACACAAGCGCAGCACTAGGAGGGTGCTATGGTCCTCAGCCAGACCCAACACACTTTCTTTAATGCAATTCTGTATTTAAAATTTGGACCACCTCTCCCAGATACCCTGATCAGTCAACAGACGTCAGAGGGGCAGAACAACAAGCTGTGCACATCTTAACTATAAACATCTACTAGAGCTTTTTGCAACAAAGGATTACCAGATCACTATTTCCTAGCTTGGAAAAAAAACAAAAAAAACCCAAAAAAAAACAAACCACCAAACAAAAACACACCAAAAAGACCCCACTAAACTGCTTCTATTGCCCTGGCATACATGATTAACATTTTATCCTCAATACTTCAATTGAAGTCACTACTGAATGCTTTATTGGAAAACCACTGTTGATAAAATTTCTGGTGACATGGAATACTTTAAAAATTAACACAGTGGATAAAAAAAACAACCCTTACCTTTATAATTACAGTCCTAGAAACTACCAGCAAAATGACATAAATACTAATGCCGTTCTGAGCATTCCCTCATGCACTTTTGCCTTGGTCATGCTATATAACCTTCACACAATACAAATCTACCTAGCTTGAAGAACAAAACAAGCGTGTAAGATTGGGCTTTCTTTCCACTAAAACAACTGCAAGAACTTCTACCTATCAGGTAATGACAGTCTGGATCTTTTGGAAATTAAGGTTGCAAGTATAAAGTAAAAAATTCTTGTTCTTCCCACCACTTCAAATATTCTAGAAGGCACAACCTAAGTTGTATGTTAATGGTGCATACACTTGCAGTTGTCTCTAATTGAGGCAATACATAAAATATTTGCTAAAAAAACTTTGAAATACTCCTTCATGGAATCTGAATATTTCATTTACAGAACTTGGACAATGAAACAACATCTTTCTGTTCTAGTTTGCAGCTCTTCAGAAATAGGAAATCACAGAAACTACCCCCATTCTTCAGCGGACTACCAGACCTCAGGTGTACCTTCTGGAACAAACTGGCAATTGAGAGAAATGCATCTAGCCTTTTACCACCATGGGCCTGCCAAATACTGTTCTCCCCAGTTCCACTTCCTGATGGGACCACTAACCAGCTTCAGACAAGTGCAGACAGGTTGTTTTAGTTCCCTGTAACAGGCATCCATCAGCTAAAACCTCTCAGTTCCAAGTGAAGGGGATTAAAGCAGTCAGGAGTTTTTATCACTGGCTGAGCTGTAGGACTGGTAAACTCCACTCAGTAGGCTGTGACTAACCACTAGGTACAGCATTGCATCCAGCACAGCTGTTTGCAATGATAGACTAAGGGTCTCCAAGTGAAAATATAGCTGGGTTCATAAAGATTAAAAAACAAAATAAAAGCAACCTCACCCCCAACCTCTTTTCAGTTTCTCTGGAAAGCTTACCTCACTATGGATTTTACTCAAGAATACCTCCCAACCCCCCAGAACCATACACAGGAACTGTCAAACACTATCTACCAAGTTTTCACAAAGAGTTGAAGTAAACGTATTTCACCTAAAACAAACAACACCCAGTCATGCTTACATATACCAATGGGCTTTAATTTAGAAGTTTAAGCATGAAACTGGACTACAGAAACTGGTAGCTATTAGATATTCATTAAATTAACAGTGAATTTAATACCTTGGAACAATGAGAGAAGAATAAAGTCAGAATTAGTAAATAAATTAAGCAGGAGAGTCTACTTTCATACATATGCAGCTACTTCAGACATCACATTCTAAACTATTAATAGAAGCAAGCAGCAAGCAGTACACTATCCCACAGCACACATTAGAAGTTTCAGCTACACTTTCATCCAGAATATCTATAACCTGAAAAAACACCGGGGTGGGGGGGGAGCAGAGAGAGGAAAAAAAAAAAGGGGGGGGGGGGGGGGGGGAGGAGGAAATCTTCAGTATCCTTTAGTAGCACAAACAACTTTCCAGCCAACTCCCCTTTATTGCTCCAGTGATGGACCTGCTTTTGCTACTATGTCAAGACACAGTTCCACAGCTGGCAATGCCAGATCACCCACTAGTACAGAGATTTAATCAGCATCAAGACAGAACACACAACCGCACTTATGTCAAATTTGACAGAGCACACTGGCTATAATAAATCACATTTTTAAACAGTTCACATGGACATACTCCTTCAAATACAGCTGGGAGTCCAAGCTACCTGCACATCAAACGATTCTTTACTGTGTAATAGGCAAGAGTGGGATAACCTACACTCTGCTCTTCTCCCTGCTGCTTGTAAGAGGGAGCCATAAACCTGATTTTTCATAGATTGGCTCACAACCTGAAGTGTGAGGTTTTCTGTTACATCCCAAACTATTTTTTATAATAATTGTCTATTACAGCATCATTGTTTAACCCCAGCTGGTAATTAAGTACCACGCAGCCGCTCGCTCACTCCCCCCTCACCCAGAGGGAAGGGGAGGAGAGTTGGAAAGGAAAGTAAAACTTGAGGGCTGAGGTAACAATTTAATAGTTGAAATAGAATGAAAACGAAAGAACAATAATAACAGTTATGACAATAACAGTTATAATGAAAAAGGGAAGGGAAAGAATAAAATCCAGAGGGAAAGGAAGAAGGAACACGTGGTGCACAATGCAGCTGCTCACCACCCGCTGACTGATGCCCAGCCAGTGCCCGAGCAACGACCTGCTTGCCCCGGCCAGCCCCCGGGTATATACACCAGGCAGGGCGTCCCATGGTATGGAATGCCGCCTTGGCTAGGTCAGGTCAGCTGTCCTGGCTGTGTCCCCTCCCCCCTCCTTGTGCCTCTCCAGCCTCTTTGCTAGCAAGGCCTGAGGAACTGAAAAGTCTCACATCAAAGCCAAAACAAAGTACCATACTAGCTCCTTAAGAAGATAATTAACTCCATCCCAGCTGAAACCAGGACGTATAGTATCAATACCAACATTCAGTTTCTCTTAAAAACTCCCTTACCTCTTGGCTTCAATCACTCCTGGAAGTTACACCCGTACCAGGAGCCTTTTACCATAGTTACACCAGCATACCCCATACTACCAGCACACTCCCCAAAACCACCATAAAAACAAACTTTAATACAGACCCAAGAACAATTATATCAATAAATTACACATTAACAAGCTAGGATACTGTCAGGGATACTGTTCTTCTTCGTTAAAAGAGCTATGTCAGGAAAAGTCTGTAGCAGAAACGATTTTGAATGAATGAGTTACCTTTTGCTCACTGACGTTCAGCTAACAGAAACTGAAAAAAAGATATGTATAGCATGGTAACAAAAAGAAAAGCTCTCAAATCCCATTTAACAGCTTCAGGCTGGCAGAAAAATTAGTGTTTTTTAATGACAGGGAAAGGAAGAGGGATGTCAGCCTTGCAAATTCAAAGCCACAACACAATTTCTCCTGGGGCAAGGAAAGGAAGAAATAAAAAAATCCAAAGAGAAACACAGAAAATAAAAGGTTCCTTTCAGCCTGAACAATTCAGAAGGCATCTTGCCCTTGACAAAAGAAAGCAAGAAACTGAAATACTGTACTAACAACAAAAACACACCATACACCCACAAAAAGAGCATAAAACAACCAAAACCTTAAACAGGCCCTGAAATGGGCAATACACAAAAGAGAGAGGGAAGACAGCAAGGGCATGTGAAATGCTAACATATTCTAAAAAGATATTCCTGTGGAATTAAGTTTTTGGAAGACATTGTTCTCTGAAAAAAACTACTTTTTAAAAAACATCATCTATACTTTTGTTTGCCAGTTACCCTGCTGATATCACATACTCTTTTGCCTAGCAAAATACTCTGTGAATATGCATACAAAAAATGGGTGACTTACTATTGGGAACCTACTGTCAATAAGTATTACCAGGTTTACTGTAATTATATGGTAATTACCTGAGGTTGATCACAGTAACCTGGCTCCAAAAAACAGAAGTATTTCTAGTAACCTGCCTATTAATGAAGTTGGACACAGGAATTTTGCCTACAAAAGAACTCCATCACTACCGTTAGTAGTGGAATGCAGCAATTCAATAGTAAACCACACTTTTTTTGTTTTAAATCAGAAACGTTACTACACACATAGTAAAAGCACAGTTTCCAATAATGATAAAAACATGATTCTTCAAGGCAAATAGACATTTTCAGTGAAAAGCAATACGTGTTCTTCCAGTAACTACAAAAGCATTCAGCTGCTGCTGTGGAACTCAATCTCCTCAACCATGCACTACCGAATGTACAGTGAGCCCACACTGAGAAAACCGTACCTTCTTTAAAAGGGTTTGATACATCTTGATATTTCTGTTAATTGAAACTTCTGCTCTCTTAGAATTACAGGTACGTTCCACTTCTTTGAACTGTTTTCCAACCAAGTTTCAATGTACTTCAGTAAAACTCAAATCCATAATTCTATATATCAGTAGTATTCATAAAGCTACATTTACTATACGCTATTTTTTCTACATGGCCCATACACATTGATCAGGATGGCGAATAAGGTACTAAGCAATTCTAGCATGTATGGATGAAACAGCCATATAATGCAAGTATAGTATTTTCCACAGAATCATTCTAGTCATCACTGATTTAGTCACATAAAACCAAGTAGATGCATCTCTATCAGTGATAAAAGAATACAGGACTTTATTAAAGCTACTCAGTACAGACAGATGATACCAGAAGAAAACAGAAAACAGAGACCCCAGAGCACTCTGTGCTTCCAAAATTAATCACGCACAACCCCTCAAAAACAACAGTGATCTTGAATGCTTTCTGCCCCATTTTGCTGAAGTATGCATTGTGTCAGATCAATTGAATAGCATCTTATTACTACTGTCCACAACTGGCAAAGCTGTAGGCAACAGCAATACAGGTTTGCAGGCTCATGAGGACTAACCTAAGATTACCTGTGGAAAATTTCTAGGAATAGAAGTTCAACAAAAACAGGTCTGACATAATCATGTAAAAATCCATTTCCATTATTTATCCCAAAAGAAACAAAACAAGACAACTAACTATAGGAATTAGTAAGAAAAGAGATGAGTAGCAGTAAATTTTCACAGCTCAAGTAAACAGCTGTACATCAATGAACACATATAGAACAAATTTATTCAATGTGTTCAATGTTTATCATAATTTGGATTATATTATTACTATCATAATAATTATTAATTTGGAGCCAGTTTTGCTATAATCCTAAATGTTAGAAAATTATCATCTTGCATGAATTAAAGAAATTGCCTGTACTCAGCAGAGCTTCTAAGAAGTGAATGGGCTATTCTGCTTCTTTTCAGGACTTACGTTTTTACACATATATAACATGATAAATTTGATTATGTAACTGGTTAACTTCTTTTGCCTTTTACAATATTTAAAAATTAAAGAAAAATAAAGCACACGTTGGAAGACTTCACGGAGGTGGTGCAATTCTAGGAAGCACACTGAAGGTAAAGTTTGCATTTCATCAGTTTTGGGTTTTTTTCTTATGAAGACATACCACTTGCTGAGGAACATTTCTTGGCAGGAGCCAAGAAACAGTCATAGCAGTGTGGAAGTTACAAACTTTCATCTTAATACTTACCTTTTAGTTAAAGCTATATACATATAACTAAAGTAATATTCCTTTACAGAATTACATTGGTGGTAATCTCTATTTATTTCACATAAGTGAAATTATACATTTGTTAGTCCAACAGACACAGTTCTGAACTAAAGTTAGGCTGCATGAAAACAACTTTGATAGGGATTTCCTTTATATTTTAATCTAGTCACAGCCATAAACATTCTATATATAGCTTATGAGAAACTATGTTAATACAGCAGAAGCTTCAGTCATTTATTGCAATCTAGCATGCACATTTTGGCAGAGGGAAAAAGGTCCAGAGGGCTGAAGGGGTATTTATATCTTTAGGGTAGGGCACAAAGACTAGTGTTTAAAAAAAAGCAGTAATTTCACCGAAGACGGAACTCAGATTTACAGAAGCAGGTATTTTTACTTTTACTTTCAAATTCATTATGCATATTCATAACATGAAGACATTGTCAGTTATGTACCAGCAGTAATACTTGAAAATTATGAATTCTAAATAGAATGACAGTTGCATGTTGACCTGGTTTTTTGGTAGTAGTTCTAGTTGCCCTGTGTTAAAATTTGCGTTCAATACAACTTAAGCTGCTTCATGTCATACTTTTGAGTTCAGCTGCCAAATACAGCACAACAGGTCCTCAAAGGAAAAGAGCTTACTTTATACTTGCATGTTTAGGGGGCAGGCAGACTACCAACTCAGAAAGGAAAGGCCATAAGCACATGTACGGCCCACTACCCATCAGCTCCCACTTTTGAGGCTGAGCCCACCTCAGAAGCACATGGTGCTATCCAGTCCTCTACCTTTCACATACATCCTACCAGGGGCATTCACAAAACAGAGGTGGCCAGCTTCATAAGGAAGGAGAGGTAATAATACCACTTTGCCTTACAAGGCCCCAACCTACATTTAATTCAAAACAAAAAGAAAGAAGTGTACTTAAGACACCAGCAAATCATAATAAAGCTTTTAATATATGAACAATATTAAAGTTTATATAGTTTGAGGGGTGGGAAGTAATTTTTATAGATTTAGGCATTAGTAGTTGGGATGTCATGAACATGCATCTGATTTACTAACACATTAAAATGGCTTAAACCACAAATCTTGATGCAGGAATAAAAGATCTCAGCATAACAAAACTGCAAAAGTGACATCAGTTAATTCAATGTGTTTCAGTTGCTGTTGTTTCCACACTAAGGATGCCAAGACCTCAAATTTGACTCTCCAGCAGAGTGAGCATTCCAAGTGTATAACTTCATAACTTCAAATAACTGCAATTCTAGGTTTTATTAATTATATTTGTAAATGTGAGACATTACTAACAGAACAAATAGCTCTATTATCAAGGCATCCTCACCTAAGTCCTCCCCTTCCTTTATCCTGCCTCTTGGATAACCAGAAGGAAGTGAACTAATTGCTCCTAGTAATTTTGAGTTCTACCAATTCTGTTCCATAATGCATCAGATTATTTACTGAAGGCAGCCTTTTAGACAGGACTCTTCCTGTGATGGTCAACAGCCTCCAGGATCTGTTTAGTTTTTACTCACTTCTAACCACGCTCATGGCCACTCCTCTCTCACCTCCTTCCCTGCTCCCCACTGTCACCTCTTTTGTCTTACCCTTCTCAGAAAAGCAGCAGAGGGAAATGCAGCTGCCATTAACTATCTGACTCATCAGAGCTGTTCCACCCGTTGACCAGCATCCACGGAGAAGCTCTTTCTCACAAATACAAAACTAGCATGTTTTTCTGATTCTGTGCTATCTCTCATTACCAAAGTTCATGCCTCACTGAAAACCTCCATTCCTCATCTCCTGCAGTCCAACTTCCAAATGACCTCTTCACTCTTCTGATTTTTTATGCAGCAATACCCTAAACATTCTAAAGTTGTATAAGGTACACCAGTAATGAAGTGTAAGAGCCAAAACGTGTATGTCAGTAAGCATTAGCACATAGAGTAGTTAAGACTGGATACATGCACACATAGAATATAGTCCAAATCTGAGAGAGATTCCAATTGGAATAACTTTGCAAGCAAAGATGCAACACTTAGTTTGTTTCACTCTGCCTCTGCATTTTCATGCAAATAAGATCATCTTGAGTACAGTTGCAGGCATGGAATTACTAATTAATGGTCATAAAAATTGCACTAATGAAGAAGCTTGCTCCACTACAGACACAAATGTTGTTAGACTATGGAACAGTGAAGGCATAAGCAAGTTCAGTAAAAAAACCTACCAAACAACCCAAAAAAAATCCACAAAAAAAGCTCCCACAGAACAAGTTTTAAGTAATTAAAATACCTCCACCGAAAAGATCCTCAAAAAATAGTTATCACACCAACACAAAACTATACTATAAACCCACTCACTAAACCACACTGCAGTTCCAAAAGAAAGTTTGTGTAAATTGCTTAAAATTCATTTCAGAAATTTGCACCAATATTAAGGGCATAAATTCACTAGTCTATACTATATCTAAGGATAATTTCATTGTTACAAACAAGACCATTGCTAACTCAAGAGTTTAGTTATATCAGACACCGCATGTCCAGTTGTGCCTAACCATAAGAAAAACCATACAGGAATTAAACAGTTAAACAGCTCCTCAAATGACATCCAAGCAGTTTTGGTGAAGGGTGGAAATGCACAGGCTGACTTCGGTTTAAAAGTTAACTCCTTATAGGCAACCTTTATATGTGAATGAAACATAAATGAGATATTAAATGGTTCAACTGTCTTCCCATATGCTTTAGCATATGAAATGCTAGATTATGAATTGTGATAATTAGCAAAAAAACTGAGAATTTTATTACTATTTCAATTTTGTACAAAACAATTGAAGCAGGAAACCAGTAAAGAGGGTTTAGAAAATATATCCATCATTTCAGAAACCACCAGGAATATTAATTGTGATTTAATAGTCTAAGGAATCAAGATTTTATCAGGCAAATCTTTCCAATTTCTCTTGTCAGAAGCTTAAAAAAATACAAAACACCAAACTTGTCCAGTACAAATTAACCCCACTAGTAAAAACATAAAAGCTATATAAAGCTAAAAAAGCTAAAGTAAAGGTGTAAGCACATAGGCTCAATCTCTGAAAGTTTTATTTTAAACCTGAGATTGTGTTGGCAGAGAGGAAAAAGGATTTCAAATACATAGTTTTTAAGCTATCTTTTAAAGTATGATGACGTAAGATATATTTTTTTTTCAGATAAAGGGACAGCAATGGGAGACTAGAGGAACCCAGCAGAGGGCAATATCTAGTCATGAAATGGCTTTCACTGGGTCTGCTTTAACAGTAAGAATGTAATGTGTGACCCAGATAACAAGAGTAGCATCAAGGACTTAGTTTAGCAAAGCTGTAAAGCTGTCTAAAACGGGTTATGTCATTGATTAGCAAACAGTTGTTCTAATATTTGCATGAAGGTCCTTTCCAACATGACTCAGCATGCACCCACCCACAGGCCAAAACAGAGATTCTTTATCTATATCAAATAACTAACACGATCCATTGTTATTCTTTCAGTTATACCCATAAGCGTATGTACATCAGCAATTTTACCAATCACCATGTATTTAGTAAAAAGAACTGCCATTAAGTTATTTTCCCACATTATTTTTATGACAGTCATATTTTAGCTTGCTATCCTCTATATGCTGTGGTACTCAAAAGTTCAAATTACTTAATATTTACACAAACATATATTCTACTTCAGTAAGAAGAAAAATCTTAGAAGTTTTTCAAGGAAGAAATTGTAAGTTATATGAATAAAACTGGACATTTTACTAAGACTGTGTTGGTATCCTGAGTAAAGGACACTCACTATTTTTACATGTATTGGAAAAATGTTTTTGATTTACTCAAGCAAACTGCAAACACACAACTATCCAGTTACGAATAGTCACAAATGCACGGAAAGGAGGTGATTTTTCTTTGTGCAGTTTAAATGTCTAATGCAACATTTTTTAAAAAAAAGGAGATACTGAGTCTATCTAGATGTTAGACATCTTTTTTTAAAAAACCTAGTTTAAGCTTCCCATCCTTCTGAAATAAAAGAATTAATTTAGAGCTTAGAATTCTAAGTGTTGAAGGTTCCATTTGTTCCAAAATGCTAACTAGAAATGATTTAGTTACATACTTAAAGCACCACAGATTTTCAAAAAGGCTGTAAAACAGAAGCTCATGTTATTCAGAACCAGTTTGACAGCTTCACAGTCATAGGGTTTTGTACTGATTTTATTCAAAGTAGTATTTGAATTATATCTCATCAGTGTCTTCCAAATGACAAATACAAAGAAAAACACTCTTTCGGGCAGGATAGCATGTAGCAAAACCCTTCTGAGTACAGCTTAAATCAAGACCATTTTGAATGCTTTCCCCACAGCACCTTCTTGTCTCTCCACAATCTGTGCTGAGGCTTTCACAAGCTAATTGAGACAGCAAGGCAACAAAACCTAAGTGACATGAGTAGCTGAAGCTGATCTAGGACTTTTCATAAAGTTTTGGTCAGGATGAAATACAAGCTACAGTCTTATGAAAAAACACGTAAGAGCAGGGAGACAGGGGAGGAAAGGTCTGTCAATAAAATGAAGCTGAACACTTTCACAGCACGTACTTAACACTGCCTTTAAGAAAGTTTTCCATAAGGCAAAACACAAACACTTAACAAATACGCATGTACTTCAACTCCACCAACTACTCAAAAGACCTGGAAATCCAGCTCTCTCACATGAGAAGCCTTCTCGTCCATGCTTAGATTTATGGTCCATCTACCTCCAACTGCTGAAACTGTGTGTGTTTTATCTATATTCAGGCTAAAATTTTCCAAGTATGTACAAAATAGTTTAGATAATGGGCTTATGCTTGATAACATCCTTGAATTTCAAACAAGCTCTTAAAACAAATAGAAGATTACAAAGTAGGCCACTTTTTTATCTCAGAAGGAAGGTGTTTAGCCTGTGTGGCAGAAAGACCTAAGTTGGGGCTTGTATTTAGAGACAGAGTTGTAAAATACCAGCAACAAAGACAGGAAAATGGTACAGGTAAAGCTCGGAGAAGAAACAAGAGTATCCTGCCTATTGCAAAGAACTGATGGTCTATAGGTAGTTTAAAAGTCATTTAGAAGCCAGATTGTTCTCAACCCAGCTGAAGCACATCTAAATTATTTGTGGTTTGCCAAGATGTTTTTAAGCAGGCAGAACAATCACAGTAGCAATTCCTTGTGCATAGGACAGGATGGAAAAATGCCCCACACAGAGTGCTTGCTGCCTCACAGAATACAGTATTTTACTTCTTTTGTTTTGTCTGATTACTTGCAGCTTCAAGAAGCCTGTGCTTACAGAGCTAACTTTATAAATACACGGAACAAACTTGAAGGAGTGTAAAATCCTAACAGCTTTTAAACTGACTTATTGGACAGGTTCTGGATAAGTGAACAATGTGACAGAAGCATAATAGAGAAAAGGGGAGAAGTAATACAGTCCTGAAGGTAAACTATACTAGATAAAAAACAGACAATTTTCCTCCACATGTTAAAAAAAAAACAAACCAACCACCTCACAAGTGAGGAAACAGGCATCCAACAGGTCAGAGGTGAAGAGAAGCCTACCTGTGCAGTTTAACACACAAGTTTTCTAGATACAAACCTTAAGTTATACCAACTCCTATATGGAAAAAACAGTCTTTAAAACATTACTTATACATTCTACTTATGAATAAATTCCTTTATTACTCCTCTGAATGGCTCTTAATATCTAGGAGTTTCCACACAGGTTATGGTGATCCATCAATCCCTATCCCACTAAGCACAGAACAGACAGACATCAGCTTGATTTGGAATGGAGAAGAGTTGCTAAGGATTTAGGGGCAAGTATTACAAAACCTTATCTCACATTACAGAATCTTTTTGAATGGAGGATTTGGGGTGGGGGGGTGGGGGGAGCTTTCAAACCAAACAAGAAGAAAAACCCCAATCCCCAGGAAAAATACAGTTAGTCCTTGCTTCATAACTCAGGGAGTTAGGCTGAACACACTCAAGGCCATTTCTAGCCCCTCATTTTTAATATCAGCCTCTTTACAGCTGCATTCATGCACACTCAGAACCGCTTTTACCACCACTAAATGTTTGCAAACAGAAGTGAAAATCAAAGTTAAGAAAACAAGGCACTGACATAGAGCACTGTGCCATTTCTATTCAAAGAATGAATCCTATATAAATTCAAAGGAAAAGATCTTTTTCATGGGCAACGAAAGTCACACGAAGAAGCCAATTCACCCTTAGAGAACAGAATAGCTGGAAACGAGAAGTATGGATTTTACAGAAAAAAAATACTTGTTTGGGATCTAACTGCACTCCTTTAAAGACAGTAAAAGCACTTTCAAAAAAGGTTGCTTGTGACTACAAGCTGACTGTAGGTCAGTTGATTTCCACCCCCACCCCCCCTCAAGTACACAGTTTCAGCAAACGGAGGGGAGTTTGCCTTAATTTAGCCCTATTCACCCTCCCCTAAGCTCTTGAAGCCCTCAGTTGACAGGGAAGGAGATAAAAGCTTTAGCAGCCCATAGTTAGAGGAAAGTATTAGACACTGCTGCCTTAATTCTCATCTTTTCACACATAAGTTCTAACTGCTTAGTGACACGATCACTGAATTTTAGAAGACATTAGTATTTTAGATAGGTATATCTATATCCTATACACATACGGTAATTTTAAGTAAAACCCAAATTATGGAAATGCAGAAATTAACTTCTGAATTAACTCCTTTTAATGATGTTACTGATCTGTCTCTCAAGTTACACAAGAGATTTAAAATGGCATGCTTTGGTAAAATTTCTTTTAACCTGAAACTATGCTTAATTACATCTTCTGCTCTGTATTCTCAAAAGAGATTAACACAATGAATCTCCAGGTAACCAATATAAAAATCAGCTAATTATATCAAAAATAGCTGTTTCTCTTCTTTAAAAAAATTTACTTGTTTCTCCCCAGAGCTCCAGCAGTAGCTACACAAACAACCTAGGTCCAGCTTCAAGCAGATGGAGTTGCAATATTGGAAGATGAATCAAACTGCAGCTTACAAATGTCCCATTTCCAGGACATACATATTTACATGTAAAATTAGACAATATAGGAGATTTTAGAAAGCAGGTAAGATACTTATTCAACAATAATACAACACTGACATACACAGTTTCTTTAGCACACATTAAAAAACAGCTACTTTCAAACTAAATTATTTGTTGTTAAAGGCACGTATTTTTTTACATGATTTTTCAAAGAACTAGTGAGCCCAGGAAAGGAATTTCTGGGATGAAACTGAGACAGTTGACCTTAGTAAAAGTTTTGCTGTTGACTTCCTCAGGGCTAGCATTTCATTCCTGGCCTTCATGTAACCAAAACATTCTTTTTTTCTGAAATAAACAAGGATCAAGTTGAACTATAGCAAGAGCAGATTACATTCATAGAGCTAGGTAGAGTTAAATGTTATGTCTATAGCAAATCATTCCCTTCCCTCCTCCACAAAATACTGTAACACAGCTTCCTGGCAAGAGCAGTTCTTCTTGGCGAAGTCTTAAAAATCTGAATTCCTGCATACTATGTGGAAAGAACAAACCAAACAGACACATACACACACACGTCTGTGCATATAGCCATAAAAAGCCATCAGTACTTTCTCCACATGAGAAACTTCAGTTTCTCCAACATATCCATTCTAGTTCAGTTTATCATAGGCAATAACGTATCTTTCTGGACTGCTCTTTCAGAGTTGCAAGAGCTGCTCTATGCCCCAAAGTTTGTTGTAACCTTACCAAATTCCACTCTCTAAATCCCACACCCCCAAAGTTATGTTACCAAGTGCAGAGGACTCTCCCACCCCAAAAAAATCTGCCCAAGTTCTCCTTACAGAATCAGCAGTAAGGTACCACAATCAGCTTCAATACAAAGAAGTTTCTTCTGTTTTGCTATAATCTCAATCCCTCCATGATCCAGTGGATTGGGAGCAGAAATAAATCAGTGGTCCACATTCAGCCTAGACTGACCACTGAGGTAATTTCATTCCTCTGTGCTGAACTCTGTCAATCCCACTTACAAAGTTTCAGGGGTAAAAGAAGGGGAAAAAAGGCCCTGAAGACTTCAGCTTTTTGTATGGGGAAAGGTCTTTTTATATTTCAAGCCCCTCATGAAACTGAGGCAGTATAATTGTGCTTCTTAAACTTCTGCATTTAGTACCTGAAGCAATATTCTTGTCCCTTTCTTTGCCACCACCTTCAACAATATTCTGCCATGCAAATGCTCAACACGGGCTTTACTGGTTACTGATATGGGAATCCTGGTACGACTTACAGCTCTTTGCCTTTCCGTTTGCCTATAAGAGAGACCCTTTGGCTCCAATGACTGTCTAGCAAGACACAGCAAGATGCTTCATCGCTCTTCCCCACCATGCTGCAGTAACCACCAAACTGAAGTACCTTTGCTCCAAAACACAACACAGGCCCGACTCCTTTTCCCCTGCATCAACATGGGAAATAGCCAATCTTTATTTTAGACACTGCTGCCCCACAACTCGTATACTTACCAGATGGTACACTGGGACAAATCTTTGGTACAAATCTTTTTCCTCCATCACTTTTACCAGGCTAGCAACATCTCCTCCCTTCCCTGTATGCACACGCATCGACTCAATCCTGCCTCTCAGCAGACAGTCTTCTCTTCCAGCACCCCACCACTTTCATTACAGAACCAGAGCCCTTTCTCTCACCATTCACGCCTCGGGCCAGGCTCTCACTGGGCTGTCGCTGCCCTACAGACGGGAGGGCCCGCGTCTAGAGCGCACCCTGGCCCGGCTCCCCCGCAGCTCCCCTTCTGCCCCTGTCAGAAGATAACTCCTACCCGCTCCGGTCGCTCCCCTCAGAGGCAGCTCGCCCCCCACCCCCCGAGAAAGGAGACCCCCCCCCGGCCCTTGCCGGGCCACCTCCCGAGCACGAGCCCAACGCTCCGCTCTCCCGCCCCAGGCCCACCGGGCCCCCCTCACAGACCTGTGGATCCAGCCATCTTGTCCAAACCCCCCCGCACCGGTCCGGGCCTGCACGCGATGCGCGTCACTTCCGCTTGACGCACCCCGTCACTTCCCACAGGGCAACCGCAGCTCCGGAGCGCGGAAGCGCGCGCGGGAAAGGGACGGGGCGGGAGAGCGCACGAGCGTCGGGGGCGGGACCAAGGCGAGGGGGCGGAGCTAGAGAGGCCGATGGGGCGGGCCCAACCGCCAGCCTCCTGCGCGGCCGCCCAGCGGCGCTGTCCCGCCAAGCCTTGGGCCCCCGAGCCGCCCCGCGGCGGTCTGGCCGCTCCCGTGTCACCGTGTAAGGCAGCCGGGCTTAGCTTTGCAACTGCGTGGTCTGTGTCAGTGCAGTCACCACGGCGAGATCGCTGAACAGCCCTGGCTGTGTCGTTTTATGCCAAGAGGGAAAGAGTCGTTTACAACTTAGGGTCGCTGAGGAGACCCCCGTGTAGGTAGCTAGTGAAACAAACCTGGATCCTCCTGGGACTCTCCATACAAGGGAAGCAAATTAAGCTTGAGTGATCGGTCAGCTGTGACTATAGGGTCGACTATTGTTTGAGACCCCTTAGAAGACTGTGATACCTGCAAGGAGCATGCGCGACGCTTCATTAACATAGTACCGCCTAGTAAATGAATATGTATGATTTTTCCGGGAAACGTAACGCGGAAACATACGTGTGGACTATATCATTTCGGTTGAACGAAACCTACGGCATGCGCGTTAGGTGGGGCGATCCCCCGCGCATCCAGCGCTGCAGTAAAGGAACGCCTGCTTCTTAATGCTACACTGCCATTAAGGAGTTTTCTTATTTCCGATTTCGGTGGCTCCCGGGAGTCAACGCCGAGCTTCCCCCCCCCCTACCCGGGAACCATCCCTGCAGGCCGGCACCGCGCCCGGGTCTCGCCGGCAGCTGCCAACCGGCACCTCCCGTGCGGGAAGCGGCGGGCCGGGCCCGTGGGGGCAGCGGGCGCCCGGGGCAGCTGGCGGGCGCCTGGCACAGAGCCAGCGCCGGCAGCCACCGAGTGGGAGCAGCCGCCGCAGGCTCCGTGACGTTGCAGCGAGGACTCAGCCTGAGCACTGGGCTGCCGCTAGCAGCAGCTTCTCACAGAAACGACTGTCCCCCACACACCTCACTAACGAGCGACGACACCCGTAGGCTGTTCTTAACATCGTATTTTATGAATAGACTTCATTATTTGCTTTACAGTTTATACAAAGAGAGCCTTAAAAATCATTTACAGATTCTTCTGGTAGGGATCGACAAGCAAGGTTGCAAAATATTTTTCCCTCCGGCTAACCTGAAACACCTCCACCAACGAGGAGTCACTACCACCCTTGCACAAACAAGTCTGCCTCCCTTCATTTTTCCTTTGTTAGTTTCTTACGGATCAAATGGCGTGGTTGCTGTCTGTGCGTACATAAAAATGAAAAATCTACTATAGCTTTTAACTCTGCCATTGATTTCCATTTCCCTTTATAAAGTTACTGGCTTTGACTAGATTTCTGTAACAAATAAAACAGGAGTTTCAATATTTACACCAACAGAATTAGAAGTAAGCTTTCCAAGTATTTAGTGAAACTGTTTCTGAAGCTGCATTTTAATGCTCTGTGGAGCTTTCTGCTGTCACAAGCTGACTGCAGGGATTCCCTTCTGTGGCCTATTTCAGTCTTTCTTTTAGTGAAAACAGCTGGGATACCGACAAGAAAGTCACAATATTTGAAGATTTTTCTCTGCTACTATAACATAACTGTAGAAAATATTGTGGACTTGAACAGAAAAAGAAAAGCTGTGAGTTGTCCCTTTTTTCCTATTCTTTGTGATTATCAAGAGCAAGTGCAAAAGGGGTATCAGAGACTGCTACACAAGCCTGGTGTAATTACCACCACAGTGGTAATCCTGAATGTAGTCAGGAGAAGCAAAATATATTTATTTCCCCAGCTGGTGCTTATACTTGCAGTAACACTAGAACCTGCCTGTCTCCAAGGCCAGAAAGGGGCACTACAGCCACCCAGTGCCCAGGTCCTCATTTCTTCAAGATTCATCCTTCTTTTTTGGATGATCCTATGCTAACAATGAATAATAAACCTGCATATCTTCTGAGACACGACAAAAATGTAGTTGTGGGCTTACCAAACAAAAGCCAACTTGCATTCCTTGAGTCTGTGAAAGCACACAGCAGACTCCACAGTCCATCCATGCCTACACTCATCTACCGACTGTAGAACTTGCTTATGTTTAGCAGGAACAAGTTATTTCAATAGTAACTGCAACCACAGGAAATAAAGACAAAACAGGGGCCAAAAGGTAAAAAAAGTATCAGGTCACCGGCCTAGGTGAGGAACCCCCTGTGCTGAACAGCTATTTTCTTTCGCTCTTCTGCTGCTACTTTATTTATATGTTTAATTTTTTATATTTTTATTATGTTTATTTAAATTTTTATTTTATTTTATATGTTATTATATATAATATATAAAAATAATAATATAAAAATATACAAATATTTTTAATTTAATATAAATTATAAAACTATAAAAATATAAAATATTTAATTAATAATAAAATATTATTAATTTTTATTTATCATATTATTATATATATTATTTATTATTATATATATGGCACTTTACTTGAGGTGGTGGTGGTGGTTTACAACACTGGACTTGAGAGGAAAAATACATGACAACTAGAAGCTGAACACATTCAAAGGTGCAATTTCCTTCTCTTCCAAACAGTCGAGTGCTTACACCCAGTAACGAAGTCACCTCTCACTCTCTTCAAGAGTTCTTTCTCCTTTGACCAAGTAAATATAACTTGGTCAAAATAGGGTAATGGTAATCACTACAGCAAAAGCCTTTTACAAACTTCGTTGTAAAGTATCATATAGCACCCCTTATAAGAAAGCTTAGAAATGAAGTGTGCTTAGCTTAGAAAACCAATGTACTACAATCTTTATTTAAAAGGAGCGTTTCACGGAACTGAGGTTTTTGAGTGCAGGTTCTACAAATGGTCTCTTGCTGTAAAACACTGTCTGACTCTGAAGTTGCCAGATGATGGTCCCCGAACTCCACCCCCACCCAGAAAGATTTTCTAAGTAATACTTGGAACAAAGTATTGATACAAGTAAGGAGAAATTATTCCCCTTTCTCAGAACACAACAAACACAGAGGATAACAGTATCTTCCAGCAAGTTTAGTACAAACAAATGCTTTTTCACAGAATGAGTAACTAACTTGTATAACTCATTGAAGCACAATATTACAGAGGACATAGTCTGTGTGAATGGCAATAGCAACAAAAATCAATCAAAGCTTCAAATCAATCAAATTCCCACATAGTTCTTTACAAAGAGTGTCTCTATGCAACTTATGACTCAGAAAGTGCAGACAGAATCAGAGTAGTCACTCCTTTGACACAAGGCTCTGGAAGCTGTATAGACATCATCAGGTAATTTCCTCCCACAGGTAGTGCTTTTGGGGTCTAGGACCCTTGCTCCTCTCAATCCAGTAAATTCTACACAAGATAGTTTAACCTAAAAAGTAAGGACATAAAACCATCACATGGAATGAGAAAAAGCTTTTCCTTCTATTCATATCATGGTGCGTTTACAAGCCCCAAGAGACAGACGAGCTCCACTGTAGGAAGCTGGGCATAAATGTAACAGTCATTAGTCTAGACAGCTTACAGCCAGAAGCCATAGCTCTGAGGGTCATTGCAGAGTGCCTCTGTACACAGCCCCACTGAATTCTCTCATTTCATCAGTGCACAACTTGCATCTGATTAGCTGACAAAGAGCAACATTACTCATCCTCTTTGAAGGACAGAAAATGTCAGGTATTGAGCAATAATAGAAACATAGAAGCAATAATAATTCACATTGAAAACTACGGTAAGAGTCTCATTCCAAGCAAATGGATATGTAAATCTTTACCTAAGCCCAGAGAGAACTGAGGACCATAACATTTTTCTCTCCAATAGGCTTCATTTTAACAAGCATCTAGCAGTCAAAGTCTCAGTAACTCTTTTCTCTCCAATATGTGGTGAATACAAAAGAAATAAGCAAATTCAGTTTCTATCCCATCCATCCAGAGGTTAATATCTTTCTTGTCATGGCATGGCAGATTCTCCAAGCTCCCCTACTTTCTCCACAGGTGCTATCTGCACACCTATGCAGCACAGTATCTCCTCCTTCCTTAACCTGAAACCCAATTCACAGGTTTTGTTTCCCGATTTCTGTTTCATATGGGTACACCCAAGATCCTGATTGCATGAATTCACTGTATTTATAGGAAGTACACCGTACTTGTTTCCTCATGCTGCCTCAACCTGGAAGTACAAGCAAATACCTGAGTGAGCAAGCAAGAAAATCAAATTAGAATTTTTAAAAAATCTCATAAGACTTAAAATGCGCAAGCACAGATTTACATAGAAGAGGAAACTTCCATGACATTTCACAGATGCGAAAACTTATGAGCAAAGGACACAACCATGCTACCAGAAGTAGCAGTTATATTCTAGCCCACTGTTTCTAATAAATAGCCTAAACAACCAAAATATAACAAAAATAACAAACATTACAGCAGAAATACAAAATTTTGTTCATTGTACACCAAACTATAATATCAAACACAAATTTAACTAATGAATCAAACCATAAACCAAAGATTTAAGGGCATATTTCCAAAATCCATCACTTATTTTTCTCTATAATTTGTTCATCTCATTTATTATTGTATTGAAATGCTAGTAAGTTTTGTTACGTCATGCAAAGATGGTATTTTTTTCTCCCTGTATGCAAAAGATCAAACATGATTTGGAAAAAAAAAATGAAATATTTAATACCTTAACATTTTTAGAATACAATTATTTAAGGTTTCTTTACCCCATCATACAAGAAAAATCAAGAGTAAATATTTTTAAAAGCTGCGGATTATTTTATAAGTAATTAAATGTTGAAAACATACACTGGAGAATGCGGGCATCGATCCCGCTACCTCTCGCATGCTAAGCGAGCGCTCTACCATTTGAGCTAATTCCCCACCTGAAAAAAAGTGCTTTGAAACTTGTAGTTATACATGCTACACTTATCGAGAATTATAACGCAATTACGTGTGTTGATATTGTCTCTTGCTGAGTCATTCTTGCTACTTGCCAACAACTGACTGCAACTCACAGCTGGAATCATGCGATACATCTTTTATCACATACACTACCAGAATAATCTTATTCGTCTCTTTTATAACACAAGTCTTTGTTGTTTAGCTGTTTTCATACAAGAGGCTCTCCAAAAGACCGAGTTATTTACATGAAACTGGATTTGTTATTGAAAAAAGCCCCAACTTTTATGGAACAACTGTTCCAAACTCAAGAAGGAAACCCATGTTCTTTCTGATTTTCAAGGCATACACACAAAAAAACTGCTTTGGGAAATGTTTAATGAGAGGAAAATACTATGTTCTTCATTGAAACAGTTTTCTAATCAAATCTTATATATATATATGCGTGTGTATATAGATATACACACACACATCCTTTTGGAAGGTATCTGGGGTGACAGTCAAGTGAAATTAAAACATATCTGTAGTTTCCTTATTTAGTACCTTATTTTTCTGATTTATTACCTCACCAAATGCACTTCCCAGTAATTAATAATTACTTTTAACAGCCTTAAAATACTGACTTTCTGAAAAATGAACACATCCAGGCATGACAAATGCTTGCATGACTTGACACAGAGCATAAAGCCTATATCGTAGACAGGGAACATAATGATGCATGGCAACAGACCTTTCACATTTTAATTTTCATCTTTACTTGCCGACGGCAAGTAATTAACTCAAAACGTAGATCTAGAGAGAGAGTTATCTATTACTACTGCTAGCTCAATTGATACACTTGGTAAAAGCTTTCGATTGCACAAGTCCTCCTTCCCACCCACCCTAACCACTAGCCCCATCGGCGCCCCGGCCCGCCCCGGCCCGCCACACCGGGTACGCACCGCTACGGGAGCAGCGCTGGCACAAGCGCTCGCCCCGGCAAGCGGCGCTGCCCCCGCGGCAGCAGAGCCCCTGCCGCGCCGCCAGGGGGCAGCCAGGGGAGGCCGGCCAGCTCCGCTCCCCGCCGGTCCGGGCGGGCCCCCGCCCCGCTACGGCCCCCCGCCCGCCGCCGGGCCTCGGGCATCCCTCCTGCGGCTGTGCCCCCTCACGGACCTGGCCCACGGCCTCGTCGTCTGCCGCTCTACGCCTGCATTTGCTTCTCCGGTCCCTCAGAACGACCCTCCCGTTCCACAAACTCTCGCCCTCGGTATTCCCGACTCCCCCTGCCACCCGCCCCCCACCCTCTTCCATCCCTTCCCCCCCCCAGCTCCGGCTGCTGCTCCCTTCCCCGAACCCAGCACACAACCCGAAGCACAGGTGAAAGGGGGGGGTGACCAAGGAGTCCGGAGAGGGGCCGGAGAGCTCTCAGCACAGCCTCAAACTGGAGCTGCTGGAGTTTGCACGTGCACGCAGTTCATCAACCCAGGTTTTTCAAGCTCAACCAAACCCAGGCTGAGTTCCAGTTTACATCTTCCCCCTACTTACTACTATAACAACAGAAGTCTCTCCAGCATCTCCTGGAAACATAAGCTTGCTACCGTGTATAGTGATGCAGCCAGCAAGAGGAGCAGGGACTATGCTTCTCTAAACTCCTCCGACCCCTACAAACTCTGCCTGATCAGACCCAGCAGCACGCACTTACCCTTCTCCGTAAGCTCCATGTACTCTTGCACATACAACCAAATTACATAGCTCATAGTCTACCACATGGTGACATTCTGACTGCTGCTTAAACATCTTCATTTACAGGTTAGATTGCTCTTGTGGTGTGCCAGCACTACAGTGGACAACGACTCTGCTAGAAGTTAGGCCCCATTCCTCACTCCACAGCAGAACAGGAGGTGTTACTCACCCATCAAGTCTAAGTCAGGCTAAGAGGAAATACTCAAACCAGAGTGTGAGTGGAGGCATTGCCACCTGAACCGGTTTCTAACTGGCCTGGCATGTTTTCACATCATCTTACTGGCTTCTGGTGACGCTCAGTCTGCTGGTTGATGCACATTAGCCCTAACACGTGACGGATGGCTTGGAGCTACTCTGCATGCACATTTGTTTGTTCCTGGAGCTGGATTCTTTGGCAGGTGACAACACATAGCAGGAATAACTGCAAGTAACCCACTGTGTTTCCTCTGTGTGGCCGTATTCACTCAGTGCTTGACAAGCTTCAGCACTGATGCGCTACAGGTTTCTTGATGGTGCCAGCCACAAGAAAAATAGGAAGGAGAAGAAAGAAAAATGGTGCACATAAGAAAAACATAGTTGTCAGCTCTAAGAGCATGAATGGTAGAAGTGAGAGTAGTAATTTGAAATAAAGCTGCTGTGGATTTATGGCCATCTGTAAGTTTAAGCTACGTTAGATGCTTCTTTTTTTTTTTATTAAAGCTAGTCCTGCCAGAGTTCAAACCAAGACTTTTTTGACAAGAAATGAACAACTGTGTATAGGGGTTTTTATGTCTGTAGAATGTTTTAAAGGTTAAAACCAGCATGAAATTGATGTCTTTGTATCACCTGAGATGTAAGGTGGTATCTTTGACATATAAATAATTAAATTTTCTATGGCAGCTGCTAGAACATGCACAGACACTTCAGCAGGTTTTCTGTGTTGAAAACGGCAGGTGGAAAACATTACAGTTTTCTGTGTCTCAAAACCTCCTTGTCCTTTCTGAAAGTTTTGATCTAAAACAATTGATCAACTACTGGTAATAAAACTTAAGGAGACTCTTGGAAGGCATCATCAACTGCACATAACCATCAAATCAGACTTGCATGAAAAAATTCAACCCAGAAGTGAAGTCTTTGGGTGGTTATGAGGAAAGATACAAAAGCCACAACCCTATTTCTCACTTGGGGAAGCCTTCTTATCACAAGCATTTCATTTGTAATAGATACTGTTGATACAAAATCCATCTGAAGTAACTTTTTTTCCATGTGATCTCATTTATGCAGAATCAACCACCTTTGGACTCTGATCTGGGCCTGATAGCACCTGCTTACTTGATCATCTATAGGAATTTAAGAGTGAGGTAGCTAGCCAACTAACTATTCCATAGCAAAGGACAATTATTTTTAGCAGTGATAACAAAGAGCGTATTTAGACCAGGCATTCCTGAATAACTTCATGGTTGGGTATTGTTATTCTAAAATAAAAGGGATTTAAAAAAAACCCTACACTTTTAGTTTTTATCTTCAGAAAAGATAAAGCTTTCCTCACAGAAAGGTGTTTAGAGATAGCTACTATCAATTCAAGTGCTGCTATAATCTAAAAACGACTGGTAAACAATTCAAAGTCTTAACTGATTTTATTTCAGGTTGTCTATTGCATTAGTATTTTTTTCATAACCTTTTATTGATTTGAGAAGTGTTGAAGTAGCTTTAATTTTACTAAAGACATTTAGCAAAGGGAGCACTCATGAGCTACAGAAATGCTTTTACCATCAGAAAAGTATCTCAGCTCTTGCTGAAAGAAATTCTTGAATGCCCGTTTTTCCTTAAGTTGTGGTTTGGTTTTTTTTTTTAGGAAAAAGATCTAGCAATATGCAAAGGTTATAAATGTACAGTAGATGTGTTATTGTCAAGACTTCACAGACCCTAAGGAGCTGAGGAATAAAGGCGCATGCTGGAGCGGCTTAGCTTACACGATTTCACCAAGCCTGCTAGCAGGAAAAATCAAAGGTGGTTTTCCCATCTTGTAATAAAACCTGCCAGCAGTTAACCTGATGTTTTGTGTCAAAGGTTCAGAGGCTAAGATTTTTTTTGTAAGACAAGAGAAGCTTGTATAGTTGCAAATGAGCCTGAAGTTCTGTAGTCTCTTTAAGGAAAAAAAAAATAATATGGAGTGACAGAGAAATATACATATCCAAGATATTTAAAGGTCATACCCTCAAGTGCTAGAAACTACCAGGAATTTGGTTGTAAGATAAGAATTCTGTTCTCCTTAAACACAGATCAATATATGTATTTTTAAATTTTCTTCCAACCACCACCCTCAAAGCAAAGCCTAAAAAGACACACAAGCATAAACCCAATTATGAATTTACATTCTGAAAAAACACCAAGGTTCATTTAAAGGCATACGCACTCAGCTGTTACGCACATAGCTTACAGCCATCACGTGGGGAAATCTAGGACAACACCAGCTTTTCCCAATACCACCTTCTCCCCTCGACGATACGGAAGACAAGGCTGGCACCGGGCAGCTCCGCAGGGCACACCCAAGGCGGCCGCCCGGCTCACCGCACGGGCCAGGCTTTGCTTCTGAAGACTGACCCGCCATCCCAGCCACAGCTTCAAGGACTAGGAGACCCAGCTACAGCACTTCCCTGTTCATCCCACGACAAGTCTTCCAGCGCAACCTGTCCGCCGCGCCATCTGTACCTGAAGGAAAAAAGCGGGGCGAGCGGCCGCGGGCGGGTGGCAGGGCGGGAACCTGAGGGGCGGCGGCGCCGTGTGGGGTTTGTCAGGGCTGAGACCGTCAAAAGACGAAGTCGGCGGTGGAGGTTTGGTTGCGGCATTTTACTCAGGGGTTTATCGAGTCGTTGCGGTTGGCTTTACTGGGCCTCGCGAAATCTGGTTTTACAGGCGCGGGGGTGCTTGCTTGAAGGAGGAGATGCAGGGAGTGGTGCTACTGCTCGTCAGGGGAGCGAGTGACTTTGTAGGTTTTTCTGGGGCATGTCCTACTGCTGTGCTGTGCTGCCAGGACTCAGGCGCCAGCTCTGCTTCAATCACTCTCAACATGTGCCACAACACCAATTCTACATTGTATTAGTAAAAATATCATAAATTATGTTTTCTTTCACTTCTGATACGGTTCAGCCAAGAGTTCGCTCAGGGTGTACTGTTAAGCCCAAGAGAAAAGTGGAAGAATTGAATCAGAGGATAAAATGGGCTGAAGAACTTGCTGAAGTGGGTGCTGATTTAAACTTAGTGTGGTTTTAATCCAGCTTGGTTGTGACGTTTTTGTGCCATACCTGTGTTCAGAGTACACTGTAAGCAGGTGGCTTTATCAGTGAACACATCTCTTCTAGTGGCACATCTGTTCTAGTTCTAAAATGACTGTACAGTATGGTGGTGTATAAGTACGGAAAAACCCACAACTCCTGAATTTTCATATGGACCTAAGCAATCAGATGCTAAACATACACTGAACTTTAGTGAGTTCTGTGTACCTTAAGCCGCTGGTCCTTGAACACTGCATCCAAGTATATTTTTCAGATCATTCTATATAACCAATTCCTTGGGGTTTTTTACTGGTTGTTTTGTTTGTTTGTTTGCATGAGGTTATTGTTCTTAAAGCTGCTTTTATTATTCTGGAGAAATTCTCATTTAGTGAGTGGATAGCTTTAGTAAATCCACAGGATACAGGAATCTTAATCTTCTTAAATCTTCTAAATTAGGAAAATCTTCATCACTTTCCTCCCTGTTAACTTTTGCACCAAAAGTGAAAGACAGATAAAAATCCAAAAGATAAAGAAATTGTCCTGTGTTTTGTGGAAATCCATGGCTCAGAAGAGCCACTAAAGCAACATGAGGAGCGTACTGTATGTGCTGTTAAGGGATAGCTGATTAGCCAAATGTAACCAGCACACATTGTCTCCTTTGCGGAATTGTAGGGGATGTAGAGAAAATTGGAATTGTTACAGTGGTGATTTAGAAGAAAGGTTGCAGATCCATTGGAATTCAGGTGTAGTCAATCTTACAGCTTCTGTAACAATTTATTATTATTATTAAACTGTTTGGAAGGAGTAGCTGAAGCTGGATAGTATGTAAAATTAATAATACATTTTTTCTGTACTGTCATCTTAGTTCAAGGAGGGCATTGTACATGAGTCCTATGATGTTGAAACTTTTTTGAAACCCCCGTTAGGTTTGTAGAGATGTCAGGTGTTCCAGAAAAATGGAAGTAATTTGTGACGTGTAAGTTGAGTCTAGCCATTTTCCTAGAAGAGAAACCTAAATGCATAATCATATTAATATATGACTTACTATTTCCCCATCTGAAAACAGAATGAAATCTTTGTGAATATGCAATCCTTATGATAATTTGGACGGAAAATTAAAACTCATGGGTGCTTTTAAAGAAAGGGAACGGTAACTCAGATGTCTTGCTCAGTACTTCAACTTCCCTCTGAAGTCTGAGACGTTACAATTTGAAATCATAATGGTGATTTTGTGTGGTCCAGAGGGAGATCACAGAGAGTAGCATGAAATGCTAGATTGATCTCACTCTGAGTTGATCTCCGAGCTCACTGTCTCAGTGCACAGAGAGCATGACATTAACTTAAATGCCAATCTGGTAAATACTCACAAAGAATGTTGTGATTTGTAGTTCTCACAAAAGCAGCATATTTAATATGAATTATTTGGGCTCTTGCAAATTGCTGTTGTGGCTGCTGATGAAGAGGTTATGCAGGATGCCTGGCTAAGCTGTTTCTAACATTGATTCTTTGATCAATGTTACAGAATTTTATACCAATATATTACATCCCGGATGGACTGCACTGATTTTCCTCAAACAAGGTATGTATTACTAATAGTCGCAAATCTTTAGCATTTTTTTGTTTGGTTAGTTATTCTGGGTTTGGGGTTTTTTAACAGGTTTTTGTCCTGTGGTTTGGGTATGAAATGATGAGTGATGGTAAAATGGAGGCAAAACTTTGGGAGCAAACAGTAAAATCTGCATCAACAAATCAAGTTCTATTCCTCTTGTGGCCCTTAAGAACAGAAAGAGTCCTGGGATTCTGGGAAGAAGTTTCTTCTGACTCGTATCTGCTGTATGGCTTCTTATGTGATTTACAGTACATTTTGTGGGGGGTGTGCCTGTTGTTTTGGGTTTGGTTTATTTTTTTTTCTCTAGAGGAGGGTGTTGATTTTTTTGCCGAAATCCGTATTTGTATACTGCTTTTCAGTAAAATTATTTCAGAGCTCCAGAAAACATTTTCTTCAATGCTTTAAATACAAATTTGGATACAGAACTGGAGACATATTTATTTGTTTCATTTTAATGCTAAATCTACCAACTTGAAGGTTAGGCTATTTAAAAGAATGAATTGAATGTACTCTAGCTGTACTTAGGTTGTTTTGCCACTGCTCGATTTATAGTTAGTTCTGGATTTTGTTTTGAGTTTAAGTAAGTTTTCCCCTACTTGCTGTGTTAAAGGCTTAGGACTACCAGTGCTTGGTAACAAATTAAGAAGTTTCATAGACAGCAGAACTTGCCAGTTTGTGTGCAGATGTAAGCCTGCTTGGGGTTCTCCTTAATTAAGAGATGTAGATGTGCTTTACCATTCAAAAACCGGTGTGATGAAACCCTGTTCTGCCTGGGCTGTGTTCATACAAGCCTAATATAAACACAATTAGAAGGGGTCTGGTTTTTTGTTTGTTTTACAACATAGGTGTTTTTAAGACTTAGGTGATCTTTTATTCAGAAGGAATACTAAGGAAAATTTCAGAGAAACCAAACAGAAGTGAAAAACTGTAAGGATTACAGTTGTTTGGTTTTGGTTTTTTGGTTTGTTTGTTTTTTTTTTTAGGTCACCTATTTTTGTCAGTCGTACAGAGAACAGAAGGCCTTATGGCAAAAACAAAGTAAAATACTGAGTGGAATTTTTAGTAATCAGGACAACTTATTTAAAGATAGTTTTTATCTGTAGTGTACTGAAATGTATAGTGTCACAACTGTGGCATAACTCTGAGTCACTTCTGAAAGTAGGATTTAGTCACTCGTACTCTGGAATGTTTTCATTATAACCAAGTGCTGTGTTTCACATTACTGTATTACTAAGCAAAGGAACTTCTGGACATTTCAGAGCTCTGGGTTCAAAAATACGACGGGTCACGTGAAAACATCCCAGAGCATAAGTAGCAGAAAGCTTGCTTGCTTTGCCAGAAATATGGAGTAGTGGGGCTTTCAGTCACCAGTTGCTTAAATATCTGTAGTATCTGCAGAGTAATTCCGGCTGTAAGAACTTAAATTACCTTCTACAAATTAATTTCAGATGCTTCTTTCTGCATTGATTAGGTTTTAATAGGAGAGGGAGAAATATTTTTTTTCCCCAAAGCTGGCTGTTTCAGTTAAGAGTGAGGGAGAAGGTAACAAGATGCTGAGGTTTGTTAATGGAAGAGTGCGTACAGGACTTCAGGTACATGGATTTGGGGTTAGACCAGTGGGCCTCATCAGGTAGTAGTGGAACTGACATCTTGGACGCTGCAGCAGTATTTGATAATTTCAGAAAGTGAGGTTAGCATTAGTGATTTGTAATTAATGAGATTGCTAGCTTGTGAATTCTATTTCTTTCTCTGGTCAGTGATAATTAGCGTCTTGCTGTTGCTCCTTCACCTGTCTCATTCTGCCTTCTCTAGCAAATTCTGCTTTCTATTCCTTTTGTTATGATAATTGGTTTACTATTCCTAAAATAATAATGTTCCCAGAATACCTTTGAATAAAAAAAGCTCCGTGTTTGTCTTCAACTGCTGCTGTTATTCTAGCTTGAAAGTCAATTTGCAAACTGCAGATCTACCTGGGCTTCCCTTAGTTGAGCACATTTTCTGTGCTGTCTTTAGAAGCACTGCAAATTCTGAGCCATCTGGTGATGTGAAGTTTCTAAAATCTGTTGTCAGTGTTTTAAGAGTTCAATGTGTATGGTATTCAAAAATTACTGATGCCATGATGAGCAAAGGAAAAAGAAGAAGGAAGGTACTTGTATTGCTAAAGAATGATCTGGGTTGCTTGAACAAGAAAGCCAAAGGTTCAGAAAAAAACCCTGTCATTCAGAATTTGTCTTGTGGTGAATGGAACTTGCAAGAAAACTAACGAGAGAATAGTGTTGCATTAGAAAGCCAGAAGTATCTTCACAGAGCATCCCCATCCTTTCCACAGTAAAAACTTTCTTAAGAGTAAAACCACTCATATATGTACAAATGTAAACTTGAGATGTTTTCCTTTAAATGTTTTTCTGCTAGCACCTTTCTTTCCACCCTTTTTGAGATTCTTCTAGTCCTAATGCCACAGTACCATGTTCTCTGGGATCTTCTGGAGCCAAAAAAAGAAAACAAAGTTTGGGTAATGCATTTGGAAGTCAGATCTAAGTTGGAAGAGCACAATGGCTAGGAGCTTAATTGTCAGAGTTGAACCGGTGAGAGTCTGGAGGAAATGCCGTAGAAGTAGTTGTTTCTGTGTTAAAGTCAGGATGGTGAAATATTTTTAAAGCATGATTACATATAGGTTGACTTGGAGGGATTTGATACTCTCATAAAATTCAGTTGTCTCTGAATCTGTAACTTTTGGTTATGGCTAAGTACTGAGTTGCTGACTCCAGAGAACTTCTGGAGACATTGTTGAATTATATATGGCATGGCACGAGCTGTATGTGCAGAGGATGACTTAAGATGTATTCTTTAAATATTTGTCTCAGCAAAATTTTCTAAAATTTGAGACTGATTTATTTTATGGGCACAAATATAATCCCAGTGATTAAAAAATCAAATACGTATTATTCAGGTATTAACTTGGATGTCCTGCAAAGGCTGGAGTTTGGTGATTGTATGTTCTGAAATCACTTGAGTCCTTGGAGTGGAAAGAATTGAAAGATCTTTTTTATATCAGTGTGATTCATGTGTCTTAAAGGATCTTGGGTCAATCAAGAAAGAAACTGTAAAAGAGTTGTTTCTAGAGTTATTTAATAAATTTAATTTCAGATAGTAATTTTTCCAGAAAGGCAAAGATGTACTACATTTATAATATTAAATAGAAGTTCACAATTCTCTCTCACCACCTTTTTTTAGAACCAAAGCAAAAGAAAGGCTCAGACTATTACAAAATTTCTGAAGGGTTCACTCAAATTCCCCTTCCTCTTTTTATAGGGAAAAGAAACATAATTTCCAAAGGTTCCTTTTCTTAGGGTTTTAACAAAGTCAGTTGGATGTCTTTCCATTACTGCCTGCTATTTGTTTTTTTTAACCATTTCAGTATTATTTCCTCACTAATGAACAGCTGACCACTGATTATTAACATACACAAGCTATGATTATTTCCACCACTCTCAATCAGCAGGGATTTGTGCAAATCTGTATATTAAATGACAGTATATAGAGGCTGAGGAAGTAAGAAGCTGAAAACACGTGAAGTGTGTAGATATGTGATTGTTGCGATACCTCAGTCACATTAGGTTGACAAATCTGCATGTTCCAGTTCTGGCAAAGTAGATCTATTTTGCCTGCTTTATTTCTGTTTTAAGGTAGTGTGAGATCATAAAGAGTTGCTCCCCCCACCCCCCCACCCTGTTTCTCTCTACATGCCACTTTCAAAAGGAGAAAACATAACTTCAAATAACAGGGAACATTGGTGACCCTACTTTTTTTTGTGGTTTATGACTCTGATCTAGCAGAGCTGAAACTAAACCACTGAGCAGCGTTTCCACTGCTGTTCCACTACAGCCATGGGGTTTTTACAGTTTAATTATGTATTCTTGATTTTTTTAATATGTATCTGTGATTGTGTATGCCTATCTGGTAATACAGTCACACCTTAAAAATTCCTGAGAGATGTAAATAAATAATGTGAACTATTACTTTGTTTCCCAGCGTTCCATTTGCCTGGGTGCTTTTCTTTTTCCCAGTCTTGTAACTTGGGCACAGACTTGGTTGCCACAAAAGAAAGAGCTGGAAGAACTCTACCTATTCTGTCACACCTATTATAATGTAAAATGTGGAAATGGGTAAAGTCATTTAGCTGATTCTTTTCCACCTAGGGATTACAAATAGGAAAAATCTGTTTTAGAAAAAGACAATCCCTAAATATATCCATATTCCTATAAACAGTCATAATTGTTTGGTGTGAACGTAAAAATGCAGTTGCTTGGAAACACAGACCTTCTGTTATCCAGATGTAGCTCTGCTGAATAAAAGACGTGTAGGACACCAACGCTCCAGATTTCGTGTTATGCAAGATACCCACTAAAGCTGTCAAAAGCAGTGTTTTAAGAAAGACCTAATTGTTTCTGCATTTCACTGGGAATTGTGTTCTGTTATTGACTACCAGTAACTTCAACAGGGGATTAGAACTCAATCGGTGGGCTCTAACTATCCAGCTACTGTGTTTTTGTCCGGGGGTGGTGGGGGGGAAATTTTGTTTATACTGGAAACAGCAGATGAAATTGAAACCCAATGTTGTAGAAGTGTCTGTCAGTGAGCAACATGAAAGTAGGAAGGTAGGTAAACAGAACTGGGCGCCAGGGCAAGGGGAATTAGCTCAAATGGTAGAGCGCTCGCTTAGCATGCGAGAGGTAGCGGGATCGATGCCCGCATTCTCCATTTGTTACTTGCCAAAGTTGCTTTTTATCACTACGGTAAGCAATACTTTTTTTCAGTTACCAGTTGTAATTTTTTTCCTGTTTTGAAAAAGAGAGACTTGTAAATTTCTATTTTGTCTAAAATTAGGGTAACTGTGTGCACCAAAAAGAAATAAATACCTCTTAATGGCTTTTGTTCCTGTTAATGGGTAATTGACAGATGCTGCCATTTCTTCTGGATTTTGGCTGTGATACAGATTTAGTTCCCTGTTTACACTACCTTATATTGTGGGGCTATTTTAATTTTAATCTTTACAAAACTGCTACAGAAAAATGTCTCTAAAATGAATTTTAAGAAGCACGTGCACAATATGCATGATTTAAGTTGTTAATGTTGATCAAAGATGAGTTTGTGCTTTTTTTTAAGTGCTGCTTATTTTCTTATAATGGGTTGAGGAAGAAATTGAGTGAAATTGTGAGAGACTGAGTGTCACTTGCAGCTCAGATTAGGAACAAGCGTGTTGTGCCCATCCTAGCTACAACAGGTGCAAAGGTAGCTGAAGAGACTAATTCTGTGGTAAGCTGATGATTATGTAGACAGCCACATGCTTCTACGTTTTCTTACAGACAATTTCACTAACTTTTCATATAATGAGAAACCATGCTCACACCAAAAGTGAACGCACTTGTAAGGAACAGAAGCATATTTTATTTCCTGTATTACCGAATGCTTTTGTGAAGGAACTGTTTTTCAGAGAGTTCATAAGTATTTCGGAGTCTGCTAACGGAGACTGTTTTCCTGTTTTATTTGCTGTAAGAAATGGTATGTGTTAGTAGCTACGCTTTTTCTTTCACAAACCAGTATGAAAATGTTGTCCTACCATAGGTACTCAGTCTCTCAAAACACTGGAGAATGCGGGCATCGATCCCGCTACCTCTCGCATGCTAAGCGAGCGCTCTACCATTTGAGCTAATTCCCCTTGCTTAGGAGCGCCAGGGGCGGACTTACTTCTGCTGAATCATAGCTTGGCTGCTTTAGAATTATTTTTGAGTCTGTCTGCCTATTTAGCAAGACCGAATCATCGTGGCATTTATTTGGAAAGCCTGGTAGCTTAAAAATCAGAATACTCAGTTGACATATGAGAAGCATACTGATGCATTTTCTGCTGTGTGACTCTGATAATACCTTCCTTCCTCTGCTGTTTATTCAGGAGGGGGAGAGAGCTATTTTTTTTACCTCTGTTACAATGTGTGTACCAAAAGACTTGTAAATCTAGAAAGTATACTGCCAGAAGTCATTGAAGGGTAATGAGATTTTACTTTTCCTTGTTTGTCAAGTCTTTTTATTTTCTTTTCCAGCTTTATTTTCTAATTACCTTTATATAAATTATAAATACAATGGTTTAGCAGTTCATGTTTATCATAGTTTGTGGAAAGTATTCATTTATATCCTACCAAATTATATTCTAGGTATTTCTACTTTTTTGTATTGACTTTGTTGTTTCAGTTAAAATAGTACTGCATCTTAAATATATGGGGTTACTAAAAATATTTCAGAAATTAAAAAATACAAGTGTAGTCATACTGACTTTGCAGTAAGAATCAATTCCCAGGTTATTAAATCAAGGAATGCTTTCTGGATTTGAAGAAAGAAAATGGAGTTTACAGTGAGCATGGTCACACTGATACACTATACACAACAAAGGCAATGAAAATTATGTAATAAAAAGATTTCTCACTTGCTGTTTAAATGCAGAAAAGTAAGTTCTGCTAGCAAAGTAAACTGTGCAGCACACACACACAATACATGTGCTAGCGGTGTTCCCTAATGGATTTAGCTTCCTGGATCACAGCATACAGTCAAAAGAAAATAAATTATGAAATTAAGCATCAGATAGTTACAACTTGTCTAAAGTAAGGTAGTACTTTAAATCTATCACAATCCAGATTCAGGCCAAGATGTGGAACTAAAACCACAGTATCACTGCAAATGTTCTAGAATGTAAATAGTCTCCTGCCTTACCTCAATCTCTGCACAACAATAAATAAAAAGTTGTTCTTGCCATTTCTTGCACGATATTGTAATTGACTTTATCTGCCTCACTGGAGTAAACTTGAGGGGGAAAACATATGCAAAAGTGTTTTCAGTCCTTCTCACAGGCACATATCTCAGGCTTAATGATGGCGCAATGCACATCTGCAGCTGGGATCTCTCCCATATCATGTTTCACAAGGTTCAGCTCTATGTACAGTTTCTTTATCTACTCTGTGCAGTCTGATTCAGTATGAAAATGGCGGTTTACTTCTCCCTGGTTTTCATGCCCAAATCGCACTCTGCTGCCCTTGAAAAGGCCTAAGGCTTGGACAGGTCAGCTCACGGAAAAACAGTTTATTTGATGCCAAAGTTAGATAAGGGTAAGGAAAGACCTCTGCAATAGTACTATTTTCAGTGATTAAAATATGTATTTCATATAATTGACAACCCATTATTTTGTGATCTTGAATTTGTTGAGATTGCTAATTTTTTTTCTAAGATGATGAGTAAAACTTTAATTTTTCCAGTTGGTTGAGAGAACTCCCTTACCTGCATGGCTGAAAATAACTTGACCTTCTTAGTCCCATTTTTAGCTTTCTCAAGGTTATTTCAGCTGTGAAGGCTTTTGTGTCTGCATAGTTTCATTTAACACAGATCACTTTGATGCATCTCTTTGACAACACTAATGTAAACTGATGCGAGCAAACTTAATGAGGTTTGACTTTTACTTTCTACATGGTCTTCTTAGGAGATGTCAGGGAAGATGCGAGTTTTGTATTATCTTCAAGCTGCTCCACTGTGTTTCTCTGTGATGTGACTTTCCTCAACACAGAAGAAGCAACCGCTCTCTTCAAAGAAGGTGAGTTGGGTGGCACTGAAAGGCTGCAGGTTGTGAGTTTGTCATGCAAATTAGCATGAAGCATCTTACCACATTACTTGGGGACTTTGTCATCTTGGACAAAAAAATATACAAGTTCAAGGTCAAATGGTCATGAGTGCTCTGAACACTTGCCCTGTGGTTACTACCCATGATAAGGGAGCAGTCGGTAAAGGGAAGGAGTTTGCATTTGTGGTTAGTAAAATCTATGGTTATGGGATAAACCAGTGTACTGTGGGAGGAATTAGCTCAAACGGTACAGTACTTGCTTTGCATGTGACAGGTAGTGGGAATGATGCCTGCATTCTCCAACTTTGTGTTTTGTGGTGGGAGAAAAACAAGTTAACCACAAAGATGTTTTCATGTATTGAATTGGAATTTTGAAGTAAAATAAGCTCTTATTTTTTAGATGTACATGGTTTATTTCTTAAACGCTGCGATATGTTTGACTAGAATAAATTAGAATAATTAACTTGTATTTAGAATAAAAATAAATAGAAAATTACTTTTATGGGGAGAAACCCAAATGCCAGAATGTGCTTCCTCTCATGAATTGCAAGTAATAAACTTTTAAAAAATTATTTTATACACCTGGAAAACACGTCTTTTCTGGATTGTCTTGTTTCTTACTGCTTCATTTGGAAATGCTAAATGAAATTCTAAAAAATTGTCACCTGTTTTGAAATCAAAGTGGAATTTTCATCTGTGACTAGAGAAACCAGAGCAAGAGAGAAAACTCTTTATTACATGCATAGAACTGCAACTTTAAATACACCCTGAAGATCACAGTTTTATGTTTCCTACTAACATTGACCACCAAGGGGAATTAGCTCAAATGGTAGAGCGCTCGCTTAGCATGCGAGAGGTAGCGGGATCGATGCCCGCATTCTCCAGTATTTTCTTCAACAGCGGTTGTTATACTGAGAAGTAAAAACTACCGAAACAAAATACGTAATTATTCTGGTAAACTGTCAGTTTTGTTTTAATTGGGGTAAAACCGGTATTTTTTTCCTTCTTCCCTTCCTTCCTCTGCTTGCTGTACTACTAAAATCAGGCTTACATAACCACATATATCAGTCCTCTGTCGTAACTGTTGACTCTTCCTGGCCAGTTTAAGCCAAATTTCTCAGAAACAGAATTCTGTCATACAATGTTTTCCCACGCTTTATGAAAAATAATGGATGAATGATAGTTAGATACCTGAATCAGCGTGTCTTTTGGATCAGACAGTGGAAAACAGCAGTTTAGGAATGCTTGCTCTTCCCTAGCTACTCCTTGTAGTCCCTGTCCAGATATACAGGATTTTCTTTCCATTTACAGTCTTTGTGAAGCTGTAGTATGATCTGGATTGGTCAATTCAAGTGTAAGGGTAAAAGTTGTCACCTCTTTTCCCCCCAGGTCCGTCTCCTAGAAAGCACACTACAGCAAATGCATCTTTTAGCAATGACCTGTGTGCAGGTTATAATTGTGCTCTTTAGCCTTCTTGCTTCCACTTTCACAGAGCTGCTTTTAAGAGGCTAATGTTTGCCATACTTGTGTTAGAACTTCAGAGATAACCTCGACCATCTAACTGATTCACTGACTTCCCCTAACACCTTACTGTTTTCTTCTGATCCTTCTCCAGATGTTGTGTGTTTCTTCATAGTGCACTTGCCCCTGACCCTTCTAGAAGCAACTGCAAGCTGCACAGCAAGTGCAGCTTTTTAGGTCTTAGTGACCAGTGCTGCTAAATCTGTTCTGAGTGTTAACTAAGCACTTTACAGTGTGCAAAAAGGCCTACTTATTTCCTTACATCTCCTGTCTGTTCATGGCTGATGAAGACAACGTGCATGGAACTAGCAAAAGACTGTTATTATTCCAGTTTTTGGCATGTCTCCCTTATACTTTGGAGGCTGAAAACTTAACCTTCCCCTTGAACTCTTGGGCACACCTAAAAAAGCAGTACCAGTCTGGTGACTATTTTCAGTATGATTAGTAGACAGAAGATGCCTAGAATGATCATACGAAATGCCATCATTCTGGCAACGGTCTGGGACACACTCATAGCTACAGTGTACAGGCTTATTTTCAGCAGGGTTGTTCTCAGCGCACATCGTGTTGACACTGGGTTCTTGTCCTACCAACATCCTTTAGTAAACCTGCCTTGTATAAAATGATTTCTGATCATTATCTTTGATACGCCATTTCTTATCAACGGTTGTAAGAAGCGTGGACGAAGATAACTTGTGCACCCATATCTCAGGAATATCTAATGATAAACCTTTTCAGAGAAGGAATACCTTTCCTTCTTTTAGGATGACCACTGAGTATTCCAAGATCTCTTCCATTAAGAGAATAGATTGATTTATTGTTTTTCCCTCTTACTCTTCATGAAGTGAGGGCGGAGTACATAGTTTGGAATATCTCTCAGTAACATCCATCTTCAAGTTTGCCAAAAGGGCTATGCAAGGATTCTAACCTGCTTGTTGCACTTTAGAATGGAGTACATAAAGCAGTTGTGCTGCTTTGTACAGCTAAGGGAGATCTACACAGCATTGTATTTTTCTATTAAAAAATAACCAGTACCAGACACTTGGGAACATTATTGCTTATTCCACAGGAAATAGCTTACCTGTTGGGGTCATTCTCACATGTACAGTTAAAACAGCGTTAAGTCTGCTTTAGCTTCCTGATCCTGGGAGTGCTTTTTTCAATAATTGAGAGGAAGCTGAGATCAATAAGGAAATATTTAGATGGATTTCTACAGCTAGCCCCTGTATTGCTTAGAACCTGAATCAGGCCCATAACGATGTTTACTTTGTATTTGTTTATATTGATTTCAGTTTGGTAGGAGTGTTTATCCATCATGCAGATTCTGTGAGAGACTACTAATAAGGGTCAGAGAGGCAATTATTTTTTAAAAGTGACAGGAACCATGTGATCTGGGTACGTAAGTGTTACACAGCGATGGAACTGGCAACCAAGCAGATGTTGCCAAGACTGTTTAAAAAGATACTGCAATGAAAGGCCCAACTAATGAAAAAAATTCTGCCTATATAATGTCCTTTAGCTTCATTGTTACTGAGTATCAGCTTAAGAGCCTAATGGCTGTTCTTTGCATGCCAAAATATAGGCTAAGAACTAGCTGGATGATGGAGGTGCCTCCCCTTTCTTCACCTTCCCACCCACATGTACATGTACTGAGCAGAGGTAACATACTACAGGCCTAAAACTGAAATAAAGTCATAAATACCAGTGCAGGTACCCCCCTAGCCTTAATATATTGTTGGAGGTTGAAAGCTCAGCTCACTCAATGGACATTTTGTGCCTGAATAGATAGGTTCAGTTCTTTCTGGCTTTAAATTGTAGATGTAGTAATGTTCAGTTATGTCCTGAAATCGTATTTGCATTCTCCAGGTTGAAGTCTGGATCTGGTGCTGCTGGAAAAGATTGGCAACTGGAAAGTGCTCCTGATGAAGAACTAGAACCAGGAAGGAAATCTTCCCTGGCTCCCAATTCAGTAAGCTTGAGCCAACCTTTTCCTCATTGGGTGAGAAATGCGAACTCTGAGGGGTCTGTTGTGGTTACTACTTTTGGGACGGGAAGGAAATGACACTTCAGTACTACAGCACTAGGCAGCATAAAAGACTATGACAAGAAAAAGCAATTGTAAGAACAGCCACTTCATCAGCTTTTTTTTGTGTGTGTGTTTCTGAGGTGTTCAAATTGGAAACTTTTTACTTAATTAAGAAAGTGGTTCCACTTTTCTAATGCAAATCCAAAGATGCAAAGAAAAGCAATCCAAACCTCTTCTTACCCTAGCTAGTAGAGAGGTGGGACGTGATAAGGAGTCATTGAACCAACCAAATCAATGTCTCCTCTGCTATCAAAATGTAGGGCGCAGAGAGAATGCTTTTGGGATTTACAAGTAATTATATAAATATAATTAGGTCTTCTGCTCAGATTTTGTGAACTACTATTTCTCATAGTAGCAAATACAATGCTTTCGTTTTCCTTATCAGTTTGGAGTCCAAAGATGCCAATCAGAAGGGAAGTCTGGTTGTGCTTGCACAGACAAACTGTACTCTCATAACCTTACAACCCACAACTAACTAGCATTTTGGTTTTGAGCATTAAATAATTCCAGCTGATGCAAGACTGTCTGTAAACGTTCTTGTAAGGTGGCAATGCAAACTGAGAATTGGATGACAGCCTCCATACTGACTGCCAGTTTACCTCACAAATGATTAATTCCATGCTTTTAAAGTCAACTATGCATGTATTTTTACACTACGTGTGGTCTTGCAGACTCAGAATAAAAATGCAAAATGCTTACTATCTTCAGTCCATATTGCTGTATCCAGATGGCAAGTTACGTAGCAACTCTCATTATGAAATTAGATAAATACAGTGCAAAAGTGAGATAGAATCACTTCCCTGACCAGCTATTTGATATGCAGTCTTCAGTGCACTTTCTTCTTTCCTGAGATAATCCTGAAGTCCTAGGGCATTCTAGGAAGATAGAACTGTAATTCCAGAGTGACTACCAAACATAAGACTTAAGTTTGATGAGGTTGACTAGAACATAGTCTTGAGTACATTATCTCAGTTATGATGGGCATGGGATAAACTTGACAGATGTTTCTCACTTAGGAGTTTACATCTGTTCCTACTGAAGCACCTAACAAAACCAGGGATGACTAGGATCAAGACACTTTCCTTCCTATCAAATCTGTGTTTGCAGATGAGTGCCAGCTTTGAAACCAGTAACAAACGAAGTTTTTCCCATTTATCTTGTATAACTTCCCCACCTACCTCAAGTAACCATTGATTGCATTCTATGCTGGAAAATAGAAGGGTACCATTCTATTTCACTTGACCAACAACTTTTCTTTATAGCATTAGACAAGATAGCAGATCATTTCAACTATGGTCTCTCGAAGTGACTTACTAGAAATATAATTTCTGCCAATAGGCTTGTAACTATTTTTTTTAATGCATTTTGTAGAATATATATGAGACTTTCAAAGAATAGAAGAATGTCAAGTTTCTGGCAGGAGTGCTTTTCCTTGGTTGCATATTTCAGTCCTTAAACTGAGTTTTTACAATAAGCTTAATTATAACTACTAACAGCATCGAGTAAATAGAGCAGTAAATTATGATACAGAGTTTGAGGCTATTGCAGAGTAAGGAAAAATAGCCTCAATTCAAGTAGATTACTTCTTTTGCTTTGTATGCATTTCAAATTATCATACGGATGGTTAAAATGGTTTAATCAGGTGGTGCTTTTTTAAACCAAAACACAGTTTATAAGCATCTCCACTCTATCTGCCTAATTGCAGAGTGGCATTTGCAGTCCTTGCTTATTTAAAAAACAAAAAACCCACTACAGACTAAAAACAAATAATCTCAATCAACTACTACATACAGGCTTTAAGAGCCACCTAGTGGGATTATTCTGCAAGTAACCCTGTAAAAACAAGTAATTCCTAATAAGCATTTTACTTCAAAAAAAAAAAACATGAACAAAAAAAACCCCCAAAGAACTAGAAGATGGTGAATTAAGAGTTACCTTAAATCAAAATGGAGCTGAAATCAGTTTTACACACAAAACTTTCTTCCACTTCCTAGAACACTTGATTTTGTGGCTATGCAATTCAATATGCATTTAGAATTTGCAAGTAGATGAACAGCCCAATTTCTGTTTTACATTAATAGTTTCCATACGGACAGCCAGTTTTAATTTGAGGAATTTTGCTGCTGTAGCCAGATGTGTCACTATTTGAATGTCTTTTTTTAAAACACCAAATCAACTTTCTTAAAAACATAATTAAGAAACTTTCTTGGTGCTGTTTTGTCTGACAAGAGGAGGTACCAAGTAGTTAGGAAGGGTAGTCTTGTTATAGCTATGAGAGCAGAAAAACAGCAGAGAGAAAGGTTTGTGAACTGAGGTAGTACCTTAAGGACCAAGCAGTGTAAATGGGAAAAGTATGCAAGTGATACTTCAAAAAGTAAAAAGCTTAGAACTGTATCAGTCTCATATAAAAGGCAGACAGTAACTATGAAATAAAGGTATGTTACGGTGGGGAAGGAAAGAAGAGGTCATGAGACGGTTGTTTTCTAAACAAAATATGTAACTAAATAACATGGCAGAGAGGAAAATAAGATCCTGTAAGACAAGTGCCACTACAGAATCTATGATACCAGTATTTAAGGGAGTTTGGAATTTTATTTTGCAGACTTCTTTTGAAAAAGGAGAAGTGCCAAGCTCCTGACATCTCAGCTTACCTGTATCTAACTTTCAAACCTTGAGTCATGGAACCTCGACTGCCTCTACAGAAAAGCACATGAACTACATCTTTCCAGTCCAAGAAGCCAAGAAGATGAGGCAACAGTGACTTGTTAACTAATAAACCTGGGGAGAGATGGCTGTGGCTTAACTGATCCTTCCAACATACACTGTATTTTTAACTTTAGCATAGACCAAAGAAGTACAACTACAGTTAAGCAGTATCTTGCTCATATAATGAACCAGTAGCAAGAAAAACTAGGTTTTAAGTTGGCTCCTTTTCACATGGGGGAAATTTGTTTCCCTTCTGTTGGAAGCAGTGGCACAGAATATAGAAGCACTTAATTCAGCTTAAAAGGGCTATGTGAGCCATTGAGATCAGCCTGCTGCTGTCTGTACCAAAGTTAACTGGGCAACTCTTCTGCTAGCTCAGCTGTGAAAACAAGAGCAGCTATTGACATGCAATGGCTGACAGCATCTACCCTGGCTAAAACGTGGGAAGATTCTCTAGTCATGCACTACTAGACCTTGTTCTTTCAGGACAGATTATATGACATTATACCGAAGGTGGTGGGTATCTTGATTTATCCAGTCGTGCTTAAAATTGCAGTAAGAGATTCTGCTTAAAACCAAATTTAGCTGCCTTTCTTAAATTAAGGATACTACCAAAGTACACTCACATTAAAGAAAAAAAAATAAAATCCCCAAGGCTCCTTTCATGCTCTCACAAAGAACTTCCTAAAAAGCACAGAATTCTATATTGAGAAGTGCTCAGCACAGAATACGCTTATTTTTCCTTGAAATGAATGCTAAAAAGCCTTTTTAAGTCAAATAACTTTATTTCAGATTACAATAATACTACTACTAAAATTGCATTTCCTAAAAAGTATTTTAAGATGAATTTTTACAATTCAATTTGAAAAGCATAAAACATTGTTAACGTGTCCTACAAAAACTCATAAAAACACAACACTTGACATAGGAGTAATTACATTTAGCTACAATGTAAATAGCATTACTCAACTGAGGATTTTTAGGTCCAGCATAATATCTTGTGCTGACAGGAGCGCCATTTAATCGATGCTACAATTATGATAGCAAATGATAGCCCCAAATCTTGAAAATCTGGCAAACTAGCAATATTGTAAGGCAAAGTAAAGCCATGACAGTTGGTTGGCAAGGAAAGGCTACACTTGTCACAGAAACAATAGTCCAAAATATGAAAGATCTTGCAGACTGATGCTATCTCTTAGTAAAGCAAAGTAAAAGTTTGGCTTGCAAGGAAAAGCTAACTTACAGCAGTCTAACAGTTTTTCCAGTCACAGTTAAGAAGTCATCATCAGCCAAAGCACGAAGTGCTTCTTCAAACATTTCCTTCGTGATAGCCTTAAAGAGAAGTAAATCAAGTAAAGATTGGGGGAGGAACACCTGAAAAGCAGTAAAAATTCCTTACCTCCTACCAATTTTCTTAACAGGTTTTTTAAGTTTTAGTTTGTTCTTTTGGCAATCTGAAATGTGGCCTGGAACCCTGAAGGTGAGCTTGCTATTTCAGAAGCTAGAATAATCTAAAGTACAGTAAAGATTCAGCTCGTTTATCTGTTGTAGAACTGACTTTCTGGTCACAGCATCTGAAAAAGTTAATGTCTCCCTTTCCCTCCATAATGTGATTGGAGGACAGAAATACTCCTTTGGAAAAACACCATGCTTTTAAAAATTAATTAAAATGTAAAAACAAAGCAGGAAACTTACTGTATCAGACTGTGCTCGCAGATCATCAAAAAGCTGTTGGTACTTCAAAGCTGGTGATTTAACCTTCGACTGGATAAGCTTCCTTAAGGCTTGAGCCAGCTCTTCTTTCCGCTTACGAGCTGTTGCACTCATTCCTTTTAAAAGGAAAGAAAATACCTTTTAGAAATCAATAAGGAGGACAGGTTCTAAGTTACATTTAAAAATTCCAAAAACTCAATAGCATCTGAACTTTTAACGCTACAAAACCACAAACCTGTAGTGAGAATGGATATGTCCACAATTCCGGTCCTTGGATCAGTAGCAGATTGTTTCAGTGCTTCCCGATGGAGGCGTTTTGCTTCTTCTACATCGACTGTTTCAACTTTCTCAGAAAAGCGTACTTTAGCATGTGCTTCTGCCAGACGGATCAGAGACTCAAGTTGTCGAGGATATGCAGAAACCATTCCCCTGCCACTACCAATCTTTCTCATGTCCACGTATGCCTGAAAAGGAGTGTCATTAAGTATTTCAGTAAATACTGTTATATTCACTGTTTTCAGAGTCCCCTTCATCCCTCACCTCTCATTTCAGAATATGAGCAATTCTGGCAAGCCATTCCAAATACTGTATTTCTGCTCGCATTCCTTCACAATTCTTCTGCAATGAAGGATAACTACATCACATATACTTCTTTGAGTTATAAAGTAATTAAGCCATGATAATGAATGAAGTTTTGAATCGCTTCAAAAACTTAGGACTAGTCTTACATAATAGGGCTCGTGTCTGTGATAATACGTTTGCTTTTGTTTCAGTAGAATTTTACGCTCTTTATGTGATGGAACCAAACGAACACATCTGAAAACTAAAGATTAGAGAATGTGGAATGACTTCTATACTGATCCCTCTTTCCTTTTAAATGCTGGCAATTTTTAGGAAGGATGTTACAGAAAATTGTATGTAGATAGAAAGCATACATACTAGGGGATTTTGCCATTTTTGACAAGTCAGGAAGGATTCTGAACTCTGAACATTCTTAACAGCAATTCCTTTACCTCAATAAGGGCTTGGCTTGCTTCTTCACTTAACCTGGGATTTACATAACCACGAGCATACGCAATGTAATCCCTCAATACTGCCATATCCATGTATTCCTCCTCCATCTTTTCTTCACTTTGGTAGTACAGTGAAACCAAATGGCGAGCGAGACGTCTGTCATAAGCTTCATCACGTGGATCCAACATCAAAAAGATCAAGTCAAATCTGAATAGGGTAAGAATCTGGTATTAGTGTGTATACTTTTTTGCCATTGAAAGTAGTTTGCTTTAGGCGTTTTGACTTAACAAGTAATAGTCAAATAACTCCTCTGGTTAATTCCTACTGTAAGAAGGAGTTGCTTTATTAAACTCAAAAGATAATTCTTCTAGAATTTGCAAAGTACAAAACAGCAAAGTGGATTTGCTTTAATTCTATGGACTTTAAACTGAAAGAGATAACATTCTGCGAAAATCAGATCCCATGTTGAAGACTGACAGTTTTTGCTTTTTGGGGCAGGGACAAGGTGGGAGACAGGACAAGTGAACCCCAAAGAACGCCACCCACCCCACACGACTGCACCATACCAAATACACAGAACAAACTTGCTGCTAAAGAAACTGCCCTGAAAGGCAGCAGCAAACAGGGTACATACCTATATAGTTATTTTATGCATATAAAAACCATAGAGTAAATAAATCTATGTATAAATACATAAAAAAAACCCACTTGCAATTTAATCCTGAAGGAACTGGTTTATAATTTTACAAACAATATATTAAACTACACTCAACTGTAGGCAGATATGAATAATACATTTTTAGTCAGCCAATCCTGTATTTTCATAATGCAATAAATGGTGGAATTGAGATGCTGCTCAAGCCTAGTTTCATTCTGTAGACCTGTACTAAGGTACTGTTTGTCACTAAGTGGCTAAATTAAGCAGCTCTTAATTAAAATCTAAGCTGTAAGCGTTCTCAGAATATCCAGTATACCACTAGCGTACTTCAAATTTACAGTTGTGAGAACTCCTAACAAAATGCAACTGCAGGACACAGAAAATTAAACTATCAGCAGACACCAAACGTTGCTCTAATAGCTGTTGCCCAAAGGGCTCGCATTGCCACCTCCACAGCTGAACTTTACAGAACAACATGAAGCTGGCACCCATCTTCAGATTCTACCACCGCTTCTGCAAATTCCTTGATCATCAATATTTCACTTCAAAAGTTTTACAGAGCTAAGAAAAACATCCTGAGTTTTTGCTGAAGTTACCAGTACCCATAGTAGAAATTTCAGAACAACTCTTTTCTAAGAGATTATTGTGAAACAACAGAAAAAACAACAATATAGAAGTAAATAGATTATACAGATCTCATCACATTTTCTTTTTAAGATCAGCGTGTAAATACTAAAAGGCAGTTATCCGCTCACATAGAAACTGTAGGAACAGCATTTAAAATGCTATAGAAGTTTTCCATTATGCTACAAAGAACACAATTGTTCCGTTCTACTATAACCATTTTCACAAAAAGAAGTACAACATCTCATAAAAATGAGACATGCAAGCAACAGTTCAGTACCTTGACAAGAGCGTATGAGGAAGCTGAATGTTTTCAATGGTAGTCTTTTTTGGATTCCACTGTGATTCTATAGGGTTAGCTGCTGCTAGGATAGATGTACGAGCGTTCAATTGGCAAATAATTCCAGCCTATACAAATGAAAAACACTTCTGAAACCAGCTGCAACTATGTGCCACCAAATCTTTTTTCCCCCAGTGTTATGAGATCACCAGTGTTATTAAATGGGGTCTGTAATAAAAAACCTGCATTGCAAAAGCCTTTTAAAGCAAGAACAAAAGCATCTGGAAATACTAGTTTGCTACAAAAGCTGTATTCTTTTGTAAATGAGTTTTTACATAATCTAGGACAGATCCACTGACCAGAACAGGTAAGTGTCATCGTTTGTTCTGGTAACTTTTTGGTTTCAGCTGCCTAGCATGTGTCACGCTTAGTGGAAAGACCATGGTGTTAAACAGATGCCTACCTTTGCAATGGAGAGAGTCTGTTGTTCCATTACTTCATGTAGTACCGATCTTGTGCTCTCATTCATTTTATCAAACTCGTCAATGCAGCAAATGCCGTTGTCACTAAGTACTAGAGCCCCTGTCTGAAGAACCAGTTGTCGTGTTTCTGGATCCTTCATCACGTATGCAGTAAGACCAACTGCACTTGAGCCTTTGCCAGATGTATACTGGCCTCGAGGAACCAGGTTATACACATACTGGAGCAGCTGTGATTTACTAGTACCAGGATCTCCGCAGAGGAGAATGTTGATCTCGGCACGAAAATTGCCTCTTCCTGTGTGAGTAAAATCCTTTCTTGATCCCCCAAAAAGCTGAAGCAGAATACCCTACGAAAATAATTCTATTTAGAAATCAAAACATCACCTCTTGTATAACTAACAGAGAAAATCCAGCTGTTGAACAGAAACACTGCTAAAATTAATAGAACTCAGACATGAAAGAAAACACTTGAAACTTTTTCTAAGGTGTAAAAGGGTTCACAGAGTTAAACTGCTAGATCCTACAAACTTAGGTTCCAATTAAAAGTCTGTAATTAGATTAATTCCAAATCTATTCCAAAACCTACGTAATCAAACTTTTGATAACAAATTCTGCTGACAATAGGAAAGCCAAAATAGACTACTGTTTCCTCTAAGGCTATGTTTAATCTAGGCCCAAAGTTCTACTATTACCTCTTTTGTATCATTAGAAAAGTGCCATTTTTATCAGCTTTGTAGTCAAGACCAATCAAGTGTAATTTTCTTTTCAAGAAAACTGCTTTACTGGATTCACAGCATTACTTAAATAAGTTCTTTACTTGCCCATAAAGAGGAAGTTTAAGGTCTCTTATTTCATCAGACTTTACCAACACTTTCGCCTCCATATTTCCTAATTAAAGCCTATGCTTGCAGTGGTAGTACAGAAATAAAAGTAACTAAATTCCGGTATGTTGAAAGTACTGGAATAATTAGTATAAATACATGCTTGTAATTTTATCAGCCAGAATTATCAAGGAGGATTTTTTCATTTTCAAATTTGCTAAATTAAAAATTCACCATTTCCCAGTATTCTTTTTATATTTTTTTCCTCTAGCAGCATATATATGCTAGAAAGTAAATGAAAAGAAGTGACAGTCAGTGACAATGACAGCTGAAAACAGCAAGGAAAACTGTACACTACTTCATGTAAAGCCTCTGCACAATTTCTTACAGCACAAAAACATTGCAGAGGCATGGGGTGAGCTATTTTGTATTAGTTCTGTTCTCTTTTCACTTGGAAAAACTTGCAGAGATCAGTAAAACCTGTTCTGTAGTTACAAGTATTATGACCTGCCCCATTTTATTTTCCTCGAGGTCCCAAATATAGAGTATTGGCGCTCCAATGCACATGGGTTTCAAGCACTTTCAAGTATTAAAGATAGAAACTTTTTTTATGTTGGAAACAGATTTTGGTCAGAACCTGAGCAACCTCCTTTGATGAAAGGTCCCTAGCTTGCTTTAGCTCCTCACTAGACATCATGTGCCTTGTTAGTGTGGTGAGGAGGTAACAATAAAGGAAACAGTCATTACCATATTTCCATTTCAGTGGGAAATCATTGTGTGGCTTTGAATTCAACTTCTAGCCATTTCAGAAACCTGTCAACTATGATAATACATAAATTAAAAACAAAAGGAGTATACTTGAAGAGGATTGTTTGGTGTCTGACATCACCTTGAGATCCACTACTGACTGTAGTTTCTGCAACAATGAAGTGGTAGTACCTCAGGTCAACATTTTGTTGGAACAGTCCCTTCTCGGATACATGTAAGTAATTGTTTTGACATCCCACAAGTGAGAGCCGACCGAATGCCATTTTAAAGCTACTGTTCTCTTGTGGATGCCTCTTTTCAATCAATTACTTCCTATGGTATAGCTATTTACTATTCTTGGATCACCACTAATCTGAACATTTGAGAAATGTCCAAGATGCATCCTGCAATTAAGTCTTCTCGGTTCTGCTGCTTTCCTACCTTACCAATCTCCTTCCTCTTAATTAGCACTCCTTAATGCTGTGAAAAGAATTAGGATACACTTACAACCAACTGCATCCTGACAAGACCATGGCGTTTTAAGGCTGCTCAGGATACAGTTTTTTGAATTCTGAAGCCTCAGGTCATTTTTATAACAATAAATACAAAGCTACTTGCATATAAATACTTGTCTTACAAGAGAAATACACACTTTTTCTCACCTTTTTGATATCTTCATGCTCATAGATACTTGGGGCCAATGCTGAAGAAAGTCTCTCATATATGTCTTTTTTTTTAGAAAGCTCTTTCAGAAGTTCCACACGTTCTTCTGTGAAGATTTTTTGCTCTGTTTCCTCATCAACACCGTGCAAGCGTTTTGAATCTGTCTTGCGATAGTGTATGACATCAATGTGGGTCTTGTAGACGGATTTTACATTGCTGACCCTTGGATTAACTCGAATTGGGACTGCCCTGTAGATACCTAAATCCAATTTTTAATCACAGCATTAGATATTAAGAAACATAGTAATTTGAAAACCTGAAAATTTTACATGTTCCCTTTAAAAGCAAAGTTTTTAAAAATACTTTAGTCACTTGGTTTCCCAGTACAAGTTACATAGAAGTCAATCTAGACCTTATTTTTGCAGCTATGTACATGTTTAACATTCTGTCACAAGTGTTCTCAACAAGGAAAACGCTTAAGCATTTTTGAAAATAATTAAGGCTTAATGCTTTTGAAAGTCCTGCTCTGATGTCTAAAGTCAACATTTTCCCCTTTTAAAAATGCCAAGTTTAACAGATCAGTTCTAATGCATTACTAACAGCTAGCAGTACAGCAGTTGTTTTAAAAGCAAAGTGGTTTATAACACGTGGTTGCAGTATCACAGATCTAACTTTTACGTTAACACTCTCCTCACAGCATATTTAAGATATTGCCTCTTCCACACATACATTCTCAGAATGACTGAATCATCAAGGTCAGATGATCTGGATGTTGTCTAGTCCAACCATGGGCTCAAAGTGGAATCAACCAGAACAGGTTGCTAAAGGCTGTGTCCAGTCAGGTGTTTAACGTCTCTAAGGATGGACACTCCACACAGCCTCTCTAGGCGGCCTGTGCTGGGGCTTGACCACCCAAATAGTAAAAAAGTTCTTATGTTTAATTGCCTGCATTTCAACTTGTGCCTACTGCCTGCCAACAGGCACGACTGAGAAGTGTCTGGCCGTTTTCTTCACACCACCACCACACCAACCACCAAACTGGGTATTTATAAACACATTTGTAAGAATCCCCTGAGCCATCTCTTCTCCAGGCTGAGCAGTCACAGCTTCCTCAAACTTTCTGTATATGACTGACTCCATTTATCATGATGACCCTTTGCTGAATTCACTCCAGCATGTTCACATCTCCCTTGTACCGGGAGAACCCAGAGCTGGACACAGTACTCCAGATGTGGCCTCACTACTGCCGAATAGAGAAGGATCACCTCCCTTGACCTGCTGGCAGCATAATGCAGCCCAGGAAGCTGTTGGCACCACGCTCACATGGTCTTACCAAGCACTTCGTCCTTCCCGTTCTGCTTTGGTCTGCAAGTCTGCTGAGGGCGCCTTCTGTCGCACCATCCAGGCCATTAGTGAGGATATCCACAACAGTATCTGGCCCAGTATTGACCCCTGGGGTACACCAATGCTGACTGGCCTCCAGATGGACTTTGTGCTACCGACTATAATGCTTTGAGCCCAGCAGTTCTGCCAGTTTTAAATCCATCTCACTGACCACTTATGTAAGCCATACATCACCAGTTTGTCTTATGAGGATGTTATGGGAAACAGTGATGAAAGCCTTGCTGAAGTCAAGATAAAGAACATCCACTGTTCCAGTCATCTCATTAGTACAAGATTGTTACCCACTAAATCCATGCTGACTATGCCCAATCACCTTCTTCTTGTCCTTCACAGACTTAAAAATGGTTTCCAGGATTATTGGCTCTATCACCTTCCCAGAGGTCATGATGGGGTTGACTGGCCTGTAGTTTCCCAAGTCTCCTCCTTGCCCTAGGAGTGACTTTGGCTTTCTTAACAGTATCTTTGCCAGTCACCGTGACCTTTCAAAGATAACCAAGTGGGCTTGCAAAGACAGTGGCCAGCTCCCTCAGCATTTGCAGGTGCATCCCATCAGGTCCCTTTATAGACAGTTACGATCTGTGAAAAAGGAGGATGCAAATACTCACGACTAAATTTTACCTGTGACATTAACTCTATCACCTGGCTGGACTTTATCAACAAGGTCATTGTGAGCAAACAGCGCAACTGTATGTGGCGTCTGTCCAGCTGGCATATCTTCAGGAGACTCCTGCAGTTTGATCTAGCAAAAACATCTAAGTTTTAGTTTCAAAAAAGCAAAGCTTTTCCACAGAACATACAACAGAATCCTGTATTAGCATGGTCTTCAGAATAATTTTGAATCGGGGAGCACTGCTCAATAACACAATACCCCCACCCAAACAGCAAAATGATTACTAACAAAAAGATATAATGAAAATGAGAATTCTGCTGGTTGCTACTGATATGGCTAAAATGCTGTTACAGCCAAGACTCATCTAACCCAGAGAGAAGTGGACATACTATATATAAAGGGGCTTCCATACGGAAACATTAAAATGCATACATACTTCATTTCACCCTTTTAATGCATTTCTTCTCTAAAGTAGACTTACGCTTTTGCTAAGTTGTTTCATCCATTTTCACTTTCCCCTTTTGAAAGCATTCAGTATCAAGACACATACATCAATGCTGTTGATATTAGGGGCATGGTGCAGCAAAAACTAGGAACTGATTAATTTTAACCACCAACTAAGCACAACATACCATCTGTTTGTCAGAGAACATAGATCGATTGTGAATCAGCGCCATACTGTGCATTGTGTTACAATTCTTGCATACTGATGGTTCAGCAATCCTGCCACGATCAATTTCTACTCTGGTGGTGAAAGCGCAAACCTGGCATTTAAAGAATGCTTCCTGCATCTCAGGAATTAACTGGGAGCTTCTGATGACCATACCACTGATGGTGATAAGCTGATCAATATCTAAAAAACGTAGAGACTCATGTTATGACTTCATACTCGTAAGTTTTAAAATAGCCTTCAAAACTTCGTATTACATTAGCTTTTAGGTGGGAGGTAGACATTCAGTCAGGTACTAGTATTTTGTCTATGACAAAGCAAAGAATCATAAATGCATAGTACAGATACTCTAGTTTATGGGAGTATTTCTGCAAAAAAAAAAAAAATCCTTCACACTCGCAGAACTAAGAACATGAGTAGCTGATGCCAAGAAAGATTTATTTTATGGATAAATTATTCTGCATTTGGGCTCTAAAGCATTGCCTTCTGAAACAGACTTACACAAATGAAACACATTGGTCTGGATAGACCATAAGTACAGTTTTATACAGTCTTCGTGTAATTCTATGTTAACATTAAGTTTATAGAAAATAATCTTAAGGATTTATAACATGGTAATCAAAATTTACCTTCTGGGTTTAGACTTCTCATATTCCTAGTCTTCAGTGCATTATATGGCCTTACTTGAATTTGATGTTCTAATATCGAATCAGGGTAACGATCAAAAAAGATCTCATTGGCAGCCATGTCAAATGTTGGAATAACTTCCTGTATAAAGTAATTAGAAACAGTTCAGCCTACAAATAATAAATAAATTAATTAAAAAATCACAGAATGAAATATTTTGGCATAAAGCATTTGATGTGCTGCTGATCAGCCAGGAATGACTAAAAGTTATGTCAGCTGAGCTTCTTCCTACATAACAGAAAACTTGCTGTTTAGATCAGATTTATTCATTTGAGTATGGCAAAGAAAAAAAAAGCGCAAGACTCCAAACACTGCAGTTTACCAGCTTATTCTGCATGCATGAGGTACCCACTGTAATATCTCTTATCAACTACTATGAAACAACACATTTTATATTAAGTAAAACAAAGAAGTCACAGAGATTACACTGAACACAAATTTACAGAAACATACAAAGTACGCACTGCATTTCAACAAACACATTAAAAGACAGAAATATGAAAGGGCCCCTTAAAAGCCAGAAAACAAGTGCAGCAGTACTTCACCTGAGGATAGCAAATCAGTTGCCTGTAAAGATTTTCATCAAATGATCTGAGGTGGTCACAGTTTACATTCAGGAATGGTTCCCCAACCACATTAATCTGCAAGATATTTCAAAGGACATCTTTAGCTTTCAACAGCATGTAAGACAAAAAGAAAAAAGTTAGATTTCGCTGTGTTACAAGTACCTCTTCAAGTCGTTGCATATAGCGTGGCTTGTTAAGATCCAAGCCAATGTCTTCATCCTCTTTAGCCAGTGGATCAATAAACAGCTGAAGAAATCTCTGAATATTAGAGGTACAGGGAGACAGATGGGAAAGATGAGCAGAATTTAATGGTAGGAACACGTACTTTGTATCAGATTCAACTAATATTTGTTTAAATCAAACTAACTTTTCAATTAAAAAATAAAAAGGAAAAAATGTAGTTGTTAACCTACCTGGAATTTTTCTTTGCATGTGGCTACATTAACATCTGTTCCCCAAATAACAAGCTTTTGTCCAAGAGATCTGTCAGTTGCTACCATATCCTCAGCTGGCTGTGCGGAAACAAATTAAACATGTAAATATGCATAATTATTTTAAAAGAAGTTGTCAGATACAAGATCAGAGACATCCACCTACCCCATCTGAGTGTAAATCAACTTGTCTGGCTTTACGGGCAGAGCCGAGATCTGGCCTCTGCCTAACTGGAGTTCCTTGTACACCACTTCGTGGCGTACTCTCCACCCGGGAGCTGGGTGTGCCATATGTCAGAGGTGAACTGATGTCAAAGTCAAGAGGAATAGCTATTTAAAAAAAACCAAGAAGGTTTATTAGGATTACCAAAACATTTTACATCTAGAGCAGTCTAAAATTCGGCCTCTGTGTTTGTCTCATCATTCTTTCAACTCTACCATCATAAAAAGAATAGCATCCATCAAATTCCACTGTTTTGTTAAAACAAAACAAAACCAATAAAGATGCTGCAAGTCTACCTGCAACTTCTTTTTTGCGTTAACATCTCTACTGAAAGATCCCAAGTTCTAGTAAAGCTTCATTATAAAACCTTAAAGCAACACTGCATTTTAAAACTACGCTGGTGTTCTGGCATAAAAGGTGAACATGCAGCATTACCGACGAGACACATTTTTCAGTCTTTCTGGGGCTGTAAAACGAGTAACACAACAATGACCATCTACTGTAAGTAAAACCAGTCCTACCTACAGAAACAACTAAGGCTTTTTATGGCAATCTAATAATTCTTCCTGCGTTAATAGTTTTATGACTTACTGTATTCTTCCCAGATACACACAAAAGGGTCAGGTACAGCCCCCGACAATACTCCCCCGATAACATGAAGTTTCGCCAGCAGACCTGCACCCTGACGCCGACCACGCTCCCATGCTGCTCACTATGCGCAATTCGAATGAGAAACTCGGGGCAAGGCTCATTTCTGGCCCTTCAGCGCTCCCCAGCCGGGCGCCCCCCCGCCGGCCGGCGGCCCAGCCCGCACGTACCGGAATGGCGGAACTGCGGGGGGCTGGAGAAGAGAGCCTCGGCGGCGCCGGGGCTCCGCGCGTCGGCAGCCGGGGAGGTGGGCAGGGGCTGCAGCTCTCCAGTGGAGGTCGAGTCCTCTGTCCTGCGCTTCTGCGAAGGAGGAGACCGAGCATCTTGCGCTGCAAGACACAAGCAGAGCCGGCGTTCGAACCGTCCGCCGCCGCCCGGGGCGGGCCGAGGGAGCGGCGGCCAGAGAACGGCCCCAGGGCAGAGACGGCGCAGCTGAGCCCACCGGGCAGCCCGCACATCCCCCCCCGCTGCCAGTGAGCCGCAGGCTAGCTCCGGCTCCGACTCGGGCTCCGGCCGCCCGCCCCCAGGCCGGCCCCTTCCCACCGCAGCACTTACGAGTCGGGGGGTTGCTGCCCCGGCCGCGCTTCCCGCGGCGGCGGCTGGGGGTGGAGGCGGGCGACGACATAGTGCTGCTCCGGCTCCCGCGGCGATCCTACCTCCGGGGGTCGGTGAGAGGAAGGCGGGCTGCGGGCGCCCCGCCACCGGCCGAGCCCCGGGCCCACACCGGCGGGTTTCCTGCCCTCGCCTCACGCACGTGAGCGCGCACCTACCCCAACGACCCCAACCAACTCCGCGCCAAGCCAGCCGCCTGCGCGCGCTCTCGCGGGCTTTCTGACCAATGGGTAGGCGCGATCGCAGTGGGAGTGCCCAATGGAAGCTGAAGGGGGGGGATGCGGAACGGAGAAATAAGATGAACCCTCCAGGCCGCCGAAGCGAGGGTCGCAGCTTGCTCGACCTGTCACAGTAGGGACAGGAGTATACTGCAGGGTACTCCTTGTGCTACGAGACGGAGCCTGTTCTCAGCAATGGCACATCACCGCACCCCCCAGCCGAAAATGGAACCGCTCGCATCCGACCGAATTTCGCGGCAAAAAGTGTCCTGCGGTGTGGCTGGGAGGCGGGAGGAGGTCGGAGCAGCCCATTCTCCGCGCGAGGAGGGGGTGTCGGGACTACTACTGTATGTGCGGGTCCTGAGCTGACCCTGCGGCGAAAACGTGAAGATGACCCCGAACCCTTTTCCCTGCTACCGCCCGTGGCGCCTCCCTCCGCTCGGAATGGTCTGGCCGCTGTCTACCCGCGTTTCCCCTCCGTCCGAGTTCACCAGTCCTGACGCTGTAGCGCGTGTCTGTCTATGTCTCTCTGTCTGTGTGTCCCGCGCCCCCCCCCCCCCCCCCCCCCGCTGGCTGTGTTGGATCCGGCCGGGGGCGGGTCCTTTGCGCCCGCTTCCGCCTGCCCCCCTCCCCCCCCCCCCCCCCCGCCCCCCCGCGCGGGTGTTTGCGCGGTCTGTCCGGGGCGGCATGGCCGGCGTGCAGGAGTACCTGCACCAGCTGCACCGCTGCCTGCAGCCCGGCGATGCAGCTGGCGCAGCCCTGCACGGCTACAGCCTGCTCCGCAGCCTGGGGGAGACCTGCCTCACCAGCCTGGCGAGCGACGCGCAGGGTGCGCCTTCGGGCCCGGCCCGGCCGCGGGGGATGGGGACGGGCACGGGGCGTCTCAGGGGCTCTGAGCGTGGCTCTGGGGCGGCCGTGGCCTCGTTGGTGGCTTTAAAACAGCAACTGATCAGCTTGGGGAGGGCTTGTGGGGCGGCTCTGCTCTCCCTCCCTCAGTTCTTCACTCAGCACGACACTTGAGGGCTGCTGGCGTGAGATGACAGGTTGATTTCGGGGGAGAGACGGGGCTCTTGCTCCAGATAAACCATTCACGGGGTAAACGCCCGTGGGGCCCGCCCCTGTCCGCCTGCCGGCCGCATTTGGCCTTCCCTCGGCCCGGGGCAGGGGTAGGCCTGGGCCCGAGTCCATGGGACGCCGGGAGCGCCCGCCGTGTGTGTGTCCCGTTGTCTGGTGACGAGCATCAGGTTGAGTTTTTTCTGGTGACAAGCATGGAACCAATGCTTGTCACCAGAAAAAACCCATGGGACCCGTGCTTGTCATGGCCCGTGGGCAGGACCTGTCCCTGGCGTTCAGGCGCCCTTGTGGCCGGGGTGAGGGCCGCCTGCCTGGCGGGGCAGGGCAGCAGCCGCCTCACGGCTGGTTTGTGTCCCTGCAGCGCTGCACCTCTCCCTGGTGTTTTCCCAAGAGCATGGCTTGCTTGTCTTTATCTACAGATCCCTCGGCATCGAGGAGGTAAGTTAGTAAACTTTAATTTTTAAAGAAGTGTTGGGATGGTGCTGTATTGTTGTATTACGCACATTAAAACTAAATCTTTTTTTAACTGTTCAGTTTCGAGATTGCAGGGAAGAAGCACTGAAGTTTCTTTGTGCCTTTATGGAAAAAGTTGGTGACAAGGTTCATCCTTATGCTTGTAATATTAAGGTGGGTAACGGAAAAATATTTCCTAAAGGTCTTTGCCAAATGGTTGAAATAATTCTGGTGGGTCTCATGCCATAACAGATGTGTAACTATCCTTCACCCCCTCCCCAGTCTGCCTTACCCATCTCTAGCAGTCTTGTTAGAGATGAAATAACTTGATTGGCATGAAGTGTAATTCATACAAAAGAGGAGTGTGGAATTGCTTCTTCAACTGTAGACTTAATTTTATTAACTTCTCTTTATAGAGCATAACAGGTATTGGTTTTGAAAAGAAGTTATTGATATTGAAAATAATAGTCTGTGTGAATTAAAAGTTACAACTTCTACAAACTGAAAGAGTTTATTAAAAAGTTACAACTAAATTTATAGTTTAAGTGTAGTATGTTAAATGTTTCTGTAGGTGATGGTTAGTTTTAAATACTGACTTTTAAAAGTTTGTCCTGAAAAGTTATTTTTGCAATATATACAGAAATTGGTGGAAGCTACCAGTACCTCTGAAAGTAAGATTCCTTGAGTCTAGATTGCTGAATAATGCTGGTTTGCATAGAAATGCCTGACTGCACCGCTGCACTTTCTGATCTCAAATTAGTAGCTTCATATTGTAAGGAATGATAGTACAGAGGCAGAAGACACACAGTGTGTGCCCTTTATTCCAGAAACTACACTTTCTTTGCTTGAGCTGGGATTTGTTATTATGTCAGACAGTGCTGAAGTGTTGTCAGTGAAGCCGCTTTCAGGACTGAATATTTTTATGGTTTTGTTCTATTTTTTAAAAAACCTTAAAACTTTTTTGGAACAGATACTTTAAAGAGGTAGATGAATACATTGTTATGTCTGAATTCCCATCTCTACTTATGAGTATTATAATTTCCATTTTCTTCCCTATCAAGCAAACTTGTGTTAGTGTTTATACAAAAGAGAAAGCAGCAAAATGTAAAATCCCAGCTCTGGAACTTCTGATTAAGGTAAAATGCATTTTATAAATCTGTTTTTTTCTAGAAAAAGTAGAAAATCTGTTGTATTACTATAGTTGCGCTTTATCATGCAGAAAATCTGTAGCCTGCAGCAGCAAGAGAATAGTGTAATATTTAGATGTTAGTAAGAGATGTCATAGCAACTGATTGTCTTTGATATTCCTTCAATAGGCTGCTTAGATGTGAGCATGTCATTCCTTGATCTAGTAGAGCAAGACACAATTGTTTTAGGGGCAGTTGCCGATCTTCTCTCTCCTGGTTTATTATGGTGCTTCAAGGAGAAATTTTGCAGTTTGGTTGTATTACTACATAATGCTATAATATAATATGTTAGACACTGTATGTGAAAGATGTGGACATGGGCTTTATTCAGTAGTTTTATTACTGTATGACACAGTAATTTCGTAATGTGCTTTCTTAGAATGCATTAGACTTGTTTTGTGAACACTTTTGCACCTACTTAGTTTTGTTTATGAGAAACAAAACTTGCTTCTGAGTTATTCTGAGTCAGTCCTGTGAACTGGATTGGCTTTATAACAGCAGGGAGAGAAATATAATATGATAAAAGCTACTGCAGAATTGCTAAGCCTGTGCTTTTGTGGGGTTTTTATATAATAATTCATACAAAATTACACTGTACATAATTTTCATGTAAATTATATATATTTAATATGAGTTATAAACTCTAATTCTTACATTTATATATCTATGTAGGAAAGTATTTTGTCGTTAAAGTTTTTATGCTAATACTCTTTCCTGGGCCAGTCACCTTAAATCTCTTTCATTCAATAGCGTACTTAAGCTGAAGTTACACATATGAACTGTGTTTTATTTAGACCAAGTAGGACTGTGGTAGTGAGACTAATGGTTTTCCTAAATTCCCATTTTTTTTAATCTGTCTTAGTTGCTTCGAAGTTTACAACGTTCCTATCTGATGGAAGAAATGAAAGTTGGGGAGATATTTAATAAATTTTATGGGGAACTTGCTGTAAAAAGTAGAATTTCTGATACAGGTAAGCTTTAGTTTTTCTGTCAAAGTCCTTTGTTTTGTTTACACTCGTTTTTTGTTGGATTATATCCATGGAAATTTATAATTGTTATTCCCATGACAAGTGTGTTTAAAATGATAGCTGTCATCTTTTAGCACTAGTAAAACTTGTTTAGGTCTTCTGATCACAATCATACGTTAGCTGCTTCTTAGCAGACATGTATAGATGTGTGAGCTGACACACAGAAGAAATCATGTAATTGCATTTAGTGGCAGCAGTTCATACTGAATTTAAGCATAGGTCTGGTTTAGGATTCCTGACATAAAAAGAGTATTTGTATGTCTAATCTGTTATTGTTAGTCTCTGAATGCCTAAATCCTGAAAGTAATTCCAGCTTTCCTGTCATTAACCAACCTAACTTTGCTAGGCTTTTAGACTTTTTTTTTTCCAGATTCAGTGCTAACTGGGTGTAGCTGAACCTTTGAAGTTACTCTTATACCTGTTTTATAACTGTACGCAGACATACCCCTGTAACTTTGAGCCTTAAGAGTAGTTCCGATACCTCCAGTGAGTGCTCTTTGTCAAAAGCAGAGGCTGCCCATCCCTGTGAACTCCAGTTCAATTGCTTGGGGTATTGGTCGATGGCTGGCTGAGTATGAGCCAGCAGTGTGCCCAGGTGGCTGAGAAGGCCAGCAGCATCCTGGCTTGTATCTGAACCAGTGTGGCCAGCAGGACTGGGGCAGTGACCGTCCCCCTGCACTGGGCACTGGTGAGGCCGCACCTCGAACACTGTGTTCAGGTTTGGGCCCCTCACTGCGAGGGGGACACTGAGGGGCTGGAGCGTGTCCAGGGAAGGGCAGCGGGGCTGGTGAAGGGGCTGGAGCACAAGGCTTATGAGGAGCAGATGAGGGAACTGGGGTTGTTCAGCCTGGAGAGGCGGAGACTCGGGGGAGACTTTATCACTCTCTACAATTGCCTGAAAGGAGGCTGTAGCCAGGTGGGTGTTGGTCTCTTCTCCCAGGTAACAAGTGATAGGAAAGAGGAAATGGCCTCAAGTTGCACCAGGGGAGGTTTAGATTGGATGTCAGGAAGAATTTCTTCATTGAAAGTGTTGCCAAGGATTGGAACAGGCTGCCCAGGGAAGTGGTTGAGTCACTGTCCCTGGAGGTATTTAAAAGACGTGTACATGTGGTGCTTAGGGACGTGGTTTAGTGGTGGACTTGGCAGTGCCATGTTAATGGTTGGATTTGATGATCTTAAAGGTCTTTTCCAACCTAAATGATTCTATGGTTCTAAAGCTCTTTGTAACCTTATTCCAGCTGCAGCCAGTTTTGTTCTCACAGCTGCAGCTTTAGTGTGATAGCTCCTGCACTGGTCACCCTAAGAGCTTATCAGTTCCTGCCTTGTGTACTTAGTGTTCTTTATGATGTTAAACATACTAATATGGGCTCTAGTTTGAGCATCTTGGGTAGTTACAGCTGAAATCTTGGGATTGACAGGTCTAGTCCTCAAACAACTGGTTGTGCCTCTGAAGAGCCCTTTAGTCTAAACTCAAGCCTAGAAACTTCTGCTAGCTGTTGGCCTTAACCCTGATGGTACGATACTCTGAGACCCAGCATAGTCTCAAAGCCAGCAACAAACTTGGGTTAGTGGTAAATGCTTCCTCAGTGGACGTGGCCTTTATTAATTGCTTTTCTAAGCCACATTTAAAAAGAGTAAATGTGTTTCACTTATTAATGGAGCAGAGGATGCATCTCTCGTCATAATATGTAAATATATATGTATGTACATCATAGAGCCATCTTTCCTGCATGCTAATTGCCAATTAAAATTAAACCATCAGGCATGGTTTTCTCATGGTTGCAAGTTACATAAGAAGTGCAATGGAAATGTCAACGTAATGATTTCAGTAATTAATACTTAATAATATTAAATTACTTTCTAGTACTGGAGAAGATTTATGAACTTTTGGGAGTTTTGGGAGAGGTCCAGCCTAGTGACATGATTAACAACTCTGAAAAACTATTCCGAGCTTATTTGGGAGAGCTTAAAACACAGGTATGATTGGAATTTGTTTTCAGACTCTTGCACTTCCTTGGTTTCTTTGCTTTGATGTGTGTAGTGCTGTATGTTGGAATACTATTGTAGCTAGTACAATTTGTGGGGATCTAACTGAGCATTTGTAAATGCTTCCTTAAGGACTTAAAGTTTGTGTTTTCTGGTTCTGTGAAGCTTTGAAAATAAAAATTCAAGGCCATCCGTGACAGTGAATTAACCAGTTAACTATGAGAAGAGATGGCACGTGATCATTGTTGCAGTAGCACCCAAGAAAAGTTATATTGCCATGCACTGGTAGTTTTTATTTTGGTCTCTACTAGCTGCAAAATCGTTGCACTTCAGGTAGGTATCACAGTTCTGCTGAACTTTACTTTCCTATATTTTGCACTTTGAAGACATTAGTGTCTGCTATCTAAGCTTTGCTATGATTGGTCTTGGAACATATTTCATGGTTTTCAAAGGATTTATTGTGCTTCTGTAGTTAAAACCCCTCGCAGATGATATGGAATTTCTGAGGAGATGTTTTCATGGACTTGTCTGATAGAGGTTGATGCTGACGTAACTGTATGAAGTTGGAATATGTTATTTTATCTGCACTTCTAGGAACTGGAAAGCCTTTGTGTAAATGTGCCTTAGCTTGAGGATAATGTTTTTTTCAATTCCCACTTTTTTTAGATGACGTCAGCTACAAGGGGACCCAAGCTAACTGTTGTAGCAGGATGTCTGAGGGGACTGGTTGCACTTATGTACAACTTTACCAAATCTGTGGAAGAAGGTGAGTTCTTTTTTGATGTGAAAGATACTTAGTTATACAATTTGATATATTGTAATCATTATACAGCCAGCAAGCAGCACAATTTCTTGCTGTGGGCTTACAATGAAAGTTTCCCCACTGATAGATGGTTTGTACAAAAGCAAGGCCTTTCCAGCTACATGGTCCTCATAGTCTGTCTTTGTGTGGAGTGGCTTCATCAGTGTGTTTCTGTACACAAATATTTGACATGCTGTTTTCTACCCAGAGAGTGGGCAGCTGAGAGCGCCATATTGCCCTGGAATGCGGCTTATACAGAGATGTGTTTCCTTTAGAAGGGACATGTCTATTAAAACATGGTTATTGAGGAAAAAAAAATCAATAAATATAGATCTACTATTTTTTTAAAATTTAAGAGTGTTTCAGGAAGAAGCATCTCTGCCTCTTAAAATGAGATATGTAAGGCTTTCCAATATTGCTTCTTCGTACCAAGCTTTGGATAAAAATATCCTTGTCTTCACTCTACCTCTTGTGTGTTAATAGTGAAATACTCATTAATGGATTGTTTCACAGACCCTCAGACTGCAAAGGAGATATTTGATTTTGCAATGAAGGCAATCAACCCACAGGTAAATCTACCACATGTTAATTGTTCTGCATAAATGAATTAGCTCTGATGAAGAATTAATTTTATATGACGAACCTTTTCTGATATTACAGGTTGATCAGAAGCGATACGCAGTACATTTAGGTAAGTTTGTAAGTTATGTCAATTCATGCTGAGGTGGATGCTGTGCATGCAACGGTGTCTTCTGTCTGGAATTGTTTATTCTCCACTGGCTGTTTTCAGATGGGTCTAGTCTTCAGTCTTCTAAGCTGAGCGGGGAGCAAAGCTGGTATACTTGAAGTTGGAATCTAAAGAGATTGTATTTGGTTAAACTAGGCAAGGTCTAATCAGCTTATTAACAGCATTACACTTGATGACATTTGCCCCTCTGGAGTAGTGCAAAACCCTGGTATGAGAAGGAAATCATGGTATGAGTAGAAATAAGAGGAAAGTAGCAAATTAGGAGAAAAGAGAAGATGGTGGATTGGGTTAAAGGAAAAAAATAATAGGAAGAGAAGGAGAATTTCACTGGAAGAGGGCAATTGTGAACAAATGAAGTTTATGAAGAAAATGAGAAATTTGCCTGTGAAGTGCTTATGCAAGAATTGCAAAAAATGCAAGGTTTGGGTACGAAGCCCATGGCAGAAATGAAGGGTAAAACCCTATTTAAAAATAGTCTTCCACCCCCACCCACCCCTGTGAAAATTAATTCATTAGGGATCTTGAAATTTCATTTATGGTAATATTTGGGATTGTGAGATTACCTGTATTCTGAATTCTTTATTTTCTTGGCACCACAGTTTGGTGGAGGAGGGGACTTGAGCAAATGTCCTGACCACAAAAACCGTATCCTTGTGAATTGTGTGATCAAGTGTTACTATTCGTAACCAGTAGACCCCTTTTCTTTTTCACTGTTAATGTACATTACTTCAGAACATAGCTGTGCTTTCCATAATGGTGTACATTAAAAAAGAGGATTTTGGAGGGTTGCTTTTATGCTTAAGTTCTTAATGTTTGGATACTGATGCTGTAATAGCTAGACAAATACATTTTACACCCTCCAGTCATGGTAGATACACCTACCTAAAGTCCACATGTGGACTTTGTAGTCTAGTCTGTTTTTTGGAAAGTGGAATATAAGTCTGGGTTTCAATAAAAGTTGTTTTTAAATTGCAGCTGGTTTACAGTTGTTTAGTTGGCATGCTGCTCAGTTTGGTCCCTTGCTCCTGGACAACTATGTCTCCCTCTTTGAAGTAATGTGTAAATGGTGTGGTCACACAAATCAGGAGCTGAAGAAAACCAGTCATTCTGCACTAGATTCATTCCTCAAGCAGGTATTGTAACTTCGCTGGGATCTCTGAGACTAAAGCAAAGTCAAGTTTCTTGAAATAGTGGGAATGTTTGATGCTTGGAAGTTCAGTGAATCTGTTTTAATTACTTTGTTTGAAGTGCTTTGTGTTACGAGCTAAGCATCTTTTAAGACTTGCTGTATTTTTTTTGTGGCTTATTTCATGTTTCTGGAAGTATTGCAATCTTTTTGTATTTGCTTTCCAGATTTCTTTAATGGTAGCTAAGGATGCAGAGCTACACAAGAGCAAGTTACAGTTCTTCATGGAGCAGTTCTATGGAATCATCAGAAGAATGGATTCGAGCAACAGAGAGTTGTCCATTGCCATTCGCGGATATGGGCTTTTTGCAGCAGTATGTGCAGGAAACTTATCCTGATAAAGGAGTGTACTGAATGGATTTAAAGCTAGGATTCATATACCATTAATTTTACAATTTTACACAGCTTGTTGTGTAGGGAATGCTCCTGTTTCTGGATTAAGTGTTGAACTTAATTAGCTAAACTGTAAAATACATTGTGGTTGAAAATTATGAAATGCATACTGAATGTAGTGGGAGTGCTTGCAGCATTGAGGGTTGTAGTTACTGCTGCTTGTGGACTGGTCCTGAAGTGGAAGATGAGGGGCTTCACATACAGCTGTTACAGAAGTTAAGGATGTGCTTAATCATTTAGGTCCAGACAGTACCTCCTTAGCTCTGTCCTGCATTTAGATGGTAGAATCGGCCATCTCTGCTCTGGAATCAGTTCAGATATGTTTCCTACAGAACAGGAATCACAATCAGAAAAGCCAAAATGCTCTGCTGACTGCAGGGCACTAGGAGGTCATTTGTGAAACAACTGCAAATTTAAAAAAAAAACCACCCAAACCATACTTACATATGTATGTGGAGGGCAGTTACATTTGAAAGTTCAAGTACTCTTACGGTAACTTACATTGCATCAGTGAATTATTATTTTAGTTCATTTCAGGTATGATGTTTCTCAAAGATGTAGCAGGCAGAATACTTGAAGTTCGTTTATTCAGATATATCGAGTTTCTGGAAAAGATTAGAAGATTATTCTTATGGTTCAGTGAAGACTTGGTTGAGTTTTAGTCCTACAGCATACACTTGCTTGGCTGTACAAAGTTGCTAAATCAGTATTTTATTTTCTCTCTAAGCCCTGTAAAGCTATACATTCTAAGGATGTTGACAACATGTATGTTGAGCTTCTTCAGCGCTGTAAGCAAATGTACCTCACAGAAGCAGAAACAATAGATGATCATCTGTATCAGCTACCGAGTTTCCTCCAGTCCATTGCAAGTGTGATATTCCATATAGATACAGTAAGTGGAGTATTTAAAGAACCAGTCAATTTTCTTTTATGCACCTCCAGATGTATAAGGAGGTAGTAGCTGTGAATTTACCTATGACAGGAGGTATTTATCTGAAATATGATGACATTTAGCTCCTAGGGGATGGGAAGAATATCAGGAGAATACTTTATTGGATTTTATTTGAATAAAGACAGTGCACGGAGTATACTAAAGTGCTACAGCATTGTAATGAACACCATGATAGCCAAATGTGAATAGGTTTTTATTTATTTTAGGTGAAGCTAATTATTTGGACTAACCTCATCTTTTTCTTTGTTTATACCACTCTATTGCTGCTTTTTCTTTTGGTACTGATACTTAGCATGTTCTCTGAGATTGATACTTCAATTTTCTTCTGATGCTGTGTTGTCTTTGTCCTTATGAGGGCTTTCAGGATCCTAGCTGAAGCTGGCAAGTAAGGTGGCAGAGAGGAGACTTTCACATGCATTCTGTATTCAGATTGTTAAGGATGAACAGATTATACCACTGTGTTGTTATTGGTTAATTAAAAAGGTACTTTTGTAATAAGCTTAAGACTCATTCCATCAAAGCACTAATCTATTCAGGAGCTACTTTCCATAATGTGTTCAAGGAAACTTTCTGGTTGTTTTGTTTGTTTGTTTGTTTTGTTTTGTTTTTTATGTCTAAGATGAATTAACTTGCCAAGTCTGTTACTGTTCTCAGAGCAGGTCATGATCTAAACTCTTGTAACAAAGTATCTTCCTGAAATTTAGCATAGTTCTTCACATTGATACTGAATTATAATCATCCTCTTTGTATGACGTGTGTACTGTTTTTATTTCTTCTAGATTCCTGAAGTATACACTCCAGTTCTTGAACATCTAGTTGTGCTGCAAATCAACAGCTTTCCACAATACAGTGAAAAAATGCAGTTACTCTGTTGCAGATCTATAATAAAGGTATTTCTAGCCCTCTCAGGAAAAGGTCCTGTTCTCTGGAGTTTTCTTAGCACTGTGGGTGAGTCTGATATTAACTTCGTTGTGTTTGGGGGAGGGATTGTCTTTTTTTCTTTGGGTTTTTTTTTTTCCTCCCCTAAATTGATTTAACCACCTCTGAGAGAACTGTGGAATAGCTATTTGGGGTCAAAAATGAAGCTTTTCCCGTCCTCTAATAGTGGAGGGTTAGGGTTCTTATGGTGTTATTTTTCAATATCCATTATTAAATCACTTAAGGAATGCATTTAACAATTGTTTTGGATGACAGAGCAGCTATCATGAAGGGCAGGAGAATATATTTTTGTGATAATCTGTTTAAACATAAGACTTATGTTCCTGCTTTGAAGGATTATGGGAGGAAAGGGATTTCACAGAAAAATGTACAAAAATCTATTCTTACCCTTTCAGTTACCCGTACAAAATACCACAGAAAGTAGAGTGAGTGTCGTCTTTATTAGAAATGCAATCTTCTTATGCTCTGAACCTCGTACATAGTAAAAATTTCCAAATGTGCTGTTAGTCAGGTGCAGTACTGCAAATGTAATGAATGCGTCAGCAATGGTAGCTGGCATTTCAAGTAGCCCTCAGCATGCTGACATTTAATTATAATGATTTTCAGAAATTATTTTTAATTTTGTTGAATTATTTATGGTGGCTTTTCTCTATTGCTGTGACATTTTCATTGTTTTCCACATTCTTGATTTGGGATGTGGTGCATCCAAGCACTGTGGCAGAATGGAGATCCTAAATCCATGTCTGTGAGAGTCATTATGAGTTGTTGCCTTTTTTGATGTGAGCAGTGCCTTGGTCATCACTGCATTCAGAGTCAGGAAAAAATCAAAGCAATATTGAGAAAAAGCAAGAAGCAAGTTCAAAATCTGTTTCCTGTGAAACAACCTAGAGTTTCAGATCTAGTTTTGGCTATATTTGTCCTTAAAGAAAAATCTGTGTTCTTTAGCCTCTCCTTCATCCTGACAGAATATAGGAAGTAGAAGACTGATTTAATTCATTGCTAACATAGTGATAAGGATGCTGGGTCTTTTTAATTCCATTCAGACAATTTTTGTTTGTTTATTTCAGTGCATCAGGGATTAATCAGAATCTTCTCCAAGCCAATCATATTTTCAAAGGTAAAATAACTGTTTACAAACACATCTATTTCATCTAGATTCCTAGAGTATACATTCCAGTTCTTGGAAGATCTAGCCCAGTAAATAGGGGAAGGCCTGTTTTACAGAAGCAAAAATAGTAGTGTCTGTTGTGAATTGTGGCTCAGTTGTTATTAAACTCTGGTCCTTACATCTCAGCATAATGAGGGTGTACCTCTTGTACTGAATTGTTCTCTGCAGTTCTTGTTTGCTCAGGTTGTCTGTAACAAAGTAGGTTGTAATTAAAGTCATCCAGCTTTCTTCCAGGGTAACAAATTTTGGACAATTTAAAAGTTTTACTGAATGTTTGTGTAAAGGAGGATTTTAAAGCTTTTTAGTCCTGTGCAGCAGGGTAACTGCAGAGTTTCTCAAATAACTGACGACTAGAAGGGAAAAAGATTCAGAGCTGGGATTTTTTGTGCTCTTTCAGATTGGTTAAGTGAGAAAGCTAAACATTTCATGTTTCTACCTGCAGAAGTAATTTTACATTGTGTTTTAGCTTGGGTCAGGTAGTTACATATGCAGTTGTACTGGGTCTGACTGAGATGGAGTTAATTTTCCCCATAGCAGCTCTCATGCGGTTGTGCTTGCATTTGTAGCTAGAAAGGTGGTGATAACGCACCAGTGTCTTGGCTACTGCTGAGCAGCGCTCGCACAGCTTCAAGGCTGTCTGCCCAACCTTCCCCCCATCCTTACCAGCAGGCTGGGGGTGGGCAAGATCTTGGGAGGCGACATAGCCAGGACAGCTGACCCAAAGTGACCAAAGGGCTATTCCACACCATATGATGTCTGCTCAGTAATAAAAGTTAAGAGAAAGGGGGGCATTTGTTGCTATGTTTGTCTTCTGGAGCAACTGCTGTGCATACTGAAGCCCTACTTCACGGGAAGCGGCTCAACATCACCTGTTGATAGGAAGTAGCAAATAAATCTTTTGCTTTCCTTTATTTCTGCACACAGCCTTTGCTTTATTAAACTGCCTTTATCATGACCCACATTTTTTTTCTATATTTTTTTTTCCTCCCATCCTGCTGAGGCGAAGAGTAATACAGTGGCTTGGTGGGCACCTGGTGTCCAGCCAAGGTCAACTCACCACAACAGTGTTTCTGAAAAATAGTGTGTACTTTCAGGACTTTTTTGCAAAAGAAACTTCTGGATCAGAAGAACCCCGTGAAGCTGGAGAGGCTGGGACAGGGAGATGGAAAGAATCAACATATAAAGACTATCTGTATCTCTTTAGAAGTCTACTGAACTGTGACACAATGAAGGTAAAAGCGTAGTTAACATGGAAATACAAAAGGAAACATGATCCTGATTTTTGACACTGCTTTTCTAACCCTAGACTTTTTCCAAATGTCATGCTGTAGAAGAACTGTTTCCTGGCTTTAATTGGATTTTGTGGCTGGTAAATGAATTAAATAGGGGTGAATTTTAGGCTTCCATAGCTGAGAAACATCTAAAGCTGTATTCTCTGGATTGTTCAAATCCTGGCTTGTAAATTGAAAAAAATAATTTTCATTGGTCTATTGAAACATGAACTTTTTTCCTCCTACAAAGGAATGTGGTTTTGAGGATGAAAACTTTCTTACTGAAAATTCAACACTGCAGTCCCTGAATCGCTTGATATATGATGAATTTATAAAATCTGTTTTGAAGATTATTGAGAAATTGGACCTGACTGTTCAGAAACTGGATGTTAATGAACAGGTGAGACCTAATGACTCGTCCATTAACTTCTGCTGTTGTAGGGGACCCGAAATCACATTCCCTGTTTTGCTTTCATTATGCTTAGATAGCACTTCATACTGTCCTTGAAGCAGTATTTGTACTAGACAAAATGTTTTACTTTTATGAATTTTGCATTGCAGTGTTAGGAGAGGGAAGCATTGGGATTGGTAGAAGTTCACAGACTCTCTTATTTTAGACTCCCTATTCTTGCATATAGTGCTTTTCATTTTTCTACTTGCTTTCTCCTTAGAAGCCAGTGTTCCTTATAATTTCTTTGAATTATTGATGTGTCAATTATTAGTCTTTTGTTTGTGTCAGATTAGCTAGTAGCAGCTTGGAAAAAAAGAGAAGGACTGTTTATTTGGAAAAAAAGGTGTGTGTGCTTTCTGTATTGTCACAGATCCAGTGGTTTTGCTTCAATATTTGTTTTTAGGATGAAAATGAAACTGACAGTGCTTTGGTTGGGCCTACTTCTGACCCTGCTTCAAACCTTCAGCCAAGGAAGCTGACAGACTTTATCGTCTTTATAAATCTAGTGGAATTCTGCAGGTATTGATATGTTTTTATATAATTTAGAAGTTACAGAGTGCTTGGGAGAAATCTGAATTGAGATTTAAGGTGCCAGTTTCTGACTTACGATGATATGCCATATTTCAAAGTGCACAAGGTGATTAGCAGGGGCATAGTAGGTGTTTTCGATATCTGGGTCATAGTAAAAACTGCTAGTTTATCAGCTTAGGTTTTTTTAAAGAGTACAGGAGACAAGTCATTCACTTCCATTATTTGAGTGTAACTGTTTTTCAGTAGATAGTATTGTACTGACCATAAATCCTAAATACTTCAGAGACCAGGAATACAGTCTTTGTAGAGTAGTATTGGACATTAAGTGAAAGGTACAGCATTGTTTCCCTGTGGTGGTCTAGTCTATTTTCCCTAGGGATACTGCAGTCTTGGCGATGAAATGTGATATGTGAGTATGTTCATGTGTATAAATTCAATAACAACATATAATGAGGAAGAAATGGCTTTACACGGTAAAGCAAAATAAATAGCTTCCTATACTTGCCTCAGAAGGCAGCATGTAATTATTCCTTCACTGTCTTTGGAGCTGCTCTGCTATAACAATACTTCTCTTTCTTGTACCGACTTGAAAATTTGAAAAACAAACAAACAAATATTTTGTTCTGTTTCTTCCCCCCACCCCCCCAATATGTTTCTGTGCATCTGTTCTAGAGAGATACTTCCAGAGAAGCATGTTGAATACTTTAACCCTTGGGTGTATTCCTTTGGTTATGAGCTTATTATACATTCAACGAGACTACCTCTTATTAGCGGATTCTATAAGCTTCTTTCTGTTACAATGAAAATTGCCAAGAAAATAAAATACTTTGAGGTGAGATCTCTTTTTTCCCAACAGAGGGGTAACGTGTGTTGCAGTAACGTGCAGTAATATGTTGATGGTGTGGTTCTTTATATATAGTCTTTTATGCTCTATGGAAAATAATGCATTGAAACTGTTATCTGGTTGTTTCAAATGTTTATAGCATCCTATGCCTCTATAGTTACAAACACATAAAAAGTCAAGATTTAGGCACCATCCATGTGTCCTTCTGAAATCTTGAGCTGGGTGAACAGAGGGATGGGAAATACTCTTGCAATGCAGGCAGTACAGGAGATTATTTCTGATCTCCAAGCTATCTAGCCAGAACAGCAGAGGCCCATACAGGTTAAGTACTCAAGTTCTGGGGTATACTTGTATTTTATTCACCAGTTTCCATAGGAAATATGATGCTGTAATAGTGGATGCACCATTTGCAGTATAGAAACTATTGTGAAGTGGCAGTGGTTCATCCCATTATGTGTTTAGCCACCACAGAGCCCAGAACTGTCCCTGCCACTGCTGGTCATGGCACCAAGTAAAACAAATTTGGGAACTCATTGGTATAGATCCTTGTACTGTAGATGCTGTTGTGGTTGTGAATTGCCCTTTTCTTATTCTACCAGCATTCTTGCCACCTGGACATCCACTGTTAGGGATGTGGGTTTTTTTCTTTTATGGTTTCTTAGGTGGATGGACAAGTTGAAAATTAAGTCACTGAAAAGTTACTTTTCAGTCATATATATCTTGCTTATTTGGGTAATATTTTGTGTGTTCCAAAAAGTTGACCCTCAGTGCAATGTATTAATGCTAGTATGCAAGATTTGAGAGAACAAACATACATTGCAAGTTTTCACTGATGCCAGTTTCATATTGGACAGTGATGTATGTATTCAGAGTTGAACTTGTGCTTCATATTTGTACTACGTACTACTTAATACGGTTGATTTGTGGTTTCTGTTTGGTAGGGTGTCAGTCCAAGGAATCTCAGAAAATGTCCTGAAGACCCAGAAAAGAGGTCTTGCTTTGCACTGTTTGTAAAGTTTGGGAAAGAGGTAAGTGATCTTGCTGGCTAACTTTCTTGGTCTGAACATAAACATGATGAGTCTATCAAAATCATAATATCTGAGAAAACTTGCATATATAATGGAAGTATTCTGGCTCTTTGAATTATGCATCATAGTCAGGGTTTGAGATCTTTTCCTGTTTTTTACTTAATGTCAGAAGAGGTGTATTGGTCACCTGTTGAAGTTCAAGTGAGAGATAGCTGTATAATTGTACATGAAATACTTTCTGGTAACTGTTTGCAGGTGACTGAGATTTCAGTGTTGGTTTTGAGATGTTTACTTTACATGGATATTGATATAGTTAAATCAAGATCTTAAACAGTTTATGATTGTTCTTGATCTATTTATCTGAATTTTAGGTTGCAGCAAAAATGAAACAGTACAAGGATGAGTTGTTGGCGTCCTGTCTGAATTTTTTGCTGTCTTTACCACATGACATCATCATGCTTGATATCAAAGCATATATTCCCGCACTGCAGGTAGGCCTAAGTGATGTCCTGCTAACACTTTTTTTCCAAAACTCGTACAAAAATTCTGGAGCAAAGTTGGTATCCTGTTGAGCAATTAAGATAACTATTAAGCTTCATACTGTCTTCAGTGAGATAGGATACAAATTATTTGACTTTTTGGACAAACAAATTGTCAGAATTTTCCTTTGCCCTAAGCTGACTCTGTTAGTGCATGTGTTGCAATATAATGTCTCCTGTGCTGATCTTGAGTGAGATGTTAAGCAGACAGAAGTTATTAGGAAGGAAGATGTATTGCCTGCTAAATGCTTTCAAGTATGTTTTTTTACCTTTAAATAGTAGTAAATGAAAATGAAAGACTGATAGTTTTACATTTGGCACGTAGAATGCATTTAAGCTGGGCCTTAGCTGTACCCCAATGGCTGATTTGGGACTGGATGCTTTGGAAGACTGGTCAGCTCACATCCCCAGACATATAATGCAACCTCACTACAAGGACATTCTACCTCTTCTGGATGGTTATTTGAAAAACTCTGCATCTACAGGTACATACAGGCAAAAAATTGTTAGTCTTGAGGGAGAAGAAAATAATGTTTTCATAGTTATGCCTAAATATATGGATGTGACATAATTTTTGTCTAAATTGTGCACTTCGTGTGGTTGGAGCAATATAACTTCTTTTGCACCCCAAAATTTATCTTTTTCTTAACTAGTATTTATTTGCTGATGCCAAACAGTCATTAATTGTAGCCATTTTATATGTCACTTCTCTGTGATTTGTCCTTTGTATCCTTAAATCAGCTTAGTTTTTACTAATAGAGACTTACTTTCCTTAATAAAGACTTTAAATAATTATTGTTGCATCTTAAAAATAAAAATGGGCAAAACCAGGGTGGGGTTTTTAAAGAAGCTATGAGTAAGTGCATGAGGTGCTGGTACAATAAACTGATATTAATATGCTGGTTTTTTTGTTCATCAGTCGAATCCCAAAATAACTGGGAAGTAAGGAAACTTTCTCGAGCAGCCCAGAAGGGATTTAATAAAGTTGTGATACAGCGTTTAAGAAAAGCAAAGACCCTTTCATTGGTAAGAATGCTGTTTCTCTTTAGAGTTAAATGCGAGTTAATAATTTCCCACTATTTCTCTTCCTTTCTTGCATGCATGCTTTTTTTTGAGGGTTATTTGTACCTTAGATCAGTTCAATGAAGCCCATTCTACAGCACGGCTCAAAAGGCTGTTACATCAGCGTAGGTGGAAAGATGTCATATTTTAAGGTGAGAGTGGCAATGAATTGGTGAAAGGGAACTGGAGCTTATAAGTCAGCATCACTGCTAGACTGATACATTACGGAAACAAAAATTTAACTTGCACACCTAAAATCAGGTCTCGGGTTAGCAGTGGTGCAGTGTGCAAATACCATTTTGTGAATGTGTAACTTTTTTTGTGGTTTTTATTTTTTTAAAACTTTCTTGTAGGTAGGTTTATAGTCGTAGAAGTCAAACATACATATTATTTTGACCAGTGGCTTCTCGATAGCTCAAAATAAATGTAGTTTTATTTGTATGTTCCAGTGCAGAAACTAACTTGTGATGAACCTTTTTTAGGCATGAAACTAATAGTTACTCATATATATAAATATATATATATATATATATATATACATGTATAACTTTCCAGCTTAGTGGTCTTCCAACAAAATGAGTAAACTTCACATTCCCTATAAGCTGCTATTGAAAATTGATTGGCTGCTTACATATTGATGCAGGATCTGAACTTTAAGCTCTAGGATCAAAGTAAATGAGAAGAGTAATTTTTACTTCAGATTTCTTCCACTTTTTGAGTATTATGTCATCCTGTAGGTGTTATCTGTGATGATAAAATTTTAACCTTTACTTGAGAACTGTCAATTGAAAGCCCACAAAATGTGATGAAAATGCTTTCCAGTTGTGCACTCTTCCTGTTCTCTTGTTTGATGTGGTTCCTCCCACAGGTTCTTCATTTTACCTTCTTCATCCATATGTTAATAAAAGCCATAAAACCCTCATTTGCTATGTAAACCAAGTTAACTTCTTTCTAGAGGTAACTCTTCTGTCACTAATATAAATCTGTTGATTATTTAGGATGACAGTTCCTCCTTGGAAGCGGTGAGGACTAGAGTGGCACGCCTTCTGGGATCTTTGGGAGGGCAGATCAACCACAACTTAATTACAGGTGAGTGTCCTGTCAGTGTCAATAAAAATATTTACATGCCTCTGCTGTCTCTCTTGAAAGTAGATTTCAACGAGGTCTCAACATCACTTTGTGAGAATGCATGAGCTTTTCAAGGAAAACTATTTTTTGTCACTCTTGTTTAAATAAAATTGGTTTTATTTAGTTCTGGAGTTTAGAAGAGCAAAGTATTCACTAACTTACTATGGAATGCAGAAAATGTGTAGAAAGCTTCAGTTAAAGGCAAAAAATTGTATGCATCTGAGTATATGGTTTTATTTACTCATCACGTTCACCCTCTGGCTGCAAAGCCATTTTAAAACTTTGGCCCCATTCGTAACTCTTTAGTACTTGTTTCCACCTTTTTGCTATGGTTCTCACTTAATCCAATTTTTCAGAACTGCAGCCTGTGAATTGTGTAAGTCTTGGCAAGCTTACTTCTTCACTTGTGAGATTAAGGTGCACCATGCCTTTAGTATGTGCAGGTAGTAGAGCTCCATTTGGGTGCCTCCTCCAAAAAAAAAGTTTTCTGCTAGTCTTTGTTCAGTTTTGAGTAAGCTTTATAATTTAATTATTAAATATCATAAAATCTATTTTTAAAAAAATGGAAAAGCATAGTTTAAGTACCTGATGATGAGATTTAAGGAATAAATTCAGTGTAAAATTTAGTCAGTCTAAAACCTAATGTAGTTGTATAGAAGTTTTGTTTCTTTACTTTCATGCCTACGTTTGTTTTTGCTGCCTTTACAATCAGTGTTCTTTCTGCTAAGTACTTTCTCTGTTGCTTATTCAGAAGTATTGTGAGAAAGTAACATTATTCCGTGGAAATTAAATACATAGTGAGGTCAGACTTTGTTAAAAAAGTTAACAAATATGGTAATATAGGGAGAGAAGGGAGTAAATATGGCAGTTTTCCTTGGAGGACATAGCTGTAAATGTAGTCATTTTCTGTGCAACCACAGGAGTCTGTGTGTTGGATCTTCTTGTATGATGAGATCTTCGAGAATTTTTTACAACAGTAGAAGACAAAAGTACTATATTGGATGCCTTAAAGAAGTATTTTAAATGAAGTGTGATTTAATGTCTTCTGGGTTTATAATTGCCTCCAAATTTACTTGTATCAAAATGGGAGGGTTCTGTGACTGTCTCCTGAAATGTTGGCTGCGATTATGTTTTTCCACATGGTGGCTAAACATCTGTCTGAATGTACAAATAAAACCAACCTTCTAACATACTTCTTGTACTTGTAACATCCAGTAATTTATAAAGCATGAACATTCTATGGCAGTCTAACTGAAGTTGGAAGGTTACAGATTTTTTAACTGAGCTGTGGCAATACTTTTTGTTTTCATCTTTTTCAAATGCATTAGCTACCTCTGCAGAAGAGATGATGAAGAAATGTGTATCCTGGGACACTGAGAAGCGTCTGAGCTTTGCTGTACCATTTGCAGATATGAAGCCTGTTATCTACTTGGATTTGTTCTTGCCTCGTGTGACTGAACTGGCTCTCTCTGCAAGTGACAGACAAACAAAAGTATTGATTTTTTTTTTCTGCATCTTTTTTTATGCTAGCTGATAAATACTGTGTAAAATAATGCCTTCCTTATTGAGAAAGACCTGTTTTAATTCCTGTGCTTCTCTGGTGCTCTTTCATGTTGACATTATTCTGAGTGTGTAAAAACTAATGAGCAGAAGTTGCTGTAAGCTCTATCAGACAGCATTGTGCTTTGAGAGTTAGACTTCACAAAAAATGAATATTTTAAAGTAGTTGATCTTCAGTGTTGTTTGGCCACAATCTCATGCTTAGCCTATGAACTTGTGGGCCCAGTCCAGCAGAGCACTTCAGCAAAGCAGCAAAATATTTGCTTGATTGGGATGTTGATATCCAAAGACAGTCCAGAATGGCGGTATCCTTGAAAACATGATGATGGGTGATTTACAGTGATCAATTTTCTTCAGCTGAAAAGTGCCCGTGATAGAGACTGAAACGTTAGGAGAAGGGCCAGTTATAATGGGCTTAAATTTTTTCCATGGACATCATCTGTTCCTGGAACACTGATTTAGCATAGATTGGAGTGATTTCTCAAGTGTACCCTTTCTTGTGACTCATTCTATCCTGTCCACAATTTTCTCTTCTCTCTGAAAGTAATGGATGCATAACCAAAGGGATTTTTTAATTTCAGATTGCAGCATGTGAGCTGCTACATAGCATAGTCACATATATGTTGGGGAAAGCATCTCAGATGCCAGAAGGACGTCAGGGTCCCCCACCCATGTATCAGTTAAATAAGCGAATATTTCCAGTACTGCTTCGTCTTGCTTGTGACGTAGACCAGGTAATCAAATTAATTTATAAGTATTTTAGCTTGTTTAAAATACTTCTAAATGTTGGGAGTTGATTCATAATTTTATTTAGAAGTTATCCTGTTAGAAGTTATCCTGACATGTTGCCTTTTTTTTTTTTTTTTCCTAAATGTATTGTATTTTGTAAGCTGAAATTCTATTTTAGGGATAGTTTTTTAGGAATAATGGCGTGTAATTCAGAGTAACTCAGAGGAGTTTACCAATAAATGAGAGTTTCAAGATTCAGGTGTCAAGGTTCATTCAAAGTGTTTCTGGTGGTAGCTGCTCTTTATCTTTGTATTTAATTTCTATGTTTTTCTTTTTCTGTAATAAGTTAATTTGAGGTGAAGTTGATTAGTTCAATATTGAATGAGTGCAAAGCTACAATCCGCAAAAAAAACATTTGAGAGAGAATTTCTAGCTGCCTCATTGATAGCTAAGGATGATCTATTTAATTCAAACATCTGAATTTGCTATTTCTTCTCCTTTACACAAAACAGAATAGACACATAGGTTCAGCTACACTTGAAATTATAGGTCTTGTGCCTTTTCAGACTACTGTTTGGACCCTGGCATCCAGCTTCTCTTTTTAGACCAAAGGTACTTTGTGTCCTGGTAAAATATGCAGGAAGCTGTGTTGCCAATTTCGGTGAAACCCCTTTTGCTGACATATGGCTGAACATAAACCATAACTAAATAATGTCTGAATTGGTCCATCCAATGTACACAGGCATAGACATGACACTGCATTATAAGCATGTGTGATGCCTATCTAAGTGTATGTAATAGTTCTTCCCTTCATGTTATAGTGCGATGGCATTCAGTCAGGTTGACTTACAGGTGGAATTGTTGAAATCCAGAAAGTTAGAATAACGTGTATGGTAAAGATTGAGATTCTAGAACAAAATACAGCTTAAAAACAAACTTCCCTGCTTCCTTGGCTATATATTGGTGTGTCGGCCTGTGGCATGTGATGTTCTTTTTCTCAGAGGATCTTATTGAAGGTAAGCTTAGAGATCTTTTGAGACTAGTTGAATAGAAAGTAGCTAACCAGATTTATTATTTTTTTCTAATCCTTGATATGGAAATGTAATATGAAGCTGATTATTCATTTTATAGACCCTTTTTCAATGAAGTACTGTCTTTTATTCTTATATATTTTGAATAGCAAAATAGCACAGAGATACAGAAACTAGAAATTTATTTATTCTTTACTCTTTTCAGGTAACAAGACAGTTGTATGAGCCTTTAGTCATGCAACTCATTCACTGGTTTACCAACAACAAAAAATTTGAGAGTCAAGATACAGTGGCATTCCTGGAAGCTATCTTGGTAAGCATTCTCCTATTTTATTTATTTTTTTTTTTTTTTTTCCTGTGCCACGTGACTATGTTTAACTAGCATCATTTTACTACTGAAAGAACCAGGAACTCATGAAAAGATAAAATGGTTCTATATTTGTCTGAAAGAAGGAAAAGAATGCATCAATTTTTATTTCTTTTTTCATGACCACTTAATGTTTCTTAATCAAGATTTTGAAGATGATTTTCTCTATTTCTTTGGCATTCTCAAAATGTAGGTGTAGGATATTTAGAGTCTTCATAGAATTAATGAAACACACTCTTTATCTTCAGTGTATACAAGGGACTACCGAAATGCATTCACACCTCTCTCCGAAAGCTGCATTTGATGTGTGCTTGATTTTTCTCTGTTTCTTTGCTTTCACCAGGTGCAAAAGCTTTACATTTAAAACTGGCTTTTGCACTGAGCTGAAGTGGTTGGAGGCAAGGTAGGTCAGGAGGTTCTGCAGTACTTTTTGTAAATGAAAGTCAGTGTTGTCACACCACTTCTAAAGCAGAGGGAACTGGTCCATCAAAAGATGAAGTGGCTTAAACAAAACTCCTGAACTAGTAGCTGATACAGGAATAGAATTCCAGATCTTTGAGGCCTAATCCAGTGCTGTGAGGGATGAAAATGCTGCCCTACCTTTGGACAGCAATAATTCTGAGGTTTTGTTATTTCTGGGAAACTGTGAGCACAGGTTTTTAACTTACAAATAATACTGTGTAAATAGGCTGCCCTAATACTGCACTGAGACAATGGCAGGTTTTTTTCATTCTTGTAATGAAATAATCTTGTGTAATTTCAGAGTGGCATAGTGGATCCAGTTGACAGCACGTTGAGAGATTTCTGTGGTCAGTGTGTACGAGAATTTTTGAAATGGTCTATTAAGCAGACAACACCAAGACAGCAGGAGAAGAGCCCAGCAAACACCAAATCTCTTTTTAAGCGTTTGTATAGTCTTGCTCTTCATCCCAGTGCTTTCAAGAGACTGGGGGCAGCACTTGCTTTTAACAGCGTCTACAGAGAATTTAGGTGAGAAAACAGCTTGAAATAACAACTAGCTTGGACTAAAGGTTCAAGGTGATAAAAAGAATTAAGTGTAGAATTCAAATAGTCATCCACTGACACTAATTCTATTAATGTATATGATAACTGAAAAATTGGGTTACTCAGCTTATTCATTTTTAATTATAATTCTGTAGTTTGGGCTTTCAGCAAGTGAGGTGCATATAAATTTAAATTTATATATCACAAGTTTATGGGAAGTTACTTCTGCATTTTAAATGCAGTCAGCAAATTCCATTGCTATTTATTAGAGTGGTTTAGATGTACTTTTTTCTATGCAAACCTGTGGTTTATCTCTCTGGTATTTTAACTTGTTTTTTAATTAGAATTTCACACTTAGTGCTTCTTCTACTCATGTTTCTCATAAAATTTATTCCTGATGTTTAAAGGGAAGAAAACACTCTGGTGGAGCAGTTTGTATTTGAAGCATTGGTTGTATTTCTGGAAAGTCTGGCCTTAACCCATACAGATGAGAAATCAGTAGGTGAGCTATAATTAATTAACTATGGAATTAAGAAAAAAGCCATTCTGTTGAATCTCGAGTTAAAAAAACCCACCTATTTTATGATTTTTGTTCTGTGGCCTTGAAAAATTTACTGTAGAAGCCCAGAGTAGTGGAGCTGGTAGACATTATCCAGTGTGTAAGTTTCTGGCACCGTTTCTGTAATGCTAATACCTCAATTAATTTAGCCAAGTTACTAGCATTTATTTATAATGTCAACTCTCTTTCTAACAGGTACCACTCAACAATGTTGTGATACTATTAATCACCTGAAGCGCATAATCAAGCATAAAGCACCTTCTCTGAACAAGGAAGGAAAACGGCGAGTACCACGGTCAGCAATTTGCCATTTTTTTGCTTTTTTTTTAAATATTGCAGTTTATTTAATGACATATGTAGTTCCATTAGACACTTGGGATTCTGAATGAGTCATTCATCCTGTGACTTGCTGATGCAGATCTCCTCATATGTCTGTTGAACCACTGTAAGGAAATGCTGAACATGATACTAGAGGATCATGATGGTCATTCTTTTTCCAACATGGTGAGCTTGCTTTAGTTTAGCAAGGATAGGCAGAAAAGAAAAGTGTATTTCCCTTGCAGCAGTGTTTGTCATAATGTTAGCACTGGGTGCTGCAAAGCACTTGGAGGAAACTCCTCCAAAGCCTGTCTTACTGCTGTTAACATTAGCAGAAGTAGGACAAGTTGCAGTATGATGATCAGCAGTTAAAGAGGGGTAGTGAAAAAGGTGGGAGAAGAGACAATGGATTCAGTATCAGGTTGGATGAAGCTCTGAGTAACCTGGTCACATAGTGAGCAGGAGGTTGAGCTAGAGACCTCCTGAATTATCTTGTGATCATAAAGAAACGGACAAGTGGAGTCTCAATTAGCTCACTGATGCAGCATTTGGTAAGTTGGGAGACTAGATAATTAGGGATGGGGGAAAAACTGTGCAGGCTTACTTAAGCTTTAATCTCCATTTTTGTCTCTTGAGTGTTACAAAGAGAAGGGAAGAGACTTGATCCTGATTTTTAAGTTGTTACCACAAGGCTATGCTCTGAGGATCCAAAGTAGAGTGAGGAGAAGGAAAAGCAGTGCAAGATGTGCTTGTAGAACGGCTCTTCCTTGTAGTGCAGATGGGTTGTGGTTAGATAGATAAAAGGACATTCATAATACTCGTGGAATGTTTTGGGTTGGTTTTTTTTTTTCAACTGCAAGACTTAAGATAATTGTTAATCCCTCATATTTTTGTGCAGAGGATTTCCAGCTACTAAGTCAGTGTGTCTTCTGGATGTTGTCATGTGGCTCTTAGTGCAGTGTGGACGACCTCAGACAGAGTGTCGACATAAAGCCATGGAGCTCTTCTATGAATTTGTACCTCTGTTACCAGGTATTTTAAGTTACCATGCGCTATTTTCTTTGCTGCTTTCTACATACTGTGCATGCCTTCTCTCTGTTTTCTGTGCAAAGTATTAATCAAAGGAAAAATTATTTTTGAGGTAAATGTTCACTCAGTGCTGTTGAACAGGAACTGAGTAATTGCTCATATTGGAAGTCAAATACTCTGAGAATCTCAGGGTTTGTGGGCATAGAAGAGGGTTTTATTGCAAACTTCCAGCTAGCCAGGAAGGAAAACTTTCAGCCCCAGAACTGCTGTTGTATCCAGCTATGAATACTGCTGGCTGGAAGGTAGTGGGAGTGTCTCACAAATTGGCCTTTTCCTTGTTGGGTAATTTAAGTAGTATGACAAAGGCTAGACCAGAACCAGTAGCTCCTCCACTAGAAGATCCAGTTTAAAACACAAAGTTTGGCTGTGTCCGTCCATTGCCTTTAATACCTTGCTAGTTTGAAAGGTGTTTTTCCTAGAGAATTTATATTCTTCTTTTGTTTCTATCAGGAAACAAGTCTCCATCTTCTTGGCTGGCTGATGTTCTAAAAAATAAAGATGTTTCTTTCCTCATTAACAAATTTGAAGGAGGTGGCAGCGATGGCAAAAGCCCATCTGGTATCCTTTATCAGCCAACTCTCCGTGGTATGCAGGAACCCTTCAGTTTACAAATTGTCATGCGGTGGATGGATATGTTCTTGGCAGCACTGGACTGCTACAATACATTCTTTGAGCTGCGAATGATCAAACCTCATGAAATCCTGGGTGAGTGATTAACTGATGAATTATGTTCATACATGCCTGTTATGCAAAGCCCATCCAAGATGAGTTCCTTACTTGGACTTTAAACCTTTTTCTTAAATGTAGAATTGATAAATTTTTCAAACTCTTCCAAAGGTTTCAGTGATAGTTTTGCAATGGGATGTTGTTTTGATAAAGAAATACTTTGTTAATAGTGTATTTTAAAATGTATCCTTTTAGTCCTGGAAATACACCTTTACATTCCTGTCTGTCATCCACCACTTACCTGCAACTCTTTTACTCTATCTCATCTTCAAAAATTACACTGTACAGACAATGTATTTCTGCTGAGGAGAGTGATAGTTTTTGTTTGGGGTTTTTCTTTTTTGCAACTGAAGAAGTCACCTTTTGACTTCAAACCTTATACATGTTACCTTTCTTCTGTGCCTGATGCTTCAGCTGCATCAGGTCCACAAGCCTTGTATTTGAATTTTGATCAGGTGCATAGTAATACCTTGTGTAGCCATTGGATGTCTCAATTTCTTTTAATTCTTCATGCGGGTCTAAATAAAATGCTTTTTATTACTGATAGTACAGTTGCATAGTTACTTCATATAAGAAGTCTTGTACAAGTTCCAGGTAATGTCTGTCAGTGTCATCTCTGTCTTGGTTTAAAACAATACTGTAAGATCATTGTTGGATGCAGTTAGCATAGGGCGTAATTATTCAAAACTAGGATTTTAAAATTTTCTTATATGAGCCTAAGTCATCATCATCATTAATAAGTGCTTGTAATGATCAAGTAAGTAGAAAGCTGCCCTTCACTGCACAGAATGTTAATATTTGGAACTGGCATAGGACTTTTAGGAAAACACTGATGTGACATGGTGGCTTTCTGATTGTTATCTCGGTTAGACTGTGTTCTTCCAAACAGAAAATAATATATTTAAAAGTTGAGAGCTGCCTTATCCTTTCAACTTAGTATGATTCTTCTTAGGTGTAAATGAAAGATCCTCGTTCTTGGAAGCTATGCAGTTCTTCCTTGAAACAATTGCTTTGCATGATATCTACGCAGCAGAGCAGTGCTTTGGTTGCAGTTCAAAAGGCAGCATGTTCAGCCCACAAGAGAGGGACATGTATAATTACAGCAAGTGTACCGTTATAGTCCGAATCATGGAGTTTGTCACCATGATCCTGGAAACGTGCCAGCAGGATTTCTGGAAGGTAGGCACTGAAATCTGTAACAGATAAAAGGTACAGATTTTACACTTACAGATTTGTGTTTTCATTGTGAGGTTAGTTCACTGTAGAACATCATCTTTAGTGATGTTTTAATTTAAGTTGATGACTAAGCATCGCAAACTGTTAGTCTTCACATGTAAATGAAAAGAATTGTATTGCACAGTTGAATTTTAGTGTGTGATCTAGTTTTGGTCAGAGGAATTATTTCTTGTATAATCCAGTTGTACATTGATTGTGAGATTCCTGTATGTTGACTGTGTTGTTTTGTGTGGAGGGCTTGTAGTGAGTATTTCCTATATGATTCCTGATGGCCTTAAATGTGTAGAGGTGATAGCTGCTTGAAAGATTATGGCAATTCTTTCTTGAATTCAGTATAGATATTCAGGTATCTCCA